>NC_142039.1:61696952-62001952 GCF_982192425.1 Myodes glareolus
TGCCCCAGTAGTTGGAAGTTACAGGTTAATCTCAAGTGTCAGCCTTTAGGTACTCTACACTTCGTATGGGTTGAGTAGCTGGCTGTGATGGCTGTCTTCTCGTCAACCTGACAAACAAGCAAGAGTCGTTTGGGAAGAAGAAATGTCAGTTGGCCTTTAGATAAGTCTGTGGAGCCGTTTTTTTCACTAATGATGGACGTGGGACAGTCCAGGCCACTGTAAACAGTCTCACCTTGGGGCAAGTGGTACCGGAGTATATAATAAAGCATACCAAGCAAGCCATGAAACTAAGATGCTAACCAGAGTTCCTCTATGACCCCTGCTTCAGATCCTGCCTCTAGGTTCCTGCCTCTAGGTTCCTGCTTGAGTTCCTGCCTTGGCTTCCCTTCGTGATGACTATATAATGTATATGAAATAACCTATTTCCTTCCCCCAATCCAGGAAAAGCGTGTACTAACAATGCAGAATAACTTACAGAGGAAGGAAAGGGGGGTGTTGGGGAGTTGGTTCAGTGGATAAAGGCCTTGCTGCACAAGGACGATGATGAGACTTCGGATCCCCAGAGCTCACATAAATGCCAGGTAGGTGTGGTAGCCTACCTGTAATTCTAACACTAGAAAGGCAAAAAGATAGGCTAGCTAGATTAGCTAAATCAGAAGCTCTGGGTTCAATTAAGAGCATCTGCCACAATGAATAGAGTACAAAGCAATGGAGGTTGACTCCTCGTGTTAAATTTGGACCTACACACACACACACACACACACACACACACACACACACAAATGGCACAACTGCCTACACGTGTGAAAAAGGACAAGGAGCCTGACAGTGATGAAGGTTAATGACACTGGCACTGGGAAGTGAAAACAGTCAAGCTTTAGAATCTGGGTCTGCTCACGCCGTTAACATTTATGTTGGGAAGAACATGGTGGGGGCAGGGAAGGAGCTGTGCAATGGGTGTGACCATTGGGTGTGAAGAAGCAGGAAAGGAGAAGAACGTCAGATATCATGAACATCCATAGCTCTTCGCAAGCTCCATACTAAAAATGCCCAGAAGCCATTATCTTTCTCGTTTGGGATTTCTTTTTTTCTTCACTTAAATCTTTCTCCAGGTCCCCTGTCCTCTCTCTCCGGGAGCTGCGGCAGACAGTTCTTTCTGAGGCTGACATTTTCATCATAAAGAAAGCCTGCAGTTTCTAGTACTGGATGACCACAGGCATTCGGAAAAACCAGAGTGGGTGTCTCCCCATGGTCATTCTAATTAAGTGATCACAACCATCTCTCTTGACATGTCTGCGAGGGGCTGGAGCTACTTGGCAATGAATCCATCAGTCACGGGGAGAGCACAAAGGGACTAGGTCAAATCAAATCTCACCTTGATAACACTTGATTTACCCAGAAATTGGTCCACAAGCTTGAAAGGGAAGGCACAAAAGGTCACCAACATATAATCATGGGAAGTTTTCTGTATTTTATTCTAGATTAAGAAACTGAAGATGTGAATTTTTCTATAGTAGTAAAAAATGAAAATGTTCACAAGAACTACTAAGAAAATATATAGATAATAAATTCTCAGGTCAATATTATTTGCATGTGCTAGAGTAACTCATGATTTAAAGAAGATTCTGGTGCTTGTTTCTGTAACATAAGACACTGACTCTTACATTTCTCTGTATTTTCATCTGGATTGTTTTGGAAGCTGTGTGCACTGAGCATGCCGTTAGATAAAGCTGTTGTGGTTTGGGTGGTGGTCGCTCTCACGTGTCTTTCTCGGGTCAGTTAAGATACCACAACAAAACAAAAGGAACACAGAGCCGGGAAATTCATACTATGCTCTTACCGGTTAAGACTCCATTCTGCCCCAGCAGGTCCCTCCACAGGCAAGGCACCCAGAGCAACCAGATGTGGTCTATATCTAGAGTTTTGGGGTGCAGGAAGCAGTGAGGCCTTTCTGCCAGCCAGACATGGACCACTGATGCCTCTTCCCACGAGTAGAGGTATTATTTTTTTCCAAGTCAGGGCATCTAAGAGTGTTTCCAACCTGGGAGCTCCGCTGGAGTGTAGATTTCTTGACACCCACGACGCTTTTGGCTCTAAAGCGTCCTATAACAAGATCAACCCTTTTCAGAAATCCAGAAACAGGAAACAGAAATGCAAGCGCAAATCCTGCACAGCTTGGAGTTTCAAAGTAAATAAGTAACAATGCCATGTAGAGCTGGCACCATGCTAAGGATGTAGCTCATATCTTACCACTGAGCCTCCTACCTAGCCATGCTACAGTAGATACTGCTGCAAATAGGAAAACTGGAAGCATCTGAGGTTAAATTATTTGCCGGCCGCCAAGTGATAATGTTGGCATTTCAACCTAGGAATTTGGCTGTAGAGACAGTGCTTCAAAATATAGAGACTGTATTAGAGCAAGGACGTTCACTGTGGCTGAATTTTGGGCAGTTTTCCATGTTATAATCCCTTCTCAGTTTTCTGTGTCCTTTCTCATGAGGACCTTGAAGGACTGCTGCAAAAATGTGTGTGTGTGTGTGTGTGTGTGCGCGCACACACACACACACATACACACACACACACACACACACACACACACACACTTTACTGCTTTTGCATCCTCGTGGAATGAACTGCAAAGGAATAGTAATGCCGCTGCTCTTCTCAGAGCCTGTTTGCCACCTCCTGGTTTTAAAGCAGATTCTTAGCCCTGGTGGAGTCTTCATTTCCATCTGTCTGGAGGCAGGGAGAGGAGAAAGAGGCCCCACCGGTGCCTGTCATCGTCATTTAGCCCTTGCTGGGTTCTCAGATCTCTAAATCAGGCTGTAAAAAGAGCAACGGGATTCCAGGTGCAATGAATTTTCCTTCTAATTCTTTTTTTTTAAAACCAAGCAACCGTGTAGTATCAGAGCATACTAAAAAAACATTCTTAAAAATATATCCCTAATTTTCGATGCCTCCTTGAGTATCGTTGTTACGGCACGTGACACTGCAAGGTGAATATAAACACGGTTTTTGTGAAAACACACAGGTTGTCTCAGAATGTTTATGGTTGGGTCATTAAAGGTGTAAATATGGATGGGATGTCGACCTGCATGGTGTCATAGAGACCTTAGGAACTAGTCAACTATCCGTGTGACAAAAATACTCTTTTTTTCCCAGTCTTATCATAGTTCCCTGTTTGTAGTGTCCTCATTACCCCTACTCTTCCTTACCAGCATGACACTCCTCACCTTTCCATGCACCCTGTACATTTGGAGTGGTCACAACCTTGCTGAGACTCCCATGTTACTTCCTATGAAGACTTGGGTTTTTTCTGCAGCATCAGAGTTACTGACCTTTGCCAACTTCTGCTTCCTGGGATGAACAGGTGACCTCATTTAGAGCAGTCTATTGCTAATTACAGATAAACAGATGGTGGTCCCAGCCAGAGTGATCCATTGCTAGTTACATTAGGCACCTTTCTGCTGCTGTGACAACCTACTTGACAGAAGGAACTTAAGAAAGTGAAGGTTCACTGGGCAGTGGTGGCGCACGCCTTTAATCCCAGCACTCGGGAGGCAGGGGCAGGTGGATCTCTGTGAGTTCGAGGCCAGCCTGGTCTACAAGAGCTAGTTCCAGGATAGGCTCCAAAGCTACAGAGAAACCCTGTCTCGAAAAACAAACAAGAAAGAAAGGAAGGAAGGAAGGAAGGAAGGAGGAAGGGAGGGAAGGAAGGTAGGAAGGAAGAAAGAAAGAAAGAAAAAGAAAATGAAGGTTCGTTTGGGTTTGCAGTTTCAGAGGATTCATCCACGGGCAAGGGACAGTGAAGCAGAACAGTTCTGTTTATATTGGGATGGGCCAGGAAACAAAGAGAGGGTAATCTTGACCCTCACCCCAGCTTTCTCCTTCCTTCCCCTTTCAGTCTGTCTCTGTCTCCAGTTCCTACTCAGTGTAGATCCTCCCCCACAGTCATTTATCTCTGGAAATGCCTTTAGCTAAGCCCAGAGCTATGCCTCTGACTCCTATGTCCAGACAAGTTGGCCATGGAGGTTAAGCTGCACAGTAACGCAGACTTAACAGTCATTTGTCAACAACTACTTGTATCAACTAGTATTTTATAAACAAGATTCTCGAGCAACTTCTGGAACAGACAAGACTTTGAGAGACACATTGGTAAGAAGCTAATATCTGCAAAATTATTTCTGCTTGGGCTTTGTAACACAGGGTTTTCAATCATACTGCAGTTTCTAATTTGAAATGCCCACCATTTATCTGGGCCTTCTGGAGTCTTCCTCACCCTGTATGTAGTTTAGTGAGGAATACTATTTTCTTCCATAAAGATTGACGTTGTTAGTCAAAAACAGCAGCCACAACAGTAAATTTGCATTTCAAAGTTAGAATGATTCATTTCAATGAAAAATAGATGGCTGGCTGCTGCAGCAGTTAATCCAACTCTAAGAGATTACAGATTGATATTGAAAGACTTAGAAATGTGAGTCTCCCTATAAAATGATGATGTTTAACTTCATAATTTAACAACTGTGTACAACAAAAGATACCATCAACAAAAATGACATGGCAGAAACAGATGGGAGAAAACAATTGCAATATATAATTAAAGTTACATCATGCAATGTTGACTTTAGGACTCCACAACAAGCTCCCAACACTCACAAAGCACAAAAACAACCACCTGATGTATGTGGACAGACCAAAGAAATGGTTCCACTCAAGTCTAGCTTGGTGAAACAGTGGGCTTGATTAGAGTAGTTTCTGGGAACATGAGTGAGGGATTGTTCCCGGAAGAAAGAGCAACTTACAGGTAGCTACAACACTGAAGAAAATGCCCCTTTTGCCCAACAGGTGTTAACTGCTCATAGATCCTCCTGGCTCCTCCCCACTTCCAGACAGAATGTTAATTGACCCTTGTGCATGTCTCCTCTAGGCAATCACTGCTGTTGAGTGTTCAAGAGAGTAACAACCATGTCATGCCCTTAGGACAGTGTTCTACAACAGGGCTTGACACAAGACCAACACCAGTTACAGAATTTCTGGTGTCTCAGTAGGGGGAAATAAAAACTAAAGGCTTATTTCAGATGTTCTTAATTTATAATCCTATGTCTTACATTTTACATATCTTAAGTGAATTTTACTGTATATTAGTTGACTTTAGAAATAGCATATGCATTTCAATATCCTATGTGAGAGTCAAATAAAGTATTACAGTTTGAATATAAAATTTTCCCCCAAGAGGCCCATGCATTGAAGGTTGGTCCTCAGTTAGTGGAGTCAGTCACTGAGAGACAATTGGATCATGAGGGCTCTGGCAGAATCAATGGATTTAATCTTTAGAGAGTTTAATGATATGATAGTGTTATTGGGAGGTGGTAGTAGTCAGTGGGAGGTGAGGTCTAGCTGGAAGAAGAAGGTCCTGGTGGTGGCTAGGATAGAGTATGAGGGCATCAGTTGTCTTGTTCCTGTCCTTTTCTTGTCTCACTCTCTGTTGCCTGGCCATAATGAAGTAAGCATGTCACCATAATGTCCTGCCTCACCACTGCAATGGATGGAGCAAATTGAGCACTGAAACCTCTGAGCTCATGAACAAAAGCAAATACTGCCCTTGTTAATGGCTCTTAGGCATCCTTCTCACAGTCCTCCACAGGAGGTTATACATGCCTGGTTATTTGTAATTTAAAAGGCTACTGCCTAGTCCTCCAACCCTGGCAGCTCTCCAGGAATGTATGCTCTTTGAGATATGGTAGTCACTGATGGGTAGGAGTTTGTTTGGCAAGCCAGCCTAAGACAGACACAGTACAGTTGCTGAGCCACTCTGAGGTGGGGACAACAAGGCCCGAGCAGAGAACTCTGGCTCCCACTGAGCACCCATGTAATAAATAAAAGAGGATGAATATGTTTGAAGTTAAGGCCTACCAGGCCAAAAGGAACAAACCTGGAGTCTGCCTGGTGCTGTCGGATGTCCTGATGGTGTCCAGCCAACGAAGACAATCATATGATGTCAACTATCAAAGTATCAGAATGCTTGGGTTCTGGGAGGGTTTATGTTTTTTCTTGTTGTTAAATAAACGAGTCTGCTGTATGCCTTCTACCTGACTTCCCGTGTCTTGTTCGTTGACATGACACCTTCTCACCCCCTCCTCCAAGGAAGACATTAGGGCCCAGAAACACGGCCCCTATTTAAAGTCTTTATCCTAGGAATTTGAGCCACCCATGAGGACTCTAATAAATATAGATAAAAAGAATAAAATGTGTAGAGAGGCTTGATTTACCAAATCTAGGATGTGTGAGTTTTCTGGCAAGACTGGGAAAGATTGGCATTTAGTGTTGGCCTTGACAAATAGCCCTGCCAAGGGAGAACAAAATACTTAACTGGCCTGATTCTGCAGAATAACTCAATATTTATCAGAAATACATAAAATCATGTATTTCTATAAATATGTAGTTATATAAATATGCAATTGTATAAATTATATAATATACAACTCTATTTTATAAATTTCTTTTTGACTCAGTAAATTTCCCAATGATCTGGAAGGCATAAATATTTAAACAGTGGACAAACTGTATATTAAAAAATCTTAAAGCAGCATTGTAATGACAAAATTTTGGGAACCACCTCACTTTTCTCCAATGTGTTAAGGGACATCCATGTCCTAGACACCAAGCACAACTATTTACATGGGAAGCTGTCACCTTTCTTATTTTTAAAGTTCTAGCACACTATTTGCATTTTTAAAAAAATAGGAGATGCCATAGATACATATGTGAATACAATTGTTAAGGGAAAAATAACTCAATGATTCAAAAGAAGTAGCTTGGGGGTTGAAGGTGGGGACTGTTTCCATTTTTAATTTGATTAATTTCAAAGTTACATTTTAAGACTCATTCTCATTATTAGCATACTAACTTTCTCAGTTTCAATTCCTGTTGTTGTGATACAAAATGCATTGATGAAAACATTTAGCTGGTGATTCCAGGTTACAGACAGTCCTTGTAGGTCAAGTCCAGGCAGCAGGGCCTTGAAGCAGCAGGACACGTCACATCCAGAGTCAAAAACTGAGAGCAGTAAATTAATACATAAATGCTAGTTAGTGTTCGGCTCCCTTTCTCAACTCTCCTATAGTTCAGGATCCTCTGCCTGGGGAATGACACCACTCACAGTAGGCGGGTCTTCCAGCCTTAATTGATGTAATCAAAGTAATCTCCATAGACATATTTTCAGGCCATCTGATCTCACAATTCTTCATTGAGACTGTTCTTCCCAAGTGATTCTACATTGCGTCAAGTTGACAATTAAGACTGTCATACAAGAAGAAGAAGAAGAAGGAGGAGGAGGAGGAGGAGGAGGAGGAGGAGGAGGAGGAGGAGGAGGAGGAGGAGGAAAGGTTGGGATTTTTATCATTAGAAAGTGTAACAAATGGACAGATTCCATTATGATGTTGTTGTTTTCTGGAATTTATGTATCTGTTCAAATGCCTTTTTTCCTAGTGCATTTTTACTCATATTTCCCACTGATTACTGATTACATAAAGGTGTAGGAGGAGCACCATCTTAAATGTTAGGGGCACTGGGAGGGGGAAATGTTGGGAAATGTGAGTTCTGGTCCCCACTGTGTTATACCCTAATGTCTGTCTGTATGTCTGTCTGCAGACTATGGTTTTACTTTTGTTCCCATCTAGAAAGTGGAAGTCGGTAAGATCAGTGGTTTTCTTGTTCTTCTCCATGAAGATGAAAGGACTCCTGTCCAAAACCCCCAGCCTCTCACCTCCTGCCAAAGTAGGAAGCCAAGAGAGCTTCAAGACACAAGTAATCATGCATCACACTTGCATTTTATAACCCAGCCACAACCTGAGGAAAGAAACACATCAACTTGGATTAGTCTACAATCTCACTTTTCCCCAGATAACACTAGGAATACAATATTCAAGTATCAGACCAAAAGCTATGTGCCTCCAGCTCTCTGAATCCCTCCGTTGCCTCCTTCCTGTCTGTAACAAGTCCTTGAAATGAGTTTCTATCACTCATTTCATTTCAACGAAATGTCTCCTGTTTCCTTTATATCTCCTCTGAGACAACGAGTAAAATGCTGAAAGGAGACTGAGTATGGCTGATAATTTTTTTTCTGTTAAGGAGACTAAAAAACACTATGGATGCCATTGGAAATATGGTAAATTGCAAAATATACACATTAAATTCATAGCATACTCATGTTAGACACTTCCAAATGAAAACTCAAAGAAAGGGAAGAGTAGGTAGATGAGTAACTGTCTACAGAGGGCTGCACTAAACAATCTTCAAATGCCCCCTACTGCCAAGTTCTGTGTAAGTTCCTGACATGATAATGCTGGAGCGCATTACCCCTTAACTCATTACCCCTAGGTAAAACATTGGCACTTAGTGCAACGATCTTCAGATTAGTGATTTGAACTGGGTTCAGATGGCTGCCTCTTCCCATTTACTCCTCCCCTACTCCTCTATCTGGAGGCCCACTGGTTGTCACCTACCTGATGGAGTGTTTGGGGTTTTGGGCTCATTTTTCATCCTGCAGCAGACTAGCACACACATATGCTTCGGATGTGTCAGAAGGCAGGAGTGAGAACATGGGTGCTTTGGAATCCTCTAGCTCAAAGTAACTTGCCTGGCTGAACCCGGGGTTGGAGAGCATGAGGGGTATAGCAAAACTACAAAGAACATAAATATTTTAAGAAATAAAAAATCGGGGCTGTAAATGCCATTTTCTCACAAATTCTATGCCAATTCAATAAGTGCTATCTCAGTAAACTATTTAAGAGTAGTGAAAATTACAGATAACAGAGAAATATACTAATAAGTTGGTAATTAGCAGAGTTAATACTTTGTGTCCACATGGTTTAGTGTTTGTTTGTTTGTTTGTTTTAAATATGTGTGTGTGTGTGTGTGTGTGTGTGTGTGTGTGTGTGTGCCTGCAGAGACCACGAAAAGGTATCAGATCCCCTGGAGATAGAATTACAGATAGCTGTGAGTCGCCAGACATGAGATCAAAATTTGCATCCTCTGAAAGACCCACAGTAGCTCTTAGCTACTGAACTGGGCCTCCAGCCCCAGGTTACTGTTCATTTGTTCATAACGATGTGAAAATTTTTGAGAGGAAGCAAGGAAGAATGAATGAGACTTAAGAACACAATAATTTGTCCTTTTTCTACTTAATTCAGTTCATAATTTCTTTCCAAAAGAGATATCTACTATATGTGAGTTGTGCCCAAATCAAAATCAAAATAAAATAAAATAAAATTCATCTTTCTGATACACACACACACACACACACACACACACACACACACACACACACTTCCCACACCCCCACATCCCTGATGGATTTGGGAGTCAGGATGGGGAAGAGCCAAGATGAGCTTACAAAACTAAAGGGGAAAACAGCAACAACAACAAAAGAATATTCAGGAATATTTTGGGTAAAAAGATCAGAGGACTGGAAGATCATTGTCTTCCCAGATACTGTCACACATTATAAAGGTAAAGTAGCTGGGAGAAGGCAGCACCGTCCCACAAACAGACAAATCGACAGAGGATTAGACAGTAGAGAAGAAGGTCAGAGTCCATCCGAGAACGCATCTTCTCCTTACAGTGACAAGCCAAATCAATAAAGAAACAATAGGCCACTTAATAAACGATGCTGATGTACCCAGATAACCACCAATCATTTTTATTACACCTCTGCAGTACCTTACACTATAAAATTCCAAGGCTGTTAAAGATATGAAATCATAAAATCATGAGAATAAAGCACGGAAGGACTTTAAAAACTCGTTGTATAATGGGAGAAGATTTCTGGTTTTACACAAAAGCCGTGTCTCTCCAGGAGCCAGCTGTGGAATGTGGCTCACAGTTGTTCCACTGAGGGGAGATGGGAAGGGCTGAGGTTTTGGCTGAGAACTCTTGCTGGAGGCTCCTTCCTTGCCAGAGCAACAGTTCACAGCTCATCGGTCCTTTCACAGCAGAACAAGGGGCCAGGACAGTACCAGGGTGCTTTGATAACTATGGAAGCAAACTCTTTCGCAAAGCTTGTCTCCCCGTTTATGAAATCCAGACATAGGCAAAACAGTACCACGTATCAGTCTCTTTCTCAGAGTCTGGAGGACATCTATAAAAATAATCCTCCAGATTATAAGAGTTGTAAACTGTCATCCTTTGTAATCTTACCATGTTTAAGTTTGGCTTTCCTAGGTGACGGACTCACAGTAAGGCCAGTGAAAAGCAATGTTTGGAGGAAACCTTCAGATTTCTTGGATCATGAGGACCAAATGAGAGAGTTGCTTAAAGTTCTTTTTCTTTTTTCTTTTTTGTCCTCTTTTTTTATTTTAAGACAGGGTTTCGCTGTGCATCCATAGCTATCCTGGAGCTACCCTCTGGAGACCAGGCTAGCCTCAAACTCACAGAAATCCACTTGATTTTGCCTTTCCAGTTCTGGGATTAAAGGCATGCTCCATCACCACCCATCTATGTATTTTATTTGTGTGTGTATGGATATGTGTGTGTGTGTGTGTGTCTGTCTGTCTGTCTGTCTGTCATTGTCTGTCTGTGTGGATCAAAAGACAACTTATGGGAATTGGTTCTCTCCTTCCACCAACTCAGGTCATCAAGCTTAGTGTCAAGTGCCTTTACCCGATGGCCATCTCGTCGGACCTCTTGAATTTCAACTTTACTCACCATCAGAGCCTTCTCTGGGTAGCCCTGGGTGCCTGCGCTCTTGATCAGCACCCCTCAGGGTTATGTGGCCATAGGTTGAAGCATTATTGCTTCTTTCTTAGTGACAGAAAATGCACGGTGAAGCAAATCCACTTTGAAGAGGACATCTTGAATACGGCAGGTGACAAAGCCCCAAGGATCTTCACTCTGATCCATTGAGGTCTCTGGATTTTCGTGAGAACCATCACTCCCTTTCTGGTGCAGACATGGTGTGCTAAGATGTCTGGGTTACTCACTACTCTTTCGTTTGGTCAGCACAGTCTAATCAACATAGTGGAGCAGAATGTTGGCCCACAGGGTGATGGACTGATCAAGTCTCTACAGACTCGTTTAAAAAACTCAACCAGGACAGGGTGCAGAGAACCAAACCTAGAACTTGATGCCTGCTGGGCAATGAACCCTATCAGCTGATCTTCACCCTCAGCCTCATATCCCATGTCCTCTTGCTACAGTCACACTGTGGCCAAGGCAAAGGGAAGAAGGAACCCCAGGCACCTAGGGCAGTCAGATACCATTTAGAAAATATGGCCGCTCCTTTGTCATGTCTGTGTCTGTGCTAGGTTTAAATGGGATCCTAGACTTTGAAAATGGGAATCACCTAGAGAGTCGTCAACAGTTTTCACAGAGGCATTAAGAGGATATGAATCTGGATAGACAGTGGAAATATGAAGAAAGAGTGGATAAAAGGGCATCCTTTAGACAGCCAATCACCACCACGCATGCGGTCCATTCTCGGAGAATTGTGTTCTGGGGTACTATGGTATTTTCACCTTTATTTGTCAATCATCTCTGCCTTGGTCAAGGAACTCCATCTTCCTTTTGGTTTTATATCTTTCCAAACCTTTTTACATCAGCAATCCATCCGTAATATTGCAAGGATATGATTTATTAAATGTGACTGGGAATGAAAGATGACTTTCCCAGTTAGGGGGGAAGAGAGTAAAGAATTGTTGGAGGGAAGAGGTTTCTCTTGAAAAGAGAACACGAAAGCATTTTTAGCGAAAGGGACTATGGGAGGACTAAAACTGCGTTATTTAGGAAATTGGGTGTTGGGTGCAGTGTGTCCGTTTATACCCCAATCTGATTGGTGTTTCAGCAGAATCTATGCTGCACATATTGGCAGGAACTCATAAATATAGAATAATTTTTAACTTTGTCTGCATGCTGCAGTCACTCAAAGAACTTCTAATAAATGCCCAGGGTGCTGGCTCAGATCCCAGATCCTCTGCGATGCTTGGTCTTGAGCAGGGCTTCAGCTGCAGTGCTCGCCAAAAGTTCTCCATGGGAGAGGTCGGAAACCACTGATCCTAGGTCGAGAAGAGTGAGTTTTAACCCGCTGGTTCTTCACAGTCGCCCAGAGGGTTTTTAATGATTTCAGATGGACCCACTGCATGTCAACCCAATTTGTTCAAGGTCTGTGGGTATCAGTGGTTTCTAAAACCTTTCCCAGGTGATTCTGGGTTAAGTCCACTTTCAACATTGCTCTTTCCAGAGGAGCACAACACCAGCACCATCCTTATAGCTGAAGATTCAGGGTGAGAAGCACGAACACCATTTCTTAATAGCAGCCAGTAGCTAGTTCCCATAATACCCCACTCTCAGAATATATTTACCAAACTTCATTTGTGTGCTAAGTAAGTGAAAACCTTAGAGCTGTCCAGGGCTGGAAACCATCCTCTGGAAAGAAGAGGAACAAGGGATGGCGACATGGTCCAATGAGTAGAGATGAGTCTGAGTCTGAGGGCTCGAGTTTGATTCCTGGGACTTGTGTGGTAGAAGGAGAGGTGATTCCCAGCAGATTGTCATCTAGCCTCCTCTGAAACACCATGACAAACATGCATCCATGTTCACACACACACACTCACACAAATAATAAAATAATAATTAATAAATAATTTAAATTTAAAAAAGGAATGAGATGTTGGAGATAAAAACACTAAATACAACCTTTACTTAAGGCATCTGTTGCTTCAGATTTGCTTATTAAAAGCATTTCAATCTGGGCAGTGGTGATACACACCTTTAATCCCAGCACTCAGGAGTCAGAGGCAGAAGGGTCTCTGTGAGGTCAAGGCCAGCCTGGTCTACAGAGCAAGTTCCAGGACAGGGTCCAAAGCTACACAGAGAAACCTTGTCTTGAAAAACAAAACAAAACAAACAAACAGAAAAACTAAACAACAACAACAACAACAAGTTAAGCATTTCAAAGTGGAAAATCCCAAAAAGACAGATTTAGGGTTATATAAATAAAAGGAAGAGACTCTCCTCCAACAGTTAAGGTTGTTTTATTTTTTTTTCTGTACTGGCCTAATGTAATATGAAAACTATCACTGTACAGCAGAACAGCCTTTTCACATCTTACCATACTAGCAGCACAAAACCCTGTTTGTTACTAAAACATTGGGGCCTAGAGTTTATATACACAGGGATATATATAAAATGTATAAATGTATAATGTATAAAACACACATGCACAGAAACTCAGAATTTCTTAGATAAATCCGTAAGCATATATCCACACACCTGCACATAGACAACAATGCACATACACCATTTCTTGGCTATATTCATATGTATAAACACATACAAGTGCTCACACACATGTGATGTCTTTCAACTGATCTTCCTTATATAAGAAAGCAACTGACCATCACTACAGGGACTCTTCCAATGGTTAGGGCAATAAAACGGGCTGCCTCCAAACCATAAAAGGCTCATTAACTTAAAAAATTCCAACACTTTGGATGTGGGTGAGATTCATGTCTTATGTGTACAGACTGAATAAAAATGATCTAACGTATCTGTCTTTTCTTGCAAAAATCCACAAGCATACAATGCACTTAAGAAAGCAACACTGGACCCAGGAGGCGGCTCAGTGGGTAAAGCATTTGCTCTGTGAGCATGAGAACCTGAGTTCAAATTCAGAGCACTCACAGAAGAAGCTGGATGTGGTGGCATACACCTGCAATCCCAGAGCTGGGAGATAAAGATAGGATCTTGGGGGATCTTGAGGCTCACATAGGGAAGTTCCACTTCCTAAGGCTTTGACTCAGCCTCAAATAGTAAGGTTAGAGAGCAGTAAAGACACCTGATGTCAATATTTATGCTAGTAACTGCACGCACACTTACACACACGGGCGGGGGCACACTATCTTTAAAGCATCTGAATTTGAAGGGAGGATTAGCCCCAAATTTTCCATGCTCTTTTTTCAGTATGAAAAACAAGTTGAATCAAGAGTCTAGCCCTAAGAACGGAACAGAGTGGGAGCCTGTGGGTCTAGAGACAGAGCAATGGAGGCCTCCTCCATCATCCCAGAGCATCCTGGGCCCATCCCACTGCGTTACAATGGTGCTATCAAAGGATCGGAATCTAGAAAAGATGCTTTTCTACTGACACATGGAAGATAATTCAGGCAGGACTTGTTTTGTTTTTACCGTAACACTGTAACTAAATAAAACAAAGACCTTCATTATGGTACCAACTGCCGTTATAGACTTTTTTAATTGGGTAGGAATATAATGGTGGAGTTTTATGCTACATTTTCCCAAAACACTGCCCATATCAACTCACTGATTAGGGTGGCTTTGCTTCCAGCACTGCTGCACTTTCCCTTTGCTTCTGCGAGTGAGAAACAGACAGCAATGAAATCAGCATCGACTCATTCGGTATTCATGGACTGGGCATTGGAGAGAGGAATTCAGCTTGGAGGTGGGAATGAGCACATCCATGTGGAAGGCAATGCAACTGAGGACCCTAGAGAGACCTGGGTTCTCCTTCCAGAGAGGCCCCCTGTAGAGGTGGCAAATTCCCTGTGACTCAGTGTGCATCTACCAGGGTAGGTGCTAGGACCAAATGAGTTAGCACATGCTTAACACAGCCCTCAAGAAATGCTACCTTCCCTTCTCCATCTTTCCTCTGCTTCCTGCATCCGGCTCTCGGCCAAATCCTAGGGATTCTATCTGCACAAGATCTCTTCCATTGATTGACGCTCTTCTCCATTCCTGCTGCTGTCCTGGGTCAGGCAGGCCCTTGAACTGTAGAACCTTGCGCATGGGCCTCCTCTCCTTCTCTTCTCTGTGTCTTCTATCTATTCTGTAGACTAAGACAATTCGTCTTCTAGACCAGCAATTCAGTCCATAGCCTTCCCCGTGCAAACCCTAATAAAGCTTTTGGATGCAACAGGCTTCTTAGACTGACTCCCTTTAATGCCTGAAATGTCCCTAGATACATCTATTCCAAGTATGAACATGAAGGGTGTGTGTGTGTGTGTGTGTGTGTGTGTGTGTGTACTCAATTGTTTCTGCTGTTTAGACCACAGCCATTCTTTACGTTCAAACTTCAAAGCCAACTCCCCTGTAAGCCAGCCTCCCTCCACCAGTGATACAATCCTGCAGAAGTGGCATGTTTCCTGTGCTTCGGTTTGCTCATCTGTAAGACAGGGATGTGAATAGTACCTGGCAAGGGGTAGATGGACAGGGAATTAGGAGGAGCAAGAGTTGGGTCATGTGACATGCTTGGGGGCTGAGCAGATTCTCTGCTTCGTCTTTGGGACCCTGGCTACCCTCTTCTCCCTGTGATACAGTCATATTTATCTGCGGAATCCGTTTGCTATTACACGCTTCTGGGGCCTGGTCCTGAGTCTTACTGTTCTCCTTCTCGGCTGCAGTAATGAGCTATATTTAAACATTTAACCCCCAGAGAGAACTCAGGGCTTGAATTTCAAACGAAAGACGTCTATTGGGTTAAAAAATGTAGACACATAATAAAGGGGGTGCTTGAAAGAAAGTCTTAAAATATGAGAGGAAAAGACCAAGAATTCAAGAATGAGGGAGACAAAAGGACATAGATGTTATCCAAGTACCTTAAGTGTGTGTTGTGAACTTGTGAAATAATAATTTCAGAGTGCACTTCCCAGCACTAACAGTGCCAGGATAACATGTTGGTATGCATATCATTATTATGGAGGCTGTGTGTGTGACTTCTCAAGAATGTGGAAGATATTCCTCAAGGAACTCTCTGTCCTTTGCCCTAGTTAATAATGAGGTTTCCTAGACACATGTGCTCTTACTAGAGACTAGACTGTTCATTAGCAAGCATCCTGGTCTTCTAGAAATTCACACTGGCCTTATCATCTTTTTTAGTTTTTGGCTTGTTAAGATCTAGTGTAACCCAGACTGTCCTAGAATTAGCTAAGGATGATTCTGAATCCCTGCCACCAAGTGCTAGGTTACAGGTGTGTAATGTGAACCACAACACACACACACACACACACACACACACACACACACACACACAGATTTACTAAGGAGTACAATGGGGGAACAGACTCACAGATACAAGACAAGGTATAACCAGTTGCAGAGTTCTTCTATTTAGCCCAAAGTAACTGGGAATCAACCACTTGCTGCTTCACAACTCCTGACCCAGTCTTTACCACCCAAGAGAGTGTGATATCTCTCTCTCTCTCTCTCTCTCTCTCTCTCTCTCTCTCTCTCTCTCTCTCTTTCTCTCTCTCTCTCCTATTAAGTGGTCACATCTGCAGACAAGAAGCCACACTCTAAGGCTGGTATCCCAAGGCTATTGGCGGAATGAGTTCCCACAACACAGGTATCTACTGCCATGCCCAGTGATGTACTAATAAATTAACAAATAGATGTTTGACTTGGAAACCCACACAGTGTAGAATCTTTAAGGGCCTGAAGCTTACTGGCAAAGAGCCAAAGACTTTTAGGGCTTCATATGGCAAAGACCGAGCTCTGTGCCTTGGCACCCTGCTCAAGGCCACAGACGGAAAACTGGGAGACCCAAACAAGCCACCAACAAGTGCAGCAAATGTTCTTCAAGAGCGCAACTCTCCTTGTCTTCACGGAAGCCCAGCTGCCCCTCTGTGATCTTCTGACTCACCACACTTTTTGTATATCATCTCTCCAGCCTCCTGAACTCTGCTCAGGATTTGGTCTGAAGTTGGAAGAGAGGTCTTGAGAGTGGAGGCCCTATACCAGGAGGTTATAGAAAACCAAATCTAATGAGTACCCTCTGGCCTCATGTACCTTCTGTCTTTCTCTTAGGAACTTCTGGCTTCCCCCCCCCCAACTCCTCCTTGCTCTGATGGAAGCCTCCCCCATCCTCTCCTCAAGCTTGGTTTGTTCTGATTCAGAGCCTGAATGTCATCCTGTGTGTATCTCCATGCATCTGTCTCTGCTAAACTGAGATTGCTGTTAAAGTTGTATATATCAATATGCAAATTTATATAACAACCAATGTGTAACTGAGCATTTTTTACTTTTGAGCCAACTGATGAAGCATGATTATTTGCCATCATTCAATGCTCCCCCCAAGAAATTTTGGTTGCATGAACATATGTATTGCCAGCCTGTCTGGTTAGCCAAGGTCTTGGTAGCTGTTTGGGCCTCTAGGAGGCAATCCTGGGGCATATAACCAAAAGGGTAGAACATCTTGGAACTGACTGTTTAAAAAAAAGTAAAAAGAGAGGTGTACAAACTGCTAGCATATGGAAGCCACGAAGAGAAACCCGAGGCTGAAGAGAGTGAGTATAATCACTTCGAAATGGCACAATATGAGCCTGAGGCTGCGCTGCTGACTGGTCTTTAGAGAACGGCACTCCACACAAGAAGAGGGGGAATCAATAACCTTCAGTGACCTGAGAAGAAAGCGAGTACATGGAAACGCTCACGCACACCATAAAATTAATAAAGAAAGCATGCTCGAGCCTGCTATATGGGTCTACATACTTAGGAGAATAGATTTTTCCTGAAAGCAATGCCACGGTACTTCCTATTTATTATACAATAAACCAAGAGGCTTAAAGGTGCTGGGTATTTGAGGGGTTATTTAAATGATACCAAGAGGGTCCTTGTTTTTCTATTTTCTGCCCTTGCTGTTTGAAGATGGCCAAGGTCATTTCTCACTGCTATGGCAGCTCCACTCTGAGTGGCCAGACATGTAGGCTAATAACTCAAGGGTTACGGTTTCTTGTCAAGCAGCTTCTAACTCGTGTTTTAAATTGTCCTCAGAAGTCTAATCACCTGAGCAAGATGTTTAGAGTCACCAAGGAAAGTGAGCAGAGGTCCAGATGTGTGTGTGTGAATAAATATGGGGGTTGGAGGAGTCCCAGACTGCACACACACACACACACACACACACACACACACACGAGAGACGTTGTCTCAAAAATACAAAATAGA
Source organism: Myodes glareolus (assembly GCF_982192425.1). Lineage (NCBI taxonomy): Eukaryota > Metazoa > Chordata > Mammalia > Rodentia > Cricetidae > Myodes > Myodes glareolus. Next base: position 61,714,902 of record NC_142039.1, read on the forward strand.
GTGTGACCAAACGAGATATCGAGTTTGTCCTCTGGCCTTCATACTGACATGCACACACATTCACAGCTCCACATATATGTGCACTGACATACACAAACACACCTTATCCCCCCCAAAGTCTAATGACTTAGTATTTGTACAATTTGATGCCTGTAGATGGCATCAGGAAGTCTCCAACTTTAAGAAGAAAGGGAGGCACCATGGTAAATTGCCCCCTCAAGTTGTTTAAGGTATAACTTAAGACACAAAATATTATGGAGTTTAATTTTGTATCTTTTATTGAACATAAGTAAAAGAAACCACTAACAAGGGCTATTTAACATCCTACGGCAATTCTTATGGCTGATGGATGGCATAATTACACATTCACAGTGAAAATCTCAACCTAGCATGGTTATTCAGACTCTGAAGTAAATTCTTAGTCAGTTAAACCCCACTAATTGAAGAAAGAACTGAGCAAAATTAAGTAGAAATAAGGTTTGGGGTGGGTCATTTACCTTCTTAAGAAGCCAAACATTGCTTAGAAGCTCTGTTTGCCAGTCATAGATTAATTACAGTAAAACACGAAAATTGCATTAGCCAAAATTGATTATTTTGTTCTTACATTTATTAATCTAGTGTGGGAAGGCATGCTCACGTTGCAGTACGTATGTAAAGAAAGGTCAGGGGACAGAGAGCATGCAAGAGTTAGTTCTCACCTTCTAGAATATGGGTCCTAGGGATCAAACTCAGGTCATCAGGCTTGGCACCAAACACCTTTACCGTCTAGACCATTTCACTAGCCCACCATTGTGTAATTTGGAGCACAGTATCCCATGATTCAGATCTCACTGATTCATTCCAAATTAGTGAACTCTTGCATAGTTTATGAAGATCTAGTTTGGCCTCATGGCTTTAATTTGCCTTTCCCTGGGAACTAGGAACTCCTTCCATAATGTTGTGCATGTGTGCCCACCATGAGATGAGGCTCACTTGCTTGGGAAGCCTTTGAAAATCGACTTTGGGCTAAGGCGCACACAACAAGAGAATCAGATTATGTTGTGTGGATTCATTGTCGTCAGAACAATGCACACCTGCTGATCTGCCTGCAATTTCTTCATGAACTGACTTGCTTACAAAACGGAGGATGAAATTCTCCTTTCCCAGCGCATCTTTGAAGACAACTTCCAAGAGCCTGGCTCATGGCAACTGTCAAGCTCCCACCTGAAATCTGGCTCCCTGGGCATCTCTAACTATTTTTAGGCAGCTTTGGGGATTGCACATTCCCCATCCCCCTTGCACTACAACTCGTGGGTTTTCGTGAGCGCAGCCCACAGGCAAGCATTTGCTCTTGTCGTAAATCTGCAGCGCCATTTGGTCCCCTCTGTCTGACACCATTTTCAACACTAAGCATGTACACCCGGCACAGTGACAGGGCCAGTATGAGAGGAACTCTGGAGCTAATTGCCCACCAGCCCACAAAAGCTGGCCAGTCAGCTCTTTTTAAATGCCTTTTATGATAGCTAAACTAGACAACACCCACAGTAATGGTGGGGCTCAAAGAGAAAGAACAAAGGTGGATTGCATCTTCCTGTGAAGAACTGGGTGAGGAATGAGTAGCTTCCCAAATCAAGGGCCATCCCTGATGAGCAAGCTTCTTCTCATGATGGGCACACAGGGAATTCTTAACCCCCAGAGGACCCACCAGCATGGAGAAAGATGGGAGGGTATAGTTCCTGAGAGGAAGCAGGGGATGGATAGAAACCTACTCATTTATAAGCTTCATACATATATACAGAGAGAGGGAGACAGAGGGAGAACAAGAGGGGGCATTAATTGGATTAATCCATTAATTAATTAATTAATCCAACACAGATGATAGTCCCCCTAAAAAAGCCTAGGTGGCCAAATCAAAAGCCCAATGCCGGATGTGGGATACCTCCCCTTGAGCTGTGGGGTCAGGGAGGTGTCCACCAGAACTTGATGGTCAGACAAATTTCTGAAGATACATTTGGTTACAGAACATGGGGAAAACAATCTTGAAATAACCAGGAAGCTTCCTCCCTGCCAGCTATCTTTCATGGCACTAGAAGGTCTATGCAGCTTTACCCAGTTGTAGACTCTGGAAAATTTATCCATGGATACAATAGTGGCATGAATGCCAATGGAGGTAACCATCTGAGTTCTGATCGGATTTAAGGTCAACGCCCCAGTAGGAAATGCATTTCTGGTTCTGCAAATTTGATCAAGAACTCATGACGTGGGAGCTCATTGAACCCAGGGGTGAACCTGCTACTCTTGATCTGCTACATGGACGCAGCAGCAAACTGTCCCCGAAACTTTTATCTCTGTATCAACAGAGTAGCAGAAACTTGGAGACCTCATCAGAGAAAGTTTCTTTGTTCAGTAGACAGTTAACACAAAGACATAACTGGTGAAATCACGAAGAAGTATCTAGGGCATTCTAAGTCATAAGTGGGACACCAATATCACACTGTTCCCACACCCTCCACTAAGACTCAGGGAACATCACAGAAGATCGGACAGAAAGATTGTAAGCCACAGAGATATTGGCGACCAGAATGTTTTCTGAACATAATGGGACTGCTACATTCATGAAGTCACAACAGCTGGGATCGTTGACCCAAGACCTGTACAAAATCAAGGCAGTCGACGTTCCAGTATGGAGGGAGGAGGGGCTAATTATCCCCCACCCCTAACATAGGAACTATTGACAGAAGATGGCTGCTGGGAAAAAAGACAGTCAGTTTACATTAAGAGTGTGGCTCTCATGGGTGGTGGTGGCGCATGCCTTTAATCCCAGCACTTGGGAGGCAGGGGCAGGTGGATATCCAGGAGGTCAAGGCCAGCCTGGTCTACAAGAGCTTGAAAAGAAAGAAATAGAAAGAAAGAAAGAAAGAAAGAAAGAAAGAAAGAAAGAAAGAAAGAAAGAAAGAAAGAAAGGAAGGAAGGAAGGAAGGAAGGAAGGAAGGAAGGAAGATAGATAGATAGATAGATAAATAGATAGATAAATAGATAGATAGATAGATAGATAAATAGATAGATAAATAGATAGATAGATAGATAGATAAATAGATAGATAGATAGATAAATAGATAGATAAATAGATAGATAAATAGATGATAGATAGATAGATAGATAGATAGATAGATAGATAGATAGATAGACAAGACTCTCAAGGAATTTATTCCCTTTTTTATTAATGAAGTCAGGAGCCTGGAGATGGCTCTTTTTTAATGTACTCCTTTAAGAAATAAAAACAATTCATATGTGATCTCTTTCATCTTTGTGTGAAAAAAATCTCTGGAGAAGAAAAAGCAATTAGATCTGGGTTGTTGGAACATGCTCCAAGAATGGAGTAGAGTGAGCAGAATTCTGAGAGCTTGTGAGAAAACTCCAAGAAAACAGGGCGAGTCTTGTGACCTCAGTTTCTTTAAAAACATGGAACTGTTCTAGCATTGTGCTTTCGTGCCCTCCCTGGGTGTAGCAGACAGGAGTGAGTTTACTTCAGATCACTCGCCACAAGTGGCCATTGTCATTTATTTATATGCCTCTAGGGGAAACCACGTTTTTGCACATCTGGCTTGCCCTTGTGATTGAACACTTTGCTCACGTGACTCTTCTTAACCCCCAGAGTATAAACTGTCTGATGCTCTGAATAAAGGTGGCTATAGCATGAGACTTTGGTCTGCCTCCTTAACCAGCTCTGCTCTTCCGGGAACCTCCACACCCAGAGTGATGATGGTCGATCAAAACCCTTAAATACTGCGGTCTCTAAGACCTTCCATGGTCATCCTAGTGGAGATGACTGCAGCTTGTTACCCAACCCAGGCCTGGAATACTTCTTCCCCATCTAAGGAAGGTAAGAGTTTTAAGTTCAGGAGAGCATGAATAATTCATTTGAAGGTTCAAGATGGTTAAAGAGAGTGGTTTTCACAGAACTTTACAACAAAGTCAGCTTTCAACTCTAATATTCCTGCCTTGACCCAGAGCCAAATGGAAGCAGTTTTTGCCTTTGGGATTTATTTCTGCTCCACCCTTCCTATATGAAAAATTCTAAGGCATTCTAGCTTTACATAGTGTCCTTCATTATGTTCCTGCTCTGGATAGGCCCCTGTCTTACAAGTAGTATGGCTATTGGGGTAACTGAGGCAGGAAGCCTTTTTTTCCTCAAAATTCAGCCCATGAAACTGAGGAACTTCAAAATGTGTGTATTGACATGGCTGTCTCTTAAGAAGAAGATCTCCGTTGAGCTTATGGCTTTTCTGAGTGATGTCACTGTTCTCTGCTGAGTGATTTCTTAAGTTTCCCTTAGAAGCATTAGCAATATGAAGCAATGTTTCTTCTTTGGGAGTGTGGAAGAGCTGCATTCTCAGCTTCCTGTCAGCATCTAAATCAGCATTAAAACAGGACATGGCTTCTGCTTCTATGTGGTCCTCTGGCTTGGGAAGATTTTAGAAGTATTTGCAGAAATTGACAGGACCAGCAGTCTTTCAAAAAGCAAAGAACTTCCCTCAATGGTGGGGGTGGGATGGGGAGTGTGGCTCGGTGGTAGAGCACTGGCCCCGCACAGTCAAGGTCCTCAGTCCGAGCATTAGAGAGAGAGTGTGAGCATGCTCATGCACGCATGTGCACACACACACACACACACACACACACACACACACACAGAACAAAGCATTTCACAAATGTGTCTTGTCTATTTCTTATATAAGAACACAGAAAAATGAAGATGAGGCAAATGAGTTCAAGTGTTGTTTGTCTGAACAAAGATTGATCTTTGTAAGCATTGCATTCATCCCGTGGCTTGCCAGCCCCATCCTGACCTTTGAAAGCCCTCAATGAATTTGGGGATAAATATTATTAAAAAGTCCTATTTCCTGCACTCCTAGGGCTCAGTTGTTTGAGAACATCATTGGTTTGCAAGAACTTGGAATACTGGAAAAGATTTTTTGAAATTTCTAAAAATGCATTACTGAACAAACAGTGAAGAAAGGAGACCGAACGAGGCAGTTGAAGTAGAGGCAAGGAGTGTGTGCAGAGATGTGAACAGCACTGACATTGGCTTCTGGGTGGAGCAGGGGACAGCTGAAACATCTGTCTTGGCTGATGCCTAGGGCACAGGGAGAAAACAGGCACGGGTCTACCCTGAGTGGGGACATAATGAAGGACACGGTGTAAATCGGGCGTGCCACTGACTTCTCTTTCAGGAAGGAGAGAGGACCAGGAACAAACCTCAAGGAAAATGCTGCTTCCAGTTTGGCTCTGGTGAAGGGAGGGAAACTGTAGTTTGAAAGCTGACTCCTCTGCAGAATTTTCACCAAGAGCCCCTCTCCTTTTCTATCTTTAACCTTCAAACTAATTAAGTTTAAAGCGCAGTGGATGGGTTATGCGTCCTGGAGTCTAGAAGAAGTCAGCGTACTAGATGTGATTCTTAGTACCACAAAAGAGAGAGGGAGGGTCTAAACACTTTCTAGAAAACTCAGAAGGAATTACCCATCAATCCTCCAAGGATTACTCCTAGTCACTACAAATTTGCGTCACACGCCACAAAGAACAAGCTACCACCACACACAGGTACCCAGCAGCTACAAGGTGTAGAAACACCAAATCCAGAATGTGTTTAAATATTGATGGCACAGAAAGCATTGAGTAAGGTTTAATTATTTGAAGATATAAAAGAAGTTTAATATCTGAACAAAAGAGCGAAGGTAATAGACATAGGCAGGAAATAGCCCCACTCCTAAAAATATCATAAAATGTAAAGGGGCTCCAAACTGCAGCTTAAACCCAATTTAAACCAGAAACTACTGAACTGAAAAATTGATTTGAAGAAATGGCTCTAAATGCAGAACTGAGAGACAAAGAGATGAAAACTAAGAAAGGTTAGTAAGGGACCTGGAGGCGGGGATGAGGGGCTCTCTCTGCATCGCATTGCTGATTATTAACAAAGAAAAGAGAATAAATGGGGGAGGGATTTAAAGAGAGAGACTAAAATGGTGGCAAGGTTCTCCTCGTCTGGTCAGAAGCCCAAAGGCAGCAAGGTGTGCACAGATTAGAACCAGCTCATTACCAGCTTAGAGGTAACAGTTATGGAGTATTGTGCCAGGCATTGTAACAGTATTTTATGGGCAGCTACTTCATGGTCAGATAAGCAAAGACGTGTCCTTACCGGTGTAAAACTCAAAGTGACAGCCTTCCTTTGTGGCGCAATCTGACATAAAACCTTCGTCCAGTTGCTCTGGTATAAACTCAGCTCATGTGACTGACTTGTGAGCTGGTTCATGTTTGTAATTTTGTCACTTTCGGGTTGAAATCTCTGTCTTGCTTTTTTTTTTTTTTTTTCCTCCAGCCCTTCTCCCCAGAAGTGTCTGTGGGCACGGAGCTGTAGGCTGCTTGATCTACATCAGCAAATGCTTGGGCATTGGCATTTTCTGAAAGGACCTGTCCTCATAGTAGACTCTGCCATGGTGCTTCTGAAAGCCACCCAAGCCCAGGTTTCTCGTATATACCTACGTATATAATGTATGTATAGAGGATAGAGTTCGGACATCTGGTTTTTTTTGTTGTGGCTGTAGTTACATAGTTTGTAATGGCTTGGCATTCCAGATTCTTCTAGCTTTTACAGTCATGTGAGAATGTCAGGTTCTAACTCGTAATTCAGATGTGAGTTGTTCATCTTTTCCAGCAAAGCATGATGGTAGCAGCATGCCTGTGTTGGGAGCAATGGGGAGACAGAGACAAGCACTCAGAGTAGAAAGCTAGCCTTGGCTACATGAAAGCTTGGACTTTTTAAAAAGATATTTTTCCTAAGCAAAGAGTGATACTGGATAATTCCAGCTGTCTATGCAGGTTAGTATTTGCAGGTGGGCAACATAGGGTGCTGAGTAGAGGTCAGGGAGAGGGAGAGATCTTTTCCTATTCTAGAATCTGGAGTATACAATAAAATACAAAATGGCTATCCTGAAACAGAGAGAAGGCATACCTTCCTGAAAATTCTCAAGAGTCAAAAGTCCAGTCACCCTCGTGACAGTTCTGGAGTGCGTCTTTTGGCGGGGGTGGGGGCAGGTGGGGGGTGTGGGGAGGTATGGGGTGGGGGGAATCACTCCTGTGGTAGGTGCTTTATCATCTTCACTGCTTGCTAAGTCCTGGGATGACAAGCAGCCTGGTGCTGGAGCTGCAGTGGCCTTGGGGACTCACACTTGATGGCAACAGACAGCAGAGCTGGCCTAGCTCGTGAAAGCCTTGCCACACTGTCATACAGTAATAGATGATTTTTCATATAAGTTTCCACAGCATCAGCGAAGTAATTTCGTCATAAGTTTCTTCTTACTATAATGCATTAAGCAGTTTTAATTTTCTTTTTATATTTATATTATTTTATGTGGAGTGGCATTATTTGGAGGTGTGGCCTCGTTGGAGTAAGCGTGGTCTTGTGGAAGGAAGTGTGTCACTGTGGAGGCGGGCTTTGGGTCTCATATATACTCCAGATGCCGCCCAGTGTCTCAATTCACTTCCTGTTGCCCGTAAGATGTAAAACTCTCAGCTCCTTCTCCAGCACCCTGCCTGCCTGTGCACCACTATGCTGCACCATGAGAAAATGCACTGAACCTCTGAAAATGTAAGCTACCTAATTAAATGTTTTTCTTTCTTTAGCAGAGTTGCCATGGTTATGGTATCTCTTCACAGCAATAGCGATCCTAACTAAGACAGCATCTAAAGGAAATACGTTTTATTTAGGCTCTCAGGGAGGAAGGCACAGTGACAGCCATATGAGAAGCAGCCGGTCACCCCGAGTTGGCAGCCAGGAAGTGGAGAAAGGTGGATTTCTCCCTCCTCAACTTGTCTGGCGCCCAGTTTAAAGAATGGTGCTACTTCTTGCAAGATAGGTCTGCCTCCTCGGTCAAATATTCCTGAAAACTTTTGCGGAGACAGACCACAGGGTTTGTCTCCTATGTGGTCCTAAATCATGTCAAGCTGACAATCAGAGTACCATCGCAGACTCTGTTGCTGAATTCGGGATCAAAAATGTGACTCAGGAGAGTTGACAGGTGAGGAGTGGGGAACAAATACATACAGTGAGATCCTGAGGCTTTTCCATGGGCCCCGCCTTTTCCTCCTTTCAAAGTTAGAAGGAAACAGACTGTTGTTGTGGCTAGTCAATCTTCCCAGGCACCACCACGAGGAAAATAAACTATTCTCAGCTAGATAAGAGAACCATAGCACAGCTGGCCTCGTCATTGTAAAACCTATATGCTTATTAATCATCACAGTTCCATCACACTGCTATATATACATACTTTTATATACATCTGCTTACACTTACTGCAATGAATTGATGTTGTCTCTTTACACTTCAATCTGTGTGAGTTAGGAGCTCCTGCTGCACCGTATTCTCCACAGTTAGTACTGATCCAGGAACACAGTAGATACTGGAACAACGTTTGCTAAATAAAGGAACGAGCAAAATATTTTTTTTCATAACAGAAGTCTGAAAATCGATGGATTATCCTTCAGGATGCTCTCAGTATCCTTTCAGGAATCTGACCTTCAGGAAGCTCCATGTTGATCTACTGAGAATAGCCTCGTGACCTAAGATCTCACTCGACTCTGCCTGGTGCTGAAGGCAGCCTTTTCGAGGTTTCAGGGCAGCTACCCTGGAGAAAGATGGCTGCATGCTTCACTCCCTGACTCTGGAGAGAAGGCATGTCACTGACTGGGCCTAGCCAGGAACCACATACTTAACCCTTGACCACTTTCAGAAAACTCAGATCTGTGCTCCTAAAGCAACTACGAGCCAGGCAATAGGATTTACACAATGGATTTGTAAATGCATGAAGCTGACCAGGATCTACCCTACCATGGTGATCAAATCCTTCCAGCCCCGTTCCTCTTACACAATAGAAAGATGAAGTCGAGGAATTAGCAGCAAGCTCCAGTAGAGATTTAGATAGATCATTAATTTTAAATAAAGTGGCAGTTCTTACACTTTTTTTCTGTCACCAGCATAACTGGAGTGTCTTTATAAGGAGGAACAGGCTGTGCAGTGGTGGTACAGTGCATTAATCCCAATACTCGGGAGACAGAGGCAGACAGATCTCTGTGAGTTCGAGGCCAGTGAATTTCAAGACAGCCAGGACTGTTACCTAGAGAAGCCCTGTTCTGAAAAAAAATAAAGAGAGAGAGAGAGAGAATAAATGAATAAATAGGAACAGTATTCACATCAAGTATCTACATGGCCCATACCTCATATTGTCTCTTTGTCTCATAGCCAAAATTAAAGGTCTGGGGAAGGGAGTCATGGCCATAGCTTGTCATTCTTGGTATTGTGTCTGGGACACAGAAACCAGAGATTGTTTTGTCAATAGCCACAGAAGAACTCAAGGACAAATGTTCCCCTAACATTTCTTCCAAAATGGTCAGTGTGGAGCAAAGAAGGTCAGATGAGGGCTCTGAAGGACAAGCTCAAGAGAAAAGCCAGGTCTTGGGAGAAAAGTATCCACAATGACACACAATAATACACAATGACAAAAAGGATAAAGGAAATGGATGGACAGACGGATGGACAGACCTCAGTAGGCCCAAGGAGTCTGTGGCTATCATGTGAGAAAAAAAATCCCGGAGTAAGAAGGTAGAGTTTGACAATCCACCCGTAAGCACACCATCCTGCCCGTCTGTAAAATACAGCCCACAGGCCGCACAGTGCACCCCAGATGTGAACAGTGTCTCCTCTCTTATTGGGCAGGTACAGAAAATCCTCCCATTAAACACATTCTTTTTTTTTATTTATTTTTTTATTTTTATTTTCATTTTATTTTTTATTTTTTTTTTAAAACACATTCTTAAACGTCTGAGAGGGATTACAGATTAATCATGTAGTGACATTTTGGTTGTAATTTAACAAATAAAGCTTGCCTGAAGATCAGAGTGCAGAGCTGAGCCTCTAGTTAGTCATGGAGGCCAGGCACTGGTGGCACACACCTTTAATCCCAGCGCTCCGGAGACAAAGGCAGATGGACCTCTGTGAGTTCAAGGCCATCCTGGGCCACAAGAGAGTGAATGTCTAAAAGAGAAACAGAGCTCACATAAAGGTGATCCAGCACTTGGGATCACCCACCTTTAATTCCAGCCCTAGGGTAGTGGAGACAGGAGTTATATGGCTGGGCAAGGAAAGGAATATAAGGTGGGAGGAGACAGGGGCTCAGATGCAGTCTGAGGATTCGTGGAGATAGGCTCGCCTCTTTGGTCTGAGCATTGGTAGAGGTAAGAATTCTAGTGGCTGGCTGTTCTGCTTCTCTGATCCTTGAGCATTAACCATTAACCTCTATGTCTGACTTCAGCTTTTTCTTATTAAGAACAATTAGAATTCGTGCTACAAATCAATACTTATAAAGCATTTAATCATTTATAGTTAACCAACAAGTGTTCTCATTTCTCTCCACCTCATTCTATACATGGAGAGAATAAGCTCCCGGGCAAACCTAGTTCTACGGATTTCACGGCATGTGCTTGTGCGTCACTAAACTCTGAAGAAGTTAACCAATTGTCCACATTTGGGATGGAGCAGGGGAGATGACTGAGTTAGCAAAGCCCTTGCCTTGCAATCATGAGGGCCTAAATTCAGTCCCCGAAGCCCACTTGAAAAACCAGGCACAGTGGAATATGTCTATAACCCCAGTCTGGGGGTGGGGGTGGGGTAGAGGCAGAAGGAACCCTGGGGGTTTCAGATGCTGGTAGACCCAACAAGTTCTGGGTTCAATGAGAGAGCCTGTCTCACAATTACAAATGAAGGAGACTGACCACAGGGTCACCTTGACTAGAAGCCTGCTACTCAAAGTCACACACAGTCCTGGGCCAGCAATATCGCTGTCACCTTGGTAGCATATGAACTTTCAAACCCTACCCAGACCTAGTCAGTCTGAATGCCAATTTTTGTTTGTTTGGGTTTTATTGGTTTCTTTCTTTCTTTCTTTCTTTCTGTCTGTCTGTCTGTCTGTCTGTCTGTCTTTCTTTCTTTTTTTTGATGCAGGGTTCTGCTCAGTAGCCCAGGATGCCCTGGAACTTATCATGTAGCCCAGGCTGGCCTTAGAAGTTGAACTATTCCAGCCTCCAACTTCCAAAGCGCTAGGATTTTAAGCACATCCAGGCAGAATCTGAAAGTTAACCACCTCTTGAGCTGAACTGAATTCACATTCAACTGTGGGAAATACTTACCAACACATCCGTCTGTTTGGAGCTTGTTGTTTACTAGAGACAGGGAAGGGGGATGTCCAAAGGGCAGAACGTACTGCAAGGACAATGTATTGGTGACCTCAAAAATTAGGTGGGGATAGCAAGTCTGTGTAGAGCTCTACACCTATTCTAAGTGCAACATGCTGCGGTACGGTTTGAAAGCCGGGCAAGGGGCTGGAGATACACACACACACACACACACACACACACAGAGAGAGAGAGAGAGAGAGAGAGAGAGAGAGAGAGAGAGAGAGGAGAGAGAGAGAGAGGTCATTCTTGAATTCTCCAAGAATGCCAACTTTATTGTGTTCCAGGGCAGCTTATATAGAGCCTTCCCTGATGCCCTAGCTCTTGGAATCCTTGAGTTGCACCACCAGAAACCACTCCCCGGCCATCAGGAACTCCTGAGGGTCTCGTGCTCAGAGCAGCTGCAAGAATAACAAGTTGTTTACTCCAGTAGGCAAGGGGGTCACAGGAAATTCAGGGTCTGGGGGTCCACAGTCCCCAACAAGTCCATAGTGGTCACTATTAGAGAAGAAGGACTCCTGTGTTAGCATCCTTCATCGCCAAGGAGCCGCTGTTGCTGCCTCAGCAGACAGAGTACTCCATGCAGGTGGCGCTTGCCATGCCATTATTGGTCCAGGGCTGGCCGACCTGCTCTCCAGGCCTTTCTTAGTCTCCACTCTTGCTATTGCCAAGTCTGTCACCCTTGAAAAAATGTAAGGGTTAAACTCCAGGAAGCATCTAAAAAGATTTTAATTTTACTTATTTTCAAGAGATGGATCTTGCTCTATTACCCAGGCTGGTCCCCAAAGTGGGTTCAAGGAATCCTCCTACCTCAGCTTCCTAGATGGCAGGGCAACACAAGTGCACTATGATTTGTCTAAGGAGAATCTTTTACATCCCAGGAAGCTCACAGCATGTGAGTGAGACAGAGGAAGACTACTGAACACAAAGACAAATCTTGCAGGGAAATGGGGTTTTGATCATTGTTTTGTATGGCTGGCCCTGTGACCAAGGCTAGGGAGGGACCCACCGAAGCCGGTGGGCCTGAAGTTCGGGAGCATCCAGTCCTCTCCGCTATCTTCCACTTTACCCAAAGAATTGTCTTTTTCCCTTCTTCTTCTCCCCCCCTTTACTTTTCTTCCCCTCCTCTTTCTTCTTCCCTTCTCTTCTCCCCTCTCCTCTCCCCTCTCTCCCAATCCATGTGACCCTGACCTTGAGCAAATGATCTGTTATCTAAAATACAATCCTCTTAATCTTTCTTTTGTATTTCATAGTCTTATGCTTCAGGAAATCTCTCAGGAAAGACAAAATTTTTTGCTGTTGTTAAAAAAAATAAGTCTTCTTCCATTAAAAACCCTTCCCTTTTATTTCCCTTTTGCAACATTCTTCACCCTTCCATGCCTTGCCCTAAAATCTTATAAGCCAAGACTGGGCTCTTTTATAATTCATGGCATGTGATGCTTTGAGCCCTTCAATTTTCTTTAGAAGATGAATGGCCACACCATTCTTTTCCACTGCATGGGGTAAGGCATCTCTATTTTTCTATGAAAGCTGGGGATTTGGGCTTTTTTTTTTTTTGATCAAGTCAGATGTCTGTGTGTACTGCTGTTTGAGCAGAGCCAAACAGAGAAATAGAATCAAGTGTCACTTTATAAGAACTAACTGGGTGTGAGACCAGACAAAATCAATAAAAAGTTTGAGTTATGGACTCCACGTCAAAGAAATCCAATTTTTACTACCCTCAAGTATACACGAACTCAAGACAGGCTAATCAAGTGCTGCATGATAAAGGGCCTTTGAGGGTTTTCTTTAGCATATCAACAAAAATGATTATCCCAGTTGACTGACTAATCAATATCTTTTCACTCCACTGATTTGTTAGCTCATCAATACCACTGGGATTTTGTTAGTGTGTGTGTGTGTGTGTGTGTGTGTGTGTGTGTGTGTGGTGTGCACTCACATATGTGTGCATTCATCTGGAAGCCAGAAGTAAACCTTGGGTGTCTTCTTCAATCTCTTTCCATCTTGTTTACTGGCTCAGGCCACTTTTACCTGCACCTCGCAGATCAGGTGAGCCTGGCTGGCCCAGAACCACAGGAATTCACTGGTCTCTGCCTCCCCAGCCCTATGATTACATGCACACCACCACAGTGGCCTGTTTCTCTGTACATTCTGGGGATGGAGTGTGAGTCCTCATGCTTATGTGCGAAGCACTTTAGCAACTGACTAATTACGGTGGTACACACCTTCACTTTTAGCACTCAGGTGGATTTCTATGAGATCCAGGCCAGCCAAGGCTGTGCAGTGAGACCCTGTCTCAAAATTAACAGCCCGAGCCATCTCTCCCTCCCTGGCTTCTTTTCAGTTTACAGATGATGCCTATAGCAAACTTTCCAAGTTTATTCACCTAATCAATTTAAAATTGCCAATTTTATCTTCTTTAGCTCTACCAACTTGCTTAATATACTTTGCTTTCAATCTTATTATCTCTAGCAAAAGCTCAGAGAAAATCAAGGACAAGTGAGGTCTGCAACTAAATGATGCCTAATTGACTGGACAATCCCTTACAACCATCTCTGGTTTAGTGAAGAAATAGAATTAACAGAGGATCAGAGTCATGGCTAGATAAATTCCCTTCCATGGTAGTTCATGTTAGTTGTCAGTTATGAAATTCAGAACTGCCTAGGGTCTGTGATGTTGCTCAATGGATCAGGGCACTTGTCACCAAGCCTGATGACATGATACCCACATAGTGGAAGGAGAGAACTGACCCCTAAAAATTGCCCTCTGACCACCACACATCGACATGCCCACACAACACAAATAAATAAATAGATAAATGTAATAAATATTTTTAAAAAATAAATGCATAGGTTATTAGTGAGACACATTTCCATGTGCGTGTGGGACGTGTCTCCAGAAAGCATTCATTGAGCCAGGGAGAGCCACCCTGAAAGTGGACAGAATCGTCCGGGTGGGCTGGGGTCCCAGACCAAAGAAAAAGAAAAAGCTAGCAGCATGCCAAAGCTCTGCTTCCTGTGTTTCCTGACCCACCAAGATAGGAGCGAGCAATTTCATTTTCCTCCTGCCTGAGATCTGCCTGCACTGTGCTTTCCTCACCAAGATGATTCTACACTCCAGCCACGAGGCCAAACCAATCTAGTTGCTTCTTGTCAGGTATTTGGTCATAGGAATGAAAAGAGTAATTACCACATCCTCTCCTCTCTTTAGACTGGGGTTAGTATGTACCTGAAAAGACTGTGCTAAGAAAAAACAGGTTTTGCATGATATGAGCCACTGCGTGCTCTGTAAATGGTAACAGGCTTGCTGATGTGGGCTATAAATATTTTCTCCAGTTCTGGAGTAATGAAGCCCATGATAATGAGAAGAACTTGTTCCCTCAGATTTTCCCTGAAAGGGATCCTGCCTTGTGAATGAGGAAGGTCATTGGGAGCCTCCAGAGGGCTGGTCTGTTTGCAAAGCGCAGTGTGTATTAAGAAAACATCTCCTCTACTTGAGGATCCAAATTAGGACCCAACTCTTCCAAAGAAACTGTTGCATAGTTCCCTGCCTCCCCTTACTGGCTGGAGTCTGTTTCTTTCTAAAATCCACAAAGTCAGCACTGAAAATACTCCAAGGTGAAGATATTAGGGTGCACTGGGGTGCACTGGGAGAGGGGAAGAGACAGGATCCAAAGTGAGGGAAGTGCCAAGGATGAAGCCCACTGAGAAAATAGTTTCACCAAAAACCGTTACCTCCCCACTTGGGCTCCCAAGATAACTAACAGCAGAAAGGAAGTTTCTTATCTGGGCCTTCTGTCAGTGGTTTCTGTCTTTACTTTAGCTGATGATGCAGAAGTAGGTCATTGCCCTTAACCTCTCCTGTTTAGTAACCTCGGATTCTCAGAGCATCTGAACCTCAGAGGACAGACCACACACTTTCCTAGAAGAAACCAATTATCTATGAGGGTGACATTGCACTCTGGAGTGAGAACAATCATCTGAGAACCAGCTTGCCCCCGCCACAAGCGAGGACTTCTTTGGAGCACCTTGTAGGACCAGAGCTGAGATAGTGATCATCAGACCCCACCTTGACCATGCCTGCTAATCATACACGCCTCTTCCTCCCCGCCCCATCTCTTCCTCTACCAAACCTAAAGTTCATAGAGGTGCCCTGAAGACAAACTCGGGGCCACTGCACCCCTTTATTTGTTCTTCTTCCCAATGAGGCCACGTCAGATAAATCTCCATTCTCTGCTTTTTGCCCTGACTTGACTCTCTAATGTGAATATCAGGACCGGCATCCTAGCCTAGTCTGCTTAGAACTGACAGGGCCCAGGCTTCTGCCGTAAAAACTCCAGTCTCTCAGCAAGCCTCTGCAGTTCAGAGTCATGATCAGCTGAGGGACATGTGCTGAACATTGCAGTATAGTGGGCGAACAGTACCGACTGCAGCAAGAAGATTAAAAACACTGGTGCATAAGTGGGAGACCGCTCTGAGTAGCAGCAGCAGGGTGGACTCCTTACCGAGAAGAGATTATCATGCGCTGTCTTGGGTTTGGGGAGGAGCTAGGTATCCAGTTAGATCAAAACCCGCAAGTTCTGGGGTGGCTTTAGACAGCACGGGGTTGCTCAAGGAACCCGAATCATGAGATACACAGTAGAATACAGGGAGAAATCTAAATCCATGAACTGAGTATAATAATAATAATAATAAAACACAAATCCAAGCTGGGTATGGTGGCACATGCATGTAATCTGAATAACTTGGAAGGTGAAGGCAGAAAAATCAGGAGTTCAAGGCCATCCTCAACTACATACCAAGTTTGAGGTCAGCCTAGAATATTTGAGACTCGGTCTTGAAAAGCAAACAAAAATGTTGTCCTTTACTTAAAACAACTTAATCCAGATCCCAAGACTCTCAACCCATCATGAAGTTGGAATATTCCCTGTAGACAATGAACATCTGCTTGCCCTGTCTCTAGTAATGCAGGACGCTGTGACAGTGACAGAAAATGGAACCCAAGCCTGTGTGTGCCCGTCAGCCACACTTCCCGCTGAGACCTGTGGCATGGATGCCTGAGTAACCACATGGTAGCTTTGCATTTTCTAGTCAAGAGTAAAGAGCGTGTCTTGAGACTTTGGCTGGGCACACCAGGCCTAGTGTGACTTTATGTCATCCTTCACCGCCATATCTTCATTGCTCCCTGAGCCTTGACGTTTACCTGGGATATAAGCAGTCTCAGGGCACAAATCTCCTTACCATGTTGGGAAAGTCATCCATCCACTCTTTGAGGCTATAACCATTCATCCTCCAATGTCACAGGGGTTTCTCTACATGCAGGCTGTTGTAACAGATTATCACCAAGGGAGTGACTTAAACAAAATACATTGCTTTTTGCCACAGTTCTGAAGTCACCAGGTAACAAAGTAGCCGTCACCTTGGTTCTCCACAAGTGTGTCTGGCTTTCCAGCTTCTGGGTAGCCATCTTCTTGCTGCACACGCACATGACCTTCCTGACTGAGCCACACTTGGAAGGAGAGAAAGCATCACCAGGGCAAAATCAAGCAAGCCCTAGCATTTCTTCCTGTTCTCAGTGAAGATCCTAAACTCATCATCTCACCATAGCCTAGCTGTCTCCAAAGGCTTCACTTCCAAAGACCATCCCATTAAAGGTTAAAGATGCAATGGGAATTTGGGGGAGAGAAAGCTAACTGTGATATATGCAAATAAGCATGATGTTTTGTAGTGGAGTAGTGTCTGAGAGTACATGTGTGCATGAGAAGGACAGGGAGGGAGGGAAGGAGGGAGAGAGAGAGAGAGAGAGAGAGAGAGAGAGAGAGAGAGAAGCAAAGCTTCAAGAGTGTTGCAGTGATTTGAAGAGAATAGCCCCTGTGGGCTATAGGCTATATATTTAAATGCTTGGTCCCCACTTGGTGGAACTGTTTTGGAAGGATTAAGAGTCGTGCCTTATTGGAGGAGAGGAATCACTGGCAGACTTTGAGGTTTAAAAAGCTCACACCATTACCAGTTAGCATTTCCTCCCTCCCTCCTACAGTCCCTCCTCCTGCTTCCCCACCTCATTCTCCCCTGCCTCCCTCTCTGGTGCCTATGAATCAGATGTAGGCTCTCAGATATTACCCCAGGGCCACACCTGCCTGCTGCCCTGCTCACCGCCATGATGGTCATAGACTCCTAACCCTATGAAATTGTGAGCCCCCATTCAATGCTTTCTTCCATAAGCTGTCTTGCCCATAGAGCTTAGTCTCAGTAGTAGAAAAGTAGTCAAGACAGGTTCCATAGGCAGAAACCCTTGTCTACACACACGGAGACTAGAAGCTTAGAGAATTATTAGTTTTCTGTAGCTCTTACAGTAAATGACCACAAACTTGGTAGTAACAGAATTTTATCCTCTTAGTTCCAAACTCCCAGGGCTCAAAATCAGCACCGTGGAGACAAATCAAGGTGCTGCTAGGGCAAAGCTCCTTCAGCTCCAGGGCAGAGTCCACCCTTTCTCATTCAGCTGTTGGTAGCTCCCGCATGCCTAGACTCGCGGCTTCATCACTTCAAGCATGGGCATGACCAGCATCTTCAGATCTCCCTCTGCTGTGCCTTCCCCTTTCTTTCCCGTTCTGTGACAACTCCCCTTCTGTTTCCCTCATAAAAAAGTGCAGATAAGTACATTTAGGGTTCACTTGGATACTCCAAGACCTTTTTCTTTCTTAAGATCCCCATTTTCACTTGCAAAGGCCCTCACCCTTGCCCCTTTTGCTACATATATATAGTCTTGGATTGGGGCTATATATATATAGTGGCTAATCTTGATTGTTAACTTGGGATAATGGAGACATACCACCGTGCATGTCTGTAAATGTGGTTTCAGAGAGCTTTAGCTGAGGAGGAAAGATCCACCCTGAATGTGGACAGCACCATTCCATGGGCCAGGGCCCTAGACTGAATTTAAAAAGAAGTAAACAGTACCAGAATCCACCTCTCTCTATCTCTTGGCTGTGAACACAATAGGGCCAGCCATTTGATCCTTTACCACCATGACCTCCCTGCTGTGGTGGGCTGTACCCTCAAACCGTGGACCCAAACCAACCCTTCCTTGAGAGTTATTGTTATTGTTATCATTATTATGATTTTGGTCAGGTATTTTGTCACAGCCATGAGAAAGTGACACATGGCTCTATGGTTAGGACAGCATTCAGCCTAACACAGAGATGTTTTTATGAACTCCCTGGATGCCCTCTAATGACGAGCGCAATGGTTGTCTACATCGAGACTCTGGTGAGTTTTACTTTCCTTCTCTGATTTTTCTCTGGCCTATTTTAGATCTCATTATCCTCGGAGTTGAGAAATGAACTCAAAGTAGTCAATTTACCAATTACCAGCTCTGGCAAAAGTTGACGAGGAATTCATTAATTGACTAAAAGGAAAATAATTTTACCTGGGATTTGTTTATTCCTTGCCCAATTTAACTCTGGATAATTAAGCATCAATCATATACAGCTGAGAACCCAGAGGAAGATCAGATAAACTCGGTTTCTTTTGGGCTTTTCTATTTCTAGTTTAACAAAGTTCAAATGAATGAGCTATGCAGAAGTAGATTGTGAAGTCTGGACCTGACTGCTGGGGTCTCCGCTGTGTCTCACTGTATATACTGTGTTTATTCTGCTCAGTCCCTTAATGCCTCTGCGGAGAGATTGAGATGCAAAAGGAATGATGACCTCACTTTGTACTGGATTCTTTAAAGATAATGTGTCCACTGATGCACTCTGGGAAAGGTACACTCAGTGCTTTTTTTTTTTTCCTAATGAAAAATTTAATACTGCAATTTGGTTTCCAAGTTCACTCGGTCCTTTATCGGTTTATTTTTCAACTATTTATTATGTACTCAGTACCAGGCATCTGTATGGAGCTGTCTTGGTTGCGGGTCACCTGAAGTGAGAACCAGCATCATATAGAACTCTCAGGCACAGTGGAAACACCAGCAGAGTCAAATCTAATTACTATTACTTAACTGGCCTCCTGATGCGCTAAGGATGGGGGTATTGGAAAAATGTAAGTCCGCACTCACCTTCACCACTTCTTCTGAGTTCCAGGCAGCCCTGGCAAGGCTGGGCTGCAGTGGATGCAAGGGCTTCTTTGTAAATCCTTCCCAGCCTGGCTTATCAGGAAAAAAGACTTTAGGGCTGCCCTTTCCCAACTGAAGAGAGAAACTAAAGGCACTCCCACCCCAATATGGAATTACGGGAAATAAGAATCAGATCAATTAGCCAGTTGAGTGGACTGATGAAATTACTTATACAAATCCCCTAATTATGAAAAGAAATTCTTTTTATTACTCGTTGACACTCTCTGACATGTTTAGTCATTTTACTTCTATTACCTTCTCTCACTCCCCCTTACCATGTTGAACCCCTACTTTCCAACACTCCCCACTATTTTCATATTTTTGTTTGTTTAATTAGTTAATTAATTGTTTAGTTAGTTTAATTGGAGTTGCTTGCATGATCATGGGTGAGGGGGTTTCTACTGGAGCATGGGTCAAGGAGAAGGAGCCAAGACTTTTAGGTTCAGGCGGAATGAGTGGGAGATGGTTCTACCTGCTGCTGTTACTTAAACAGGGCCCTGAGATTCCACCCTCTTGATTCTTTTGCTGGCCCTATTCCTCATACTGGATCACCTTGTTCGACCTTAATACAAGGGGGGGGAGGTGCCTAATCTTACTATAAGTTGATGTGCCACGTTTGGTTGATATCCATGGAAGGTCTACCCTTTTCTGAATGGAAACAGAGAAGAAGTGGATGGGGGAGAGCAGCAGGGAGGTGGGGGAGGGACTGGGAAGAGAGGAGGGAGGGAAAATTGTAGTCAGGATGATGATGATGATGATGATGATGATGATAAACTATTAAAAATGATTTCACCTTTTTGCGGCTTGCCAGTTTCTCCCGTGAGAACTGCAGAGGGTGTCGCTGGACTGTGTTGCAAGGGTCGAGGATCTGCTGGGATTACACCGTAAGCATCCTCAGGCATAGCAAGTGGTCCCGTAAGGAGCCTTTCTCATTTCTGTGACTATCTGACAGAAACTACTTACGGGAGGAGAGTTGGGCTCACAGTTCCCAGGAAACAGCTCATCATGGTGGTGGTGTAAGCATGACAACTTGGCTCATGGCCTTGTCAAAGCATGAGGCAGCTGGTTACATGGCGGGGCTAAACATGAAGCAGAGAACCCAGGCTTGGGACGTGGGGCTGGGCTGTTACACTCTAGGCCTCCCCTAGGGACCTACATTAGGCAGTAAGGACCTATGTCTTGAAGGTTCTAAAGCCTCTTAAAACAGCCAGAGTCTGAGGGTTCAAACACAGGAGCCTGTTGGGGACATTTCACATTCAAACTACATCAGGAACATCAAAGATGAGCCATGGATTTTATGGAAACCCTTTTTCTAGAACCCCACGATAGCAGGCTTTCTTTTGGGCCACCAACCAGCTCCCAAATCGCAACACAGAGACTCGTTAGTTATGAACGCTCAGTCTTATGCTTGTCCCACTAGCTCTTATAACTTGATCTGTTTCTTGTCATCTATGTTTTGCCTTGGGGCTTTTTACCTTCCCTTCCTTCTGCATCTCTTCCCTGTCACCGCTTCTTGTGTCAGGTGGGCTGGCGGCTACCTGGCTTCTGGCCCCACGTGTGTCCCTCTCTTTCTCCTTTGTACTCTTCTCTCTCCTGTTTATTCTCTCTGCCTACCAACCCCGCCCTATCCCTCTCCTGCCTGGCTACTGGCCATCCAGCTTTTTATTAGACCAATAGGGTTTATTATGTGGGCAAGGTGAAACAGCAACACACCTTTACATCACCGAGCAAATGCAGCATAAGCAAATGTCACACACTTTTATATGGCTAAAGTAATGTTTTGCAGTATAAGCAAATGTAGCACATCTTCTCTTAGTTAAAATCATATTCCACAACACCACACCCCTTCTCTGGCAGCCCTGCCCTTCTCTAACAAACCCATCCTTTGTGTTTAGTTAGCTCACAGTCGTGAAGCCAACACAGGCTCTCCCTCTTCCTTCTATCAGTCCCATAAAGGCTCACACTTTGCCGTGTTCCTCTCTATAGTGTTACTATCTCACCTAACACCTGGCAATTTATAATTGTTGCGTAAGAGTGTGTAAAAGAATAAAATGAAATGAAAAGGATCAAGTGCATGCCAGACGGCCGCTTCTCTTTTAAATGTGAATATAGCTGAAGTCACGCATTCAAGCATGTATCAATTTTATATTGAGAACTTTTTATATAAAAGGGGCCACCCCTTTCTCCTAAATTCCAAACACATAAAAGCGTCTGTTGAGTTGATGAGGAAAAATCAGGTTGAATTTTTAAGTGACCCGTCTATGGTAATTAGGCGATGTAAATGCCTCTTGCTGCGGACCGTTGCTTTCTGTCTGTGTACAATCCTGCACAGACATGCATGTGTCATAATGTTTCCGTCAGTAACTACATGTTTCAGTCATGTGCAAGTGCGCTTCTAAGGTCTCTATCACCCCGTGGTAACATGTCCAACCCAGTGTATGTAAGCACACCGCAGAACGTCTGCACAAGGGCAAATTTACCTAGCAGCTTGTTCTTAGAATGTGTCCCTCTTGTTAGCGAGCATGCAGCTCAGTGGACAGCAGCTTCCACTCCACTTATGCTTGGATCCTCCAGGAGAAAGTCTGGAGTAGGGATTACTACTCTCTGTTACAAATAATAAACAGTATCAACCATAACAACACAAAATAAGAAAATAGTTAATACTTTCACAGCACCTACTGTGGGATGCTAGTCAAGCCCTTATCTCCTCAGTGACTCCTCTTTGCCCAGTGAGGTAGTAGTGGCATCCTGGCTTGCAGAGGATGAAACTGGCATCAGTGACTTGCTGGGAGATTCACATGGGGTGAGCAGGAGAGCAGGGATTTGAACTCAGGCAGTTTGTCCTCAGCATCAATGCGTGTAACGGTCACATTCTAAAGGTTTCCTAGCTTCAGCACTGTGACCCAGCATGGGGACGTAAGTAACAGATGCCCAGTGAACACCTTCTAAGAATGAAATAGGGAAGATGAATGGCAACATCCTCATGGTTAGAGCCCGTTCAGCTCCCTCACATAAAAAAGAGACGACTTGATTGTCAATTTTGTTTTCTTTACATATTCTTCGAAACACAGGAGAGTGATATTCTCAGGGCTCAAGCGTTTGCTGCACAAAGCGTATTACTCACGGCCTCCTCACATTGGATTGTTGGGATTTAAGAAGGCGCCTGATACAGTCTGACGTTCAATCACTTGCCTCCTTGGTGATCCAATATGAACTCAGCTGGAGCAATGCAGGAGCCCTGGCTTCATGTGTACGCAATACGCTGACTTGCTATGGAGGTGTCAATTTCATGACCTCATTATTTGGTACATAAACACTCCAGCTTCAGTCTTATCTTATAGACTGCTGTAAACCAAATGAGATCATGTCTGCAAACGGCTTTTTCCTCTTGGATAGAAAAATCCATTATAAACAGTAGGCCTTACTACACATCATAACTTGTTGCTGAAAAAGAGCTCAATACTGCCCTTCATGGGCTGTGATTCGCCTGTCTCCTTTGCATTTATTTTTGGAAATGACAGCTTTCTAAAATAATAAATAGAAACTTATGGGCAAGAACAGACTGATAAAGTAACATTTTCCTCTATTTAAAATTCTTCCCCAACCTAAACCCACCCTCCTGTGTGTGTGTGTGTGTGAGAGAGAGAGAGAGAGAGAGAGAGAGAGAGAGAGAGAGAGATTTTCTTAGTTCTTGTGATGCAAACCCATGACCAGTAACCAGATCTCAGTAACTCTTCAATCAATCTATATCACAGAAGAAGAGCTTGCTGCTCCATCTGTGAGGTGGCTGTGTCTCAATTGCTAAATATTTCAATCGTGTATAACTGTGCTTCTAAAGACTATATCGCCTCACGTATCATAGCCACCCCAGCATACGCAGATGCTGCTACCATGCATAGTGATACGTTCTCTCAGGTTCAGCCTGCGTTTTCAGGAGAAATTGATGAGTAAGCCAATTTTTAGGATAACAGAAATTAAACAATAGCGTGACTGTGCCATAACTATCTAGCAAAATCGGGTAGGCAGCTAGGTAATCGGCGGGCCCACTAAGTCGTTAATTATCGCCCAAGGTTGCCCAGTACCCTAGAGACAATATCTCAGGCACACACCACAATTGGCACGACTGGCCAGGTGAGGAGGCCCTGAGGTGCCTATCAGAGTCTACTGAGGGGTGTGAGGTTAAAGCAGGTACCATCATAGTGAGCAAAGGCCTGTCACAGAGAGGCCCGTGTGGCTTTGGTAAACATCCTGTGGCCATACCAGCTGGCTGCGGTGCCTACCTGTTCAGGTGGAATTATTCACTCCTGACTACTCAAGTCATACCGCTCAAACTCACATTCCTGCTTAATGCTGCTATGTAATCATCTCCATTTTATTGACTTACTTATTATACCGGCAAAGAAAAACAGAAGTCAACGTAAGCACAGATGTTTCTGACTCAGGAGAATTTGTTCCTAGAATGAGTCCGTAAAGTTATCAGCTAAAGTTGGACAAAACCGTGTAAGGAATTCACTAGTAAATTGAATATAATTGAAAGTATGCATAAGAGCACAGTCCTAAAAACATAGAAAGAGTAAAAATCCACCCAGTTCTGGGATCTTTCAAATGCTTAGAACCCAACAAGCTTACCTGTGTAGTTAGAAGTCATTTGTATGGTGTAGAAATGTACGCACCTCAAGGGAGCTACAGGTCCTAGTGATTGAGATGAGACACTTGTTTACCGTGGGTCCAGAGTAGGAGGGGGGCCATCAGTGTTTTTTAAACAAAGTT
Organism: Myodes glareolus; assembly: GCF_982192425.1. NCBI lineage: Eukaryota > Metazoa > Chordata > Mammalia > Rodentia > Cricetidae > Myodes > Myodes glareolus. The sequence goes on from NC_142039.1 coordinate 61,739,046, forward strand.
TTTAACAAAGCAACTGTTGACAAATTAAACACCCACCTGAGATTTCAGAAGCCCAAGGGAGAATCCAGGCAGCCTCCCTCTAGCACCTGAGTACGTGTGACCAACTGCAGCTAAATGGCCGCTGATGGCCTGGCACCCTTCCAGCTGCTTGGCTCTCGCCCACAGGACTGAAGAGCTCGCCCCAGAGATCCCAGCTAGGCTGTCTCCTCCCAAAAAGTGTCAGCCATCTATGGCTGGGTATGGAGCCTGCCCTTATGTGTGACCTGTATACCCAGTGAGGCTCCATTGTTGAAAACTAATTTTTCCTTAGCAAGTAGTTATCAATTGGAAATCGCTTCTTGGTATGGATGGGGGCTTCTATCTACTTCCTCTCTCAGCACTGGGACCCCATTTGGATTCGACCTCTGCAGGCCCTGGCATGCTGCCACAGTTTCTTTGAGTTCGTATGTGTGTCAATCCTGCTGTGTTTACAGGGTCTTGTTTTCCTGGTGTCTTCTATCCCCACTGACTCTTACACTCTTTCTGCCTCCCCTTCTGCCAAGTTCCCTGAGCCCTGAGGGGAGGGATTTGAGGAAGACTTATAACTACTTATAACTGAGTGTTCCAAGGTCTTTTACTCTCAGCATTTTTTCCAGATATGGGTTTCTATTTGTTCCCATCTACCATAACAGAAAGCATCTCTGATGATGGCTGAGAAAGACACGGATCTATGAGTACAGCAGAATGTCGTCTGGAGTTATCCTATTGCTGCATTCTTTTAGCATAAAAGTAATATTTGGTTTTCTCCTAGGTTCATGGTCTATCAGGTATTGGTTACCCAAGAGTGTCAGGAATAGGTTCCATCTCATGGAGTAGCCCTAAAATCCATTCAGATTTTGGTTGGTTACTCCCACAACTTCGGTGCCACTATTGCCCAAGCTTATCTTACGGGCAGGTCATCATTGTAGATTTCAGGGTTCGTAGCTAGGTTGGTGTTTGCCTTTCTCCTCTGTTAGTGTTCAGAGCATCTCACAGTACCCTGCACACCAGTCATCACCAGATTCTAGGCAGACATCAGCTTGACTTCTCCATGGTCAGGGAGTCACGTAGGTGTTGTCTTCAGCAATAGGGCCTTACAAGTTCAGACAAGCTCTTTCACAAGCCCATTTCAGCTAGACTGGCTAGCCAGCAAAAGAACACTCCCAACCCCATGCATCTATCTTGCCCTCTAAGGATGCATGCCAGCACGTCCAGCTTCTTTATATGGGCGCTGGGAACCCAAAGTTGGGTCCTCATGCTTGCTCAGCATGCATGTTCCCCGCTGACCTATCTGCCAAACCTGACAACGTTTTTCATTATTCTCCCATCATACGACAGAGCTACTTAGGAGAAATGGAATCTATGGAGGATTTTTCCAGAAAGTCAAGCTCAGGTAAGGTTTCCTTCGGAGGGAAGCACTGGGCGATAATGTAAGGGAAGGAGTGGCTAGAAGAAGGAGGTGCAGAATAGTAATGTGCAGAAGTCCACATGGGACAGGTTAGACCTAAGCTTTGCTGGGCTGTGGCAATGGAGAGCTCATGTATGTAACTCTATGTGGCATGGAGCAGCCATTTTCTCACAGAACAAGGCCAATTCAGATAGTGTAGTAGAAAGTTGGGGTGACCTGTGGAAGTTCCAGCCCCTGCCTTTTTATCTAATATGGCAGACTAACCTATCATTCACCCAAAAAAAACTCTAAGTTTTCTAATTTCCATTAAGAGAAAAGGCAATTTGCCGGCCACCCTCTCCAGGGCCCCCCCCACCCGCCGCCCCTCGCCCCTTCTCCATGTGATTAGTAAGTCTCTTACAAACTAGACAACTCATCAGGAGTTCATTTGTATTCAGATTGGTTATCCTTTGTCAGATAAGATAAATCCACCCACCCATCACAACTAGAGGTCAGCATACAGACTTCTGTCTTAGTTACTGTTTTACTGCTGTGAAGAGACACCATGACAAAGGCAATGTATAAAAGAAAGCATTTAACTGGGGGCTTGCTTACAGCCTCAGAGGCTTAGCTCATTATCATCTTAGTAGGGAGCATGGCAGCAGGCAGGCAGGTAGGCTGGGCACTAGGACAGTAGCTGAGAGATTACATCTGATCTGCAAGATTACACACACACACACACACACACACACACACACACACACACACACACGGGGAGCGTGCATGCCTGTGTTGTTTCTCTCCTTTCACTGTGCAGTCCAGAAATCAAGCTCACGTCTTTCAGTTTGCCCAACAAGTACTTTAATCCACGAGTCCATCTTGCGGGCCCCAAGTTACAATTTTATGTTGGCCATAGTCATAGCTCTCCTTGGCTGCATGCAGCCCACCAGCCACAGGCTGAGATGCCTGCTAAAACCTCTAGCAAAAAGAAAATAAAACAAAGAGAAACAAGTCTTAAAAACTGTGGCCCATAATGGCAGATGCCACTTGCATGTGCACTCCCTCGGCTAGAACTCAGTGATATGACTGTACCAAGCTGCACAGGAGCCTGGGAAATGTAGTCCAGCAGTCTACTGAGCGTGAAGAGGACATGGATATGGGGGAAAGAGCCCACAGATTCTACCACATGATTGCTCCAGATGATACTAGGGGCAACTCTGCCAACAAGCTCTGTGAGTCTTCCACAGTTCGAGTTCAGTCTGGGATTGTAATGCAGCCAAAGGCACCATTCAGGGAAGCTCAGGGTTTCTCCGAAAGCTAAATTCCAGCAAACTTCACTGCTCTAGATTAGAAATGGCTCAGACACAGCCAGGGTACACCTGCAGTTGGGTGCACAGGACATTAAATGCAGATGAATTAAATACACAGAGGGTAATGTGTGCATATGCATGGCAGAGACAAACTATGACTTGTTTTCACTGTGGAAGAGGGATGGTTTTGAAGCCCAAACCTTAAAAGCCCTGTATCTCTACATATGGTTTTGACTCCTCGGCTGCATTTGTCAGGCAAACACACTCAGGTTCAGCAACACCTTCAAGTGTGGATCAAGTTGATTGCTCTTTTGAAATACGTTAGGGGTTTGGTGATAAAGTCTAAAGGCCACCTACCGTGCAGGCTGAGCATCCCACAGGGTTCAGCATGTCAGATATTTTGCGCTACACTTGTTTACTGCCCAGGTAGCCTTTTGGTTCATTAATTTTAAGTGTTACAGTGAAATCATTCACATCTCACAGAAAATGTATTGGGTGAGCTTTAAAATGTCACTCAAACAAAGACATGTAAAAATGTCACCATAGCTCTCTGAGCCTTCCTTATTCCAGATCTGATTCCTCATTTTTCTTTATAATTTTTCTGTTTTCTCTGAAATTCCCTTAAAAAAAAGTCATTCTGCAGCTTCTGCAGCTTTCACACACATGCTATGCATGATCACACCTTACCTGAAACACACACACAGAGGAATGCACACACACACGTGCATACACACATACATAGAGGAATGAATATATGCATGCACATTCATGCATGTATACACACAGAGAGAAATAGACACATGCATGCACATGTATGCATGCATATGCACACAGAGGAATGTTCATGCATGTACATTCATGTATGCACACACATGTGCAGAGGAATGCACATGTGCATGCACATTCAGGCATGCATACATGCACAGAGGAATGCATACACATGCAATGCATGCATGCATACATGCACCTCAAGTAATGAGAAGAGAGCAGTTGTCTGTGGAAGGAGCTGGCGTCTCTACCCAAGCTCTGCCTGCTGTGACCCAGGCAAGTTACTGAACCCTAGCCCTCATTGGCTCTTTCATGAGATCTGGGCAACTTCGGGGCCAGGCATAAAGCACATGCTCAATAAATAATGTCCCAGTGTCACAGCAACTTGTGACCTATGGACAGACTTCAGTGTCCAAATTCCACTCTTTGATCTTTAAGCATCAAAGAGAACTCCCTTTGTCTCCTGCTTGCGGCTGTTCTGTGGGGAGAGAGGGACATAGCAAGAGCCTGGCCTCTCTGCCTTGCTACAGGACAGGGTGGATTCATTACCTGCAGCTGCATAATAAAACAGAACAAGCTGGATGACTTCAAATAACAGAAACTTCTCTCCCAGCGCTGGAGGATGCAGGTCCAAGAGGAAGGTATTAGTGGGGCTTGCTTCTACCAGGGGCTCTGAAAGAAAATCTGTTTCAGGGTTGTCTTCTGTTTGTTGCCAGGTATTGGCATCCATTGGCTGGTCCACACATCGTTCAGTCTGTCTCCATCTTCCCAAGACATTCTTCTCTCTCATGTCTGTCCGTGTCTATTTTCTCTTCCTTTAACATCATCCATCACTGAACAAGGACCAAGGTCAGAGTCATGGGTTCTGTTTAGCTTACTTAAAAAAAAGACAACAACAACAAAAACTCTAACACAGAGATGACAAAAGAGCATCCATGTTTTCTCTGTGGCCTTTGCCCTCCCTTGGTGCTGGGAATCACTTCTTCCGCTTTGCTTTGGTCAAGCTGTGACAGTAGCAAGCGAACACGGGGTGTGAGGCTGAGGGTGTACAGAGCTCAGTTGGTAGAGTTGCTTGCCTAGCATGCATTGAGCCCTGGGCCCTGGGTTCAGCCCCCAGCACCCTGTTTTGTTTTGTTTTAACTTAACATAATAGAATTATCTGAGAAAAGGAACCCACACTTGAGAAAGTGCCCTCATAATGCTTGCCTGTATGCAAGGTCTCTAGAGCATTTGCTTGATTAATGTTGGATGTGGGAGATCCCAGCCCACGTTCTAGGTTGGGGCAGCGGGCTGCCACCCCTTGGCAGCCAGCAGGAGCAAGCCTGCAAGCAGCACCCCTCTGTGGTCTCTGCATTTGCCTTACCTCAGGGACTGGACTGCAACCCGAGAGTTGAAAATAAATGGAAATAAACCCTTTCTTTTCCTCGTCGCTTTTGGTCCTGGTATTGTAACACAGTAGTAGAAACCTTGACGGAGGCCACCCTGTAAATGGGACACAGCAGCCCAAGACTGTCATTCCAACATCTTAAGATAGAGGCAGCAGTGTCAGAAGTTCAAAGTCACCCTCAGCTACATATGGAGTTCAAGGGCAACTTATGTTGGGGGTGGGGCAGCATCAGATGAGTGACTCTGGGGAACCTGTGGTCACTTAACACTTAATCCACAGGTGGTATCTCTTAGGCCAGCTCCCCTTTGAACACACAGTTGCCCTGGCCATGTGTTACATGAGAACTTGTTCCCTTTTGCCTTGAGAAGCTTTGAAAAGCACCTAAACCCCGTGCTGTCTGAGGACTGTCTCCACATCTCTTTATGCTCAGTCTGCACTCTGTCCCAAAGAAATGTGACAAGGGCACATAGAACAATGTCTCCACAAAACAGCTACTTTCTTCCAAGTCCGCCTGTGGCAGAGATGGGGGGCAGGCAAGGGCCTTAGTAACGTGGCATAGTCATGGAAGTTTGCTCAACTACCTAATTTAAAACTTTAGGTCGGAATGGATAAGATTCCTTGGTTACACTTACCAACACCCCAGAACTTAAGTTGTGCATGTGGTCCATGCCTGTAATCCCAGCCCTTGGGAGGCGGAGGCAGGAGGATTGGCAATCTGAGGCCAGCCTGAGCTACGTAGGAAAGCCTAGGCTGCCAAAGAGACCCTGTCTGGGAAGGAAAATGAAACAGTTGCAGGATTCGGTTACATTGACCTACCTCAGCTCTTCCATTTTCCTCCAGGCCTGTTAGACTCTTCTGTGTTTATCGTGAGAAATAAACATTTAGAAGGAAAGATATGCAGAGCATTAAAAGATAAGGCTATTTGCATGCATGAGTTGCTTTGAGGAAGGCTTTCAGTTCCAGCCTGGTGAGCACGGTACGAGACCCTGGGATGGGAAACAGGGGCTGGCTCCAGCTGTTCACCTTTTGCCAACAGCAGCCACAGCTCCAAAGCCTACGGCCGCTACCCTTGCTGCAAGTTTTGATATAACAAGAGGGTTTGCTCCCCCACGTTCATTGAGGACACTATTTTCGTGGTGTTTTGACATGATTCTATCTTCCAGATCACCAACGGAAAAGTGGACCCCGACGTCTGCCTTCCGGGCTTGCTCAAATGTTACTTACTGTCCCACTTAGCCTTTCTTTGTAATTTTGAGGGGAGAATCGAAGGTGCAGAGCACAGAGTTTTGGGAAGGAACGGTGCTTATTTTTTTTTTTCCCTCGAGTACTCTCCTGGACTACTCGAAATTGCTCGAAACTCTGAAGGGGGCCCCAGTCCCAAGCAAACATTTTGACCAAATCAAGGCGTTAACAATACTCTCTAATTGCTGAGTCCTGAGAGGACAAGAAGGGAGCCAGCCTGTACTTGATTAGAGATTTCAGGGGCACAGCTACAAGCCAATTCTGCTTCCAAGGTCAGATTGCAAGAGCCACAAGTGGGCCCAGTCTCACAGGTTAATTGCTATATATGCATTGGGTGGGGGGGGACAAAAGTGTTTGTATATATTTTTATACTTAAGTATATATGTCTATGCCTGTGTATATGAACAACTTTCATGAGATGGGTACCCTTGGAGGCCAAAAGAGGGTGTCCAATTCCCTGGAGCTGGCAAACTTACAAGCAGTCGCGAATCACCTGATGTGGATGGAACTCAGGTCCTCTGCAAGAGCAGCAAGAACCCCTCACTGCTTAGCTGTCTTCCCAGCCCCAGGACCCTTTCGTGTGAGACTCGCCCCTCCTCAGGCTCTCCCACCTTCCATAACTACGACATTAAATTTCCCCGTCACTGTTGGCAGCTTCGGAGTGGGAGGGGGAACATCTCTCAACTCTAGCTTACCCTTCGGAGATTTTTATATACTACTAAGCGGGGTTTGGGGTCTCACACCTGTAAATCCCCACACTGTGGAGGCTGAAGCCGGATAATCACCCGGGCTACATACGTAGTGACTTTGAGGTCACCCTGCCTTAATAAGAATGATGTCACACTACAGGTGCTGTGGTTTTTATGCCGGCATGGAATGCTGAAGGGAAGAGGTCAATCAAGGGCTACTTGGTACAGAAGAGGCTAGACTATTGTTAGTGTTGTGTAAGATTTAGAAGGACGTAAAGTCATGGCGTTTTTTTTTGTTTTGTTTTGTTTTGTTTTGTTTTAAAATAAAAAGGACAAGTGGCTTCTTCTGGTTCAATTCAGTATCCCACATGGTGGGTAAGTCACAGCAGTACGAGCTTGAAGTAGTTGGACACATCTCACCCACCGTCAAGAGCAGAGAGCAGGATTCATTCATACATGCCAGTGTTCAGTTGTCTCTCTCCATGTTAACGTGTTTGAGAACTTCATACGTGCATTGTGTGTTTAGACCATCCCTGCTCCCCTCTTTCTACCCTCCAAGTCCCCCAACCTCTGCTCCTCTACGCATTTGCCTCCTAACTTCAAGTCCTCTTAAAGAAAAAAACTCCAAGTTTAAGCAATGCAATATATGCATGTGTATGAGTATAAATACACCCAGAGGGCAGTAGGCAACCTGTGACTACACCCCCAAAGAAAAATGACTCTTCCTCCATGACAGCCAGAAACTGCCAATGGCTCCTCAGCATGGGGTGAGGCTGCCTCATGAACCCCTTCCTTACCCATCTGGAATGTTGACTGGCTGGTGCAGGCCTCCACAGCTGCTGTGAGTTCACAAGTGTAACAGCCGTATTGTTTGCAGTGGCCAGCACTTCAGAGCGTTCCTCCCCAGAGCTCCTCCCCATCCTCTGGCTCCTCTGTTCTTTCTGCTCCGTCTTCCTCTGTCCTCCCCGAGTCTGTGTGGGTGGGGCTGGCTGATGCAGATGTTGCATTAAGGGGTAAGCATTCACAGTCATTTATTCTTAACACTGTGACTGGTTCTGAGTCACTACATTAACCACTGCCCACTGCTAAAAGTAGCCTCTCTGGCCAAGGATGACAAACATTTATCTGTGGGTATAAACAGAAATATTTAGAAGGCAATTTGACAGCATGTCCATTTAGCAAAGCAACAGTAGTGAACTGTCCCCTACGTCCCAAGACTTCTTCAGTCACGAGCGTCTGACAAGGTTTGTAGAGTCAGACGTGAATTCTCCTCTTTGTGGCAGACCTCAAATTCAGTCAGAAAGTGTTGGTCACCCCAGTAACAATCATACCACTATAACACTAATGGGCACATCTCGCCTGGTGGGTTGGTATTGTAGCATGCAAGGTCCAGTCCTAGATAAAATGACTGCTGTCTTTTCTCTCCCAGTGGTCTTCAGAGCACCTTCCATTACTGTGGAAACCATCCAGTAGGGAGGAAGCTCCTTGCACCGTGACTTCGAGGTTGACTTCTCTGTGTCCTACAGCTGAAGTCTGTGACATCTTTAGCAATAGTATTTTACCATCCAGTTAGAAACCATAAGGTTTACAAGAACAAGTCATGAGATATCCAAAATCATAAACACCTCTTTCCTTTAAACTTTTTTTTTCTAATTAGGACGTTGAACTGTTTCCTTAAAACTGAATTGTTTCCTTTCTCAGTCTAATGTATCATTAGTGAAATTTAAGGTGGAGCAGGCTAAAAATTACCCTGCAGAGAAAGTATGAAGGCTTTTCATGTAATGTGGTATGTTCAAGTGCACATGCCCATGTATACATATATGAAGGCCAAAGATCAAAATCAGACATCTTCCTCTATTGTGTTTCACCTTATTTTTTGAGACAGGGTATCTCACTGAGTTTGGAGCTCACTCTTTAGTAGACTAACTGGTCCACAGCTTCACAGATCCATCTGTCTCTGCCTCCTTCACTGGAGGCACAAGAACATGCCACTCTGCTTGACTTTTGAGGTTGTGCAGAGAATCTGAGCTCAGGTCCTTGTGTTTTCACAGCAGGCACCTTTCCCACTGAGCCGTCTTCCAACCCCCCCCCCCAAGTCTAAAATAAGCATTTACAAGGTAGGCAAAGTTTAAGAGTTTAAAATAAACAGTTATCTGGGTAGTAGCAGCACACGCCTTTAATCCCAGCACTTGGGAGGCAGAGGCAGAGGATCTCTGTGGGTTCGAGGCCCGCCTGGACTACTGAGTTAGTTCCTGGACAGTCAGAGCTGTTACACAGAGAAACCCTGTCTCAAAAACCATACATACATACATACATACATACATACATACATACATGCATACATACATAAGCATTTGAAATTTAGGCTCCATGTATTCCTGAGCATGTGTGTTTTCTGTAACAAATATGCAGTGATGATAATCAGTAAATGAAGATGCCATTGTATCTTAGCTTGTGTAAGTCCTCTTTATGGTGTTTTCCTAATAACAAAATTGGTTGGTGATGCATTTGTATCCCTGACACTAACCTATACATGGCTGTAAATAGACAGATCAATGGTATCTAAAGAAGTAAACATCCCTAGGTGAGCTTGAGACACCTTTAATCCATTCTTGCCTTAGTTAACATAGTTTGTATGAGTAGCTCAGTCTTTTCTGGTGCTGTAACAGAACCTCCCCCAGACTAAACAATTTACATAGACAAGAGGTTTATTTTAGCTTCTAGTTCTGGGAGTTGGTTGTCCATGCTGCATTATCACACGAAGGATGGAAGGATGGACGTACCTTCTCTGAGGGTTGTTATAGGTATTGCAGAAGAGCAAGAGGAGACCAAGGAGCTGGCCCACGGTGTAGCAACCTATTCCTTCCATACGAACCATTTCTTAGAGACATAATCCAGTCTCCTGAGAAAGTCATTCATCCTTTTTGAAGGCTCACCTCCTAACAATGCTATATTGGCAAACGTATTTCATCATGAATTTCAGCAAAAACAAAGCCACCACATTTATTTCCTTTATCATCATGCAACCTTCCATGGCAACACTGGGAAAAACGAAAAAATTTTTCTTTAGTAGTCACTGGTAACAAAATGCCAAGCAGTTCCCCATGGAAAGCTGTCTTCTGAGCATACCAACCATTAATCACTTTGGTAGGCAGAACAGTGATCACCCACGAGGAACCCCTAGGTGGGACCTGTGCACATTCTCTCGTAAAGGAAGAGGAAGCAGATGGCCATCAGACGCTCACCTGAGATGCCAGACACTCCCGTCGCCCTCGCCTGGCTGTGTGCAGTTCTGTCCTTGCTGCACGTGCTCTCAGCAGCTGATGGGGTACGCAGCAGGTGGAAGGTTATCTGAAGGGAACAGGACTCCATGTACGCAGCCAAGGGAAATCATCATTCATGTTGACTTTGATGGTTTAGTGATTCCATTTGGGGGGGGGGGTATCCACACTCCTTGAGCGACCTCGATAAACTCTTTGGTTCACCAAGCTAGAGTTGGTTGGAGTCACTGGACTATCCTGGGTGCCCTAAGTGGAGTTCCTGTCTCCTTGGGGAAACTTATTATTGTAACAACTACGCATGTACCAACTACGGTCCGTCCACTCAGAACTTGTGGTACACGGATCCAGATGATAAAGGACACGTTGCTCATTCCCGTTTCTCTTTTTTGTACCGGCGGTGGAAAGTGGCAGACTTGATGGCCAGTCATCTCCCTCTGCCCTCTCCCCACAGATGCTCTGCCAGTCATCTGGGATAGCAAGTGAGACCCCACTTGTTACTCAGGGAGTGTGTCCTTCTGACTCCCAAGGTTTGTTTCCCTTTGTGTTTGACCTCAGCTCTCTGGAGCAAGGGTCAAAGGGTCTGATCCCGCTGTGACGCAGTTTCGACTCCGGATGCTGGGAATGCCCCACCCCACAGCAGCGTTTTGCGACCTGCCATGCCAGACAGTAAGCCTTGAGGTTCCGCTCCAGTGAAAGCTTCCTTTTCTTGTTGGCCATCTGAAGCCAGTGGCTGACAGACTAATAGCCAACAAGAAGTTCCCCCTTCATTCCAGCCAGTGCATCTCATCTGCAGGGGCTAATTTCCTTAATTAAACAAGAGCCATTTGGTATGGATGGGGACAATGATAGAATTCTGTCGAATTCTCTGAGACCCAGGAAAGGAAGTCCAGTGAGAAGTCACTCACGGTGTCTTGCTGTGAGTGTCGCAGCCCTGAAACCTGACTGGACTGAAGAGCCCTCACTCTGTGAGAAGGAGCAAGACTCTCCCTGCCAGCTCCAGTTGTCCTCTAGATAGACACAGGGCTGATGAAGTAGTGTGTGAGGATAATTATTTGTGGAATGGGACCGTCTTGATTTGACCATGGTGAGAAGAGTGGGTGTGGCCTAGAGTCCAACTTTGCTCCTGAGTCACTCAGACTATACTAAGAAAAGACTAACTCTTGCACTCTGGTGGAAGAGCTGGGGGCAGGTACATCGTCTGCTGAGCTGCTAAGATCAGACTCGTACTCACAAAGTGGAACAAAGCACAAGACACGGTGAAAGCCACCGCCCATTTGTGATTTTTACTGTGGAAACAAGAGCAAATATCAATTCACCCCAGAAAGGGAGGGTTCTGAGGACAGCCCAAAGAGGTGATTCCACTCAAGTCTGCTTTGGTGAACCTCAGTGACTTTATTGAGGTGCCTTACAAGAGCATGGGTTAAACAAGGACATAGGATTGGAAAGACGGCTCAGTGGTTAGGAACACTGGCTGCTCTTAAGAGCTGGGTTTGGTCTTCAGCACTCACATATTGGCTTGCAATCACTTATAACTTGTGTTCCAGGGGATCTGGTACCCTCTGACCTCTGACCTCTGACCTCTGAGGGTACCAGGCAGGCACTTGGTACACAGACATGCATACCAGCAAAACACTCATGAGCATACAATTTAAAAATATATATTTTAAGAAGAGGGAGAGAATGCAAGACCTTTCCTAATCCCTTTATTGCTTCCTTTCCAGTTCCAGGAAGCCAGCCTTCCATTGGCTGATCTGATAACTTGAGAAGTGGTCTGAGCTTCATTTCCCAGGTAATTCTGTCCTGACAAGTCAGGACAGTGTCGCACTGAAGAAGTCTACTTTAGCCAAGTCTGAATCTGTGGACCCAAAGTTTCCCATCCCCCAGCTGCACACATCTCCAGGCAGCTTCTAGGTGCATATTGTGGCTTCTCCCTCTCTTTTTAGCTTAGGCAAACAAAATCAGGGATGACAACTATTTTCTCTTCAATCCCAGCCTACCTACATACGGCACAGCGACAATGTTTAAAACCTGTTTTTGTCACAGTATCTGTAATATCAGCCTTCAAATTGTATTGAGCATCTGTCACAAGTCACATTAGGGTGTTTTTTTTTCCCCATGTAAACTGAATTTACTAAGATGCTTGTTGGGTGCCACTCAGATTCTAGATGGGTCTTCCCACCTCAGTCAAACCTTTCTGGAAGCACCCAGACCTATGTTCTCTTAGGTGATTCTAAACCCAATCAAGCTGACAGTTAAGATTAACAATGATACTTTTGAAATAAAAATTATTTTAAACATTGACAGTCATGTTATTTATTCATGACAAAAATGTTTTCATAGTTCCTTGTATATTTGGAGTCCTTTGCTGGGCCATGGGTACTTTTAAAAGGAGGAGAAGAAAGATGAGGGGATGGAGGGGGCAGGGAAGAACAAAAGAAGAGACAAGGAGAAAAGAGGAAAAGAGGAGAGGAGCTGAGGGAAGGGAAGGAAAGGAGAGGAGGTGATAAAGACAGCTAACGGCTTTCTCAAGGCTTCTCTCTCTGATAGGCACCCACTCTATGTACATATGGCTTCTGCCCCATTTCCCTCAGAAGCAGATCCTACAATGTGCAGCATCCAAGAAAGCATCTGAGGCTCTGCCCACATCTCTTCAGCAGGCTGGGCTGCATTAAAACATGTAAACCGCGCTGATGTGTGTCGCTAAGGTCAGAATGCAAAACTGTGATTCCAATGTGTAAAAAAGGAAACGTTTTCTTTAATTGGTCTTCTCTAGAGCTCTGAAGTGATTCGTTTTCGTCAGCTGAAAAGTGTCAGATCCTCTTAGCACCTCTTGCAGAAATGACTTAACACGGCAGGCCCGAGCCTGCTATCTTTAGACAGGCCTACTTGCAAGGGTGGCCTTTGACTAGCGCCTGGGAATTTGGGTATGGGGGCGAGAACGACTCCCTGTGCCTAAGCTGCTAACGCAAACAATATGGTGGCTGCCAAACACCTGCCTTCCTTCTGGGGGTCTGGAAGCTTGGTATGTGCCAGGCAGAGGTGCCTGTGTGGACAGACTTCTGTATAAACCTTGGGTCCCCCAAGTCTTTCATGGGCTTCCCTTGAGCAATGCTTCAAACATGTGGCCATGCTCATTGCTGCAGGAATCAAATGCATCCTGTGTGATTGGGGCAGGAAAGGCTCCGTGGGAGCTGAGCGTGGTTGTTCTGGACTGCACCCCTTTCCCTGCTCCCTCCCTGTTTCTTCATCCAGTGTGGACAGTGCAGATTATCCTTTGGACCTCCTGCCATAGCAAATCTTCTGTGAGTCTTCTTAGCAACTTCCTGGATCCAAGGTGGCCGTGGGAGCCCCAGACATGCTCGCCAATCTCATTGTTATTCAGGATCTCCCGTATGCCAAGCACTTCCCTAGGAGTTTTACATCTATCGGTGAGCAAAATGAAGTTCCCGGCACGTGGACCTGTGTTCTCTAGAGGAAAGGAAGGAACCTGGTAATTCAAGCAGGTAAATTATGTACCTGTACCGTGCCCGATGGTGAGAGGGCGTTGGAGAAATCAATGCTGACAAGAAGGTATGGAAATGTTGGGATGGGGGGCACGGCAGTTTACATGAGGGAGTTGTCTTGGTTTCTTTTCCTGTGGTATAATAAAATACTCTGATTCCAGCAGTGAGATAGCCCAGCAGGTAGACCCTGCTGACAAGCCTGACTCTCCAAGTTTGATCCTCAGGATACACACGATAGAAGGAGAGAATGGATGTTCTTGGCCAAAAGTATGCCCTGGCATACACCATACCCCCCCCACACACACACACCACACACACGGAGAGAGAGACAGAGACAGACAGAGAGAATAAATAATTAAGAAAAGGTTTGTTTTGGGTCACAGTTCAAGGTTCAGTCCCTCTTGGTGGGGATGTCAAAGGATCAGGAGACTGAAGCAGCTGTCTCACCGCATCTGGCATCCACGATTAGGAAACAGAGATGCATGCAATGCATGCTGCAGCTCAGCACTCATTCTTCACTGACACAGAGCACGGCCCCAGCTAGGAAACAGCATCAACACAGTGGGCAGGTCTCCCCAGCTCAGTCACTGCAACCAGAATCATCTCCTGCTTGTTCGTTACTCCCAGGAGAGTCTAGATTCTGTCAGGGGCCAATTAGCACTAGTCCTCACAGTATCTTTCATGGTTAATATTTGCCAACTTTCGGAACTTGGAATTATCTAGGAGGCACATCATGGGGTGTACTTATGAGAGTGTTTCTGGGGGTGTTTAATGGAGAAAAGAAGCCCCACCTTAAAAGTGAGTGGTACCACCCCAAAGACTGAGGCCTTGGAACAAATAAAAATGAAAAAGACGAGAAAGTGAGCTGAGCCCCAGCATCCACCTCTTCCAGATGTCTTCTGCTCCTGACACTGACTGTGGTGGGGAAACTGAAGAAGGGAGCATCAAGAATTTGGGTTTAAGTACACTGAGATATTTAATAGTTTCATAAAAAAACATACAGCTGATTTTCCATCTCAGAAGGAAACTGAGGCACAGAGAGGTTAATGTTTGCCTGAGACCACACATCTGAACTTCCACTGTCTAGAAAGTAAGAGTATTTAAAGAAGAATGGAGACGAGACATGCAAACAGGACCCAAGGAATAGTTTGAAGAGTGCCCATTGGCCAAGGCTCATACAACACGAACACTTACATAAATTCTGAGCTGGACACACTAGTAATTCCAGCTCAGGACGAGGTGACAGGAGGATCAAGAGTTTGTGCTCGTCTGGTCTATACAGTATCTCAAAAAACAAACAAATACATAGCAAACCGAAATTCACTGAATAAAATAAGAGTTCAAGTTTTGCATTTTGTCACCTACGCCACAGATCCTTACTCACCCCTGTTCATTGCTGCTCTATCCACAAGAGCTAAGAAATGGAAACATCCTGACTGTCCTTCTGCTGATGAATTGGTAACGGACATGTGGAATATACACACAGTGGAATCCTATCTGGCTGTGCAATCATAGGGCTGGTGAGATGGCTCAGCAGCTAAGAGCATTTCTGTTCTTCCAGAGGACCAAGGTTCAATTTCCAGCACTCACGTGGTAGCCCACAACCCCTTATAACTTCAGGGAAACCGAGGCAGTCTCTCGGCCTCTGTGGGTACAAAGCATGCCCATGGTGCCCAGGCATAAATGCAGTCAAATCGCCCATGCACACAAGATAATTTTTAAAAGAAAAAATGAAATCATAAAATTCCAGGCAAATGGCTGGAACTAGAAAATCTTATAGCAAGTGAGGTGACTCAAACCGAAAGAGAAAAGAACTGCATGTTCTTTCTCATCAGTGGACGATAGCTCCAAATCTCTAGATGTGGGCATTCAACACAGAAATCGCAGCAAACAGGAAAGTAAAAGGGACTGCAGATGAGGGCTAAGAAGCCCTAGAGAGGACAGCAGACTCCAGAGAGGACAGCAGACATGGGTACTGCGTGCCGCAAAGGGAGAAATGGGAAGGTGGGAGGCAGGGAGGGGAGGGAGTGCAGGGGGGAGGCAGGGAGGAGGATAAATAACACTAATGATATCTGAAGAGGCCATAGGGAGACATTTTATTTTTACTTAAAAATGCATATATAATATTTATGAGTGTTTGTATGTGTGTATAAATATAGTTCAGATGAAGTATTGCCATTTGGGGCTCCCCAAGAGCCACAGACTAAAAACATCCCAGTGCCAGGCATGGGAATCCTCCCTTACTGTGTGGTCAGGGGAGCTGAAAGACTTCCAACAATAGACTATTAAGATTGCCTTTGGTTTCCTCTAAGAACTTAAAGGTAAAGCCTTGTTGCTGAAGACACCACACCCTTTGGACACAAGACGCAGAGAAATTGAGCCTCCTCCTTGAGAAGTAGCTAGAAAATGTGATGTTTAAACCGCGAAGACAGAAAAGCAACCGATAATTCTACCCAGTTGTAAAACTGGTAGACCTATGGACCACAACAAAGACCAGCCCACCAAGATGTCCCCAGCGGTACAATAGCAGCTCTTATCTCTTGGGGCAACCAACAGCTGTGTAAATGAACTTAGTGCTTGCTCAAAAGCAGGGAATTCCTGCCTGGTACTGTAAACCTAGCCAACTATCCGTGGCTGGTGAGGTCAAGGACCCTAGAGAAGAAACCGCAACTGTTACTTCCCTAAACCAGCGCGGTTTCTAACTGCATTCTCAAAACTTACCCTTGTGCCCACAGAGATGCATAACTCCCGTCCATCACCAAATAAGCTTCCTTCTGCAACATATGGAGGCCATTACAGAAACCCACATGCGGTCAAACTTCATAGAACAGCAGATTGTGGGGTATTCAACCCCACTGGGTTCATCTGAAATGCAACTCCTCCACCTAAGGCTCAGGGGACATCTCAGGGGAGGGGGTGGAAAGATGGTAAGAGCCAGGACCAGGACATCTGCTTCGTGAAGGAGTCTTCTACACATGGCAGGTGAGCTTTGCCCACGAACTCTTGACAAGATAGCTGCCCACACTATCATAAGGATAATACCAGTTGACATGCCAGCTAGGGTGGGGAGAACATCACAGGGCCCTTCCCTTAGAGGAAGAACTGCAGGCATCTGTTGGTTACTGAGAGAGGGAGAATCAGTCTCCTCCAGGTATGTGCCCCCAGACAGGTTATCTAATCCCAATCCCAGCCCTAAATACATAGACATATGAGCAACACTAAATGGACACAGAAAGTAGTATATGTGTGTATGTATACCTGTACATATGTGTGTGTGACAATAATTAAAGAAGCGGTCATAACTTTGAAAGGAAGTGGGGGAGACAGGGGAGCATGAAGGGGAGAGAGGGAAGAGTGGAAATTATTTGAATATATTGTACATGTAGGAAATATTCGAATATATTGTACATGTACTCTCTCACACAATTTTTTTTTTGGTTTTTGAGACAGGATTTCTCTGTAGCTTTGGTGCCTGTCCTGGAACTAGTTCTTGTAGACCAGGCTGGCCTCAAACTCACAGAGATCTGCCTGTCTCTGCCTCCCGAGTGTTGGAATTAAAGGTGTGCGCCACCACTACCCAACCCCACAAAATTTCTTAATTTAAATTTTTAAAAACATAGGTGAACAAGGAGGAAATGCTTCTCACTAAAGTAAAACAGAAGTAGATAAGTGGAGAAGGAACGGTGGAGTTAGGAAGTTAAGACTTGACCAACAGCACAACTGAGAGTCACGTGAGCAAGAATTAGCAATAGATGCTCAAGCGAATGGATGAGGCTTGGGTGAGGTGTTTCTATACTGTCTCAAAGTTTCTCCCTTCCCCCGCACCAGAAAAAGTACTCAGTAGTAACAGGGGGTGAAAATAGATTTACAGTGGAGAAAGCAGGTAGACACTACCTCAACCAATTAACCCAAGTTAGCATCTCTTAAAGGGTATAAATGAACATTCTCAGTGATTCAATACACTGGTAACACATGACATTCCCACCAAACATATAGAACATGTAGGATTGTGCAGTTCAATATGAATTCACAATAAGCTTTCATTAAAAGACATTCTATAAAATAAATAAATAAATGATATAGACTTGTCAAAACATGTGTGTGTGTGTGTGCGTGTGTGCGTGTGTGTGTGTGTGTGTGTGTGTTCCAGATTAAAGGAAGCTAAAGAGATTTGGCAGTGTGTGATCCTGGAATGGACCCTAGACCAGACTGATTTTTTCCCTCTATTCTATCTTATTTTGTCATAAACGACATTATTGAGGAAATCGGCCAAGTTTGAATAAGGTCTGTAGATTAGATGACAGCATTTTATCAGTGCTCATTTTGTGTCTTAATAGATTGCAGTGTGGCTATTTTAAAACAATGCTCTTGTTGCAGAAAATGCACCCTGAAATATTTATGGGTGAGGCAAATAATCTGCAAAGCACTCCCAAGAAAAATATTACAGGGTGGGGGAGCATAATTGTGATGCAGTGTTAACCATCAAAACATCTGAATGCAAGGCACAGTAGCAATTCTGTACGAGAGGCTTTTTGTATTATTCTTACAACCTGTGGTATATCTGAATTTTTTCAAAATAAGCATTTAACCCACAGAAGCAACTTGTGTTTATTGTAACAAGAACAACAACAAAAACACAAATCCTATAAATCTCACCATGGTAAAATTAACACATAAAATGTAACCAGGTTAATTATCTTTCAGTGTACAGCTAAGTAGTGACAAATGCATTCACATTGTCATATAACTGATATCCTGAACAGTTTCATCTTATAAGACTGAAACTTTGTATCCATTAAATTGCTGGCAACAGTCTACTTCCTATGTCTGCAAGTTTGATTTATTTAGTGACCTGATAGAGGTGAATCCTACTCTTTTTCTCACTCTCTCTCTCTCCCTCTCTCTCTCTCTCTCTCTCTCTCTCTCTCTCTCTCTCTCTTCTTCTTCTTCTTCTTCTTCTTCTTCTTTCTTCTTCTTCTTCTTCTTCTTCTTCTTCTTCTTCTTCTTCTTCTTCTTCTTCTTCTTCTTCTTCTTCTTCTTCTTCTTCTTCTTCTTCTTCTCCCCCCCCCCTCTCTCTCTCTCTCTCTCTGTGTGTGTGTACAGGTAGACTGACCAATTGGAGGGTGCTTCTCCATCACTTTCCACCATCCCCTAGAGTCAAGGTCTCTTATTAAGACTCAAGCTTGGGAACCTTACTGTCCGCGCTAGTGTGGCAGCCGGTGAATTCTCCAGATCCACCTGTTTCCACCCCCACCCTCTAAGTTTTCTCTACACATGTCATGTTTTATTTTTGTGTCTGAATAAAATTCTTTTGCATCTGTGTGTACCATGCTTTCCCCATCCTGTCCTACTACCTATGTTGATGAACATCTAAGTTAGTGCCATATATTAGCTACTGTGATTACTGAAGCAATAACATGGCTGTGCACGTGTCTTTGGAACAGGACTTGGAGTCCTCTGGGCATGTATCTGGAAGCAACTGAGCTGGGTCATGGGTATCTCTAGTCTTAGTTTTCTGAGGAACATCCATACTGATTTTCTTCATGGCTGTGCCAGTTTATAATCTCCCCAGCAGTGGATACGGTGAAGCCGAGTTTTTTGCCCATGTCCTCAGCATCCTGTGCTGACATTAGCTTTCTCACTAAGCACTGGAGTGAGATGGAATCATCAAGTCCGTTTGCATTTTCCTGATAACTGAAGGCACTGAGCACTTTTGCAAACATTCACTGTCCATTCATGTTTCTTCTTTTGAGAACCATCTATCCATTTCTTTAGTTCATTTATTGATTGGAGATTTATATTTTTGGTGTTCGATTATCAGGGGGT
This sequence comes from Myodes glareolus, assembly GCF_982192425.1. Taxonomy (NCBI): domain Eukaryota; kingdom Metazoa; phylum Chordata; class Mammalia; order Rodentia; family Cricetidae; genus Myodes; species Myodes glareolus. Next base: position 61,758,457 of record NC_142039.1, read on the forward strand.
TTTTTTTGTTTGTTTGTTTTTGAGACAGAATTTTGCTGTAACTTTGGAGCCTATCCTGAAACTAGCTCTTGTAGACCAGGCTGGGCTCGAACTCACAGAGATTCATTTGCCTCTGCCTCCTGAGTGCTGGGATTAAAGGCGTGTGCCACCACCGCCTGGCGATTTTCAGTTTTTATATGTGCTAGGTATCAATTGCATGTCCAGTCATTTTCATTTCTGTGTTTCTCTTGCCTTTTAATTTCACAGAATCTCATTTGTCAGTTCTCAGGGTTATTTCCTGTGGTATTAAAGTCTTTTTTAGAGAGTCTTACCCATACCTATGTCTTAAAGTATTTCTCTTATGTTTCCCCTATCAGTATTTCAAGTCTTACATTAAGGCCTTGGAAATATTTTTGAATTGATTTTTGTGCAGAATAAGAGGTACAGATCTAATTTAATTTTCTGTATGGTTACTCAGTTTTCCCAACACAATTTGTTGGATAGCTGTCTTTTTTGTCCAATATATGTTTTAGACAACGTTGTTGAAAAAAATTAACAGCTGTGTTTCTGGGTTCTATATTCTATTCCATTGGTCTACATATCTGCTTTTGTGGCAGTACCATGCCACCTTTGTCACTATGGTTCTGTAGTCTAACTTGAGGTCACATATAGTCTCTCCAACATGGTCCTTTCTGCATATGACTGTTTTGATCATTTGGGACTTTTGTGTTTCCATACAAATTTAAGGATTGTTTTTTTCCCCCTAGTTCTGTAAAAAATTCCATTAGAATTCAAAGGGGATTGCATTGAATCTGCAAGTCATTTTTTGGTAATATAATCATTTTTCACAACACTAATTCTGCCAATCTAATGAATTTTTCTGATTTTTCCAATTTTATAGTGTTGTCTTCAAGGATTTCAAACCCTCGGTCTGTTGGAGCTATAGAAGGACAGTTCAGCGATGGTGTTTGCCTGAGTGGGGAGGGTCTAATTTCAATCCCTGGTACTACAAATACATACAGATATACACGTTTGCACACATACACACACACACTCAAAATGGAGGGAATTTTTTTTTTTGGAAAAACTTCAGTTGGAAGTGGAAGGAACTAGATAATGAAACTATAGATACAAAATAACAGTCATTGATTGCTCCATTCAAGCCTGATGCTCTGAAGAATTTCGACTATCATGATATCAGATGGGCTAACGACCTGGGTAAAAACAAACTGTGGCTGAGAAGGGAAGGTGCTGCTACTCCTGTTCACTTTTTTTCACAAAGTTGGAGAAAGCAAGGTGGCTCTTCTAACCCCATGTGACGATCACAGAGATCAGATGCTGTGCTTCCCCTGTAGAAAGCCTGGACAATGCACAAAGGAACAGTCAGGAGGGTGGAGACCTAAACAGGAACCGTCGCCTTCTCCTAAGATATAAAGATGAACTAGGAGAAGACCTTGCCAGGGCTGGCATAATTTGCAGTAAGTACACAATGGAAAACTGCATTTCATCTTAAAACAGTACTGTGCGTGTAAGGGATTAATTTGGCAGTGTTTGCTAATGTCAGGGACACACACACACACACACACACACACACACACACACACACACACACAGAGTTTTTAAGATAGAAGGTTGCCTAAACTCAGCAGCCTGAAATGGCTAACACGGCAGCTCACTTCCTTCACTCTGTATCCTTACTTTCGTGGAGTGACCCATGGTGTTCTGCAGAAGGAGTTTAATAACAGCAACATTTATCGTAGGCTTTCAAGGTGCCAAGCCTATGATACATGGCTTTACTTCATCCTCACCAACATCAAGCCAGCAAGCAAACACCACACAGACCAGGAAACCGAAGCTGAGCTGGTGATTGAGTTGAGACTAGATCCTTTAGTTGTGGGAACAAAGAGCATGACTAATGTTCTACAAGACTGTACATTTGACCTAATTTTATTTAAAAAATCTTATTTGTTAAATTAAATAGACAATTTAACGGATACATATTTATAATCCCAAATCCTATGAGTTCAAAATTTAGTTTTATCCAACTTGGAGTTAAAAGGAAGGGGTGAGGCACGAGGCAGAAAAGCTGTGGTTTACCAGCTCCGTACAGGGAGAGGTGTGTCTGGGGGTAATTACTCCCCAACAGGCATCCCTGGTCTGAAGCAGAAGCGAGGACATGCACCGTTCCCTGTGAGCACACTGCTGTCATGGTCGCAGGGAGAATAATGCTGTCCAGGTAAGAAGATGGCAGTTGAACACTGGGAGAAAGGGAATTAGGGCTTCACCAGGAGAAACAATCCACACCAGCTGTACACAAGCTCTCCTAGAAAACACAAAAACAGAGACCACTTCCTGTTGGCTGAGAATTGAACTTAGCATCTCTGGAAGAGCAGTCAGTGCTCTTAGCCACTGAGTTCTTAACCACTCTCCAGCCCCTTCCTCAGAGGCCGGTAAAACCCAAGCCAGCAAGGGTGTCAGAAAAGTCAACCATCACTTGGCTTCATCTGTGCGTGTAGTTACAAAAGTCTCTTACACAGTAGTAGAAGATGAATGCAGAAATGCGTAGAAGTCTGTTTGTATTTGCTCTGGAGTTTCTCTTGTGTTGTTCCTGATAGCCTTCTCAAGCATCAGAACAATTTAGCTCCAGTCACAGTGATGCATGGCTGTAACTCCAGCTGGGTCAGGGAGGAATTGCAAGTCAGAAGCTACATTGAACTACACTGTTCTGTCTGGGGGAAAAAAATCCCAAGTTAAGCAAAAGCAACTGCAACGAAACACTACATTCCTATCCTTTATGATGTCATCCTCTCCCCCTTTGCTTCATGCAAGGGGCAAGAGAGAGGCAGGCACTTCCTGTCATGGCCGTCAATGTTGCTATGCAGCCATTTGGAGATGGCAGAAAGGGCCTTACATTCTCAATGCAACTTTTGCTTGTAATTGTAAAAGGTTTATTTTGAGGATCCAGGATAGATTCCGCATCATAGGCATTGTAATATACATAGGCATACACTAAATATAAGGCTTGGAAAATCATAAAATTTATACTTTTAGGCTTATCTAATTATAATTTGTCCTTTACAAACTATTCCTTCCAGTTGGGCATGGTGGCACATGCCTGTAATTCCAGCATTAAGGAATATAGCTGGAGACCAACCTGGGCTACATAGCTAGATTCTGCCTTTAAAATACACACACACACACACACACACACACACATATGCATAAACACATACACAGGTACATATATACACACATGCATATATATGCACAGATGTATATACACATACACAAATATATACCCACATACACAAGCATATGTGCATTTGTGTATATATGTGTATATTATATGTGTGTATATACACATACACATGTCATCATGGGTATACCTGCACAAATAAAGACAGATAATGTTCCAGCATATGTTTCTAAGGAAATAAAACAGCTGGGTGGTGGTGGCTCATGCCTTTAATCCCAGAACTCGGGAGGCAGAGGTAGGCAGATCTCTGTGAGTTCAAGGCCAGTCTGGTCTACAAGAGCTAGTTCCATGACAGGCTCCAAAGCTATAGAGAAATCCTGCCTCAAAAACAATAAACCTCAAAAAACAAAAAGAAAATAAAACAATTTTTTGCCTATTATAATATAAAGCATATTACAGGTATAGCACACAATCTTAAAGGTCAGGCAATTATAGGAAAAATCAAATCAAACTATAAAGGATATGTTAAGCAAACAGAAAGGGATGAAAACGACCACCAGAAATAGATTGCATAATGCTTTATTAACCTTGAATTTTCTTAATGCTAATGAGAAAGGAACAATGGCTGCAGAGAGACATTGGGTAATAGAAAACACTTCTGAATTAAATCAGCCAGTGTATTTCAAGGATGTGTTGACCTCAGAATGGAAACCAGCTATGCAATGTTGGGGAGGGGTTTTCACTCTTGTTTCCACAGGAGGAGAAAAGCTATGGATACCATCAAAATTAATCAGAATTCGGTTTGAAAAGGGGAAACCTCTTGAGAAAGAGAAATGACGGCTCATCCACAGAGTTGATAGTCCTAAAGTTATAAGGGAACCTCATAAGGGTTGGAACAGGGTTCTGTTCTTGTCTTTGAAAAGTCAAGAGACCTTGGACATCTAGATGCCTAAATAGAAGAAAAGATAGTTATCCAGAAAGAATCACCAAGAAAAGGAAAATCTGACTTGTGGTGCCAGTACCCTCTGCAGGGTAAAATCTCACTACCTACACATGCATATCTACCTACTTCTCAGTATAAAGGTAGTTGTTAAAAATCAAAGATGGCTTTGGAGTTGGGCAGTGGCTCTCCTCTAAAGTCAGCACGTTGTTAAAAAAAATTCAGAGTTTCTATCTCATATCAGGTGTCATCTGGTGTGGGATAGAAGGAAAATAAAAATCTAGGTACTAAGGTTATCAAAACTTTGCTTTTAAAAATTCTATTTCTCCCCATACCTATTTTTGACTCTATGGTACTTTTCTTTGAATATATGTCTATTGAAATTCAAACATTCTGTTTTCATATGGATAATGTCTAAGTTTTCCACAGTGAACAATACATTTTCCTACAGTAACCTTTGAAGTCTCCAGGAAGAAGATGGGGCCCCACAACAATGATCCCACCTGTTTCATATGACACTGTTCAGATGATAGCACCCCTTAAAGATTGGCTTTGGACTACAAACTGCTCAGAACAGTTTCGATGGCTAGCTGAGATGATCCAGCCTCACAGACTATTCTAGTCAGGACTTGAGACAAGCCCTGCACTTTCCCATGATGCATAGACTGAATGATACAAGTACCTCTCCAGGACTTGACAGTTAACCTAATTTTTTTCTTTCAGGATCCCCTAAAGATACTGTCGTTCCCAGATAGCAGGAAGTAAATTTAAGAATACGATGCCCACATTCCCAGAGGCGGGATGGATGGGTTTTGGTCGTTCAATGGATTATGGATATTACAGATATGACAGGATAAAAGGGGAGATTATTGAATCTACTCTGAAAAGAAAAAGGGAGGATCTAGATAAGATAACAAGATAGATTACTGAATCTATTTTTAAAAAGCAACTATTAGTTTTAAATGTTTTACATTGGATTGGACTTTTGTATATTGTATACAAATTTTGTATATTGATATAAATTTGAGATTAGTTTTGGTAAAACATACTGTACATACATTTATAGCCTTGTTCAAGGTTGTACATATACGCTAATTTAACAACATAATATAAATTTTTAGCTCTTGAAAATTATTATTGCCAACTGTTTAGGATAATAAGGGAATGCAGGTTAGTAATTAGTCACCTATTATAATCGAACTTGTAGTCACATTAGGTATGTTTTCAAGGTTAAACAAAGATATATTTTAGATAGACAGGTCAACTTCAAACACTTCAAATACAGAATAGAGCATTAAGATGCTTTAATAACCTAAGTTCTTCTTTTTTATGTCAATGAGACCTGTCTGCTCCTGGCAGCACCAATCTACTTCAGAGAAGATAATGGGCATTGAAGAAACTCCACATGGAGTTTACTTTCTCTGTGGCAAAGGTAAACCACTGGGCAAGAAATGCCCTGCCTCTACTGCTGACAGTGTGCTGTCCTAATTAGACAAGCAGGACACAAAATATCCTGCTTCACAGAAAAGTCTGTCAGATATAGTAGGCCTGTAGGCCAAAGATGAATGCTCCAATGTTGAAGAGGAACTTTGGGCAACTGTCCAGGCAGCCAGCTGTTTTTGTCATTCCTCACACCTTTTGGAAGTCACCTGCTTGCACTTCCTGCTTACTCAGTTAATATTATTTCCTTCTTGGGTCTCTGAGGGAGTTGAAGATCAGATAGTTATCGTTATTGTTTTCCTTGACACAGAGAGCAAGTTATGATAGAAAGTAAATCAGGTACAAGATTTTGGACTCACCAAGATAGGATAGATAAGGAATGTTTTCTCTGAATTTGTCATATGCAAATGGACTAGACATTGTTGATGTATTTATTGCCTGTATATATTGTATATAGTGATTATTCTTATTGTATATAGTTTCTCTTATATTATTTATAGCCTTCTTTTTTATTTTAGACAAAAAGGGGAAATGTAGTGGCATTTCACTTGTATTTTAATAAATAAAACTTGTCTGAGGATCAGAAAAGTAAAACAGCCACACTGGTCAGCCTTTTAGACCAGCAGCAATAACACACACTTCAATTCCAGTAGACACACTAGCTTGCCATAGAAACCAGGCAGTAGTGGTATACGCCTTTAATCCCAGAACTAGAGAGGATTATAAGACGGGAGAAGACAGTTCTCAGTCACAGTTTCATTCTGAGTTTTCCTGAAGGCAGGATCGCTATTTCGGACTCAGGTCAAAGTAAGAGCCAGTGACTGGCTGCTTTGCTTTTTGGATCTTCAGGTTGAACTCCAATTTCTCTCTCTGAGTTTTTATTAATTGTGCTTCGTATATATATTTATAGACATACACACACATATACACACAAACACACACATATACTCGCGTGTACATATTTCACTCTTGCAAATGAAACAAGATCTTTTGAACACCATATTATTATAGTAATAACTGAATGAATGTTAACTAATAATTATAATATTTATAAAAATGCAATATAATAACAAGCATTTATATCATCATGTCAAAAGAATAATCCCCAAACCTATACCATATATATGTATATATATATGTACATATATATATATATATCACTTAAACAAGTTTAATTACTAGAGACTTTGACTACCTACCAAGACATCTAACATTCTGAAGTTAATTGGCCCAGGTTCACTTAGAGAGAAAGTGGCAGTACAAAATACTTAATGTTACTCACAGGATAATTTCAAATAGAAATTCTTGCAAAATTAACAAGGTATACAGAAATCAGATAATATAAAAACTGAATACAGTCCCATACTGGTCATTAAATCTGTACCTATGTTCAAAATGCATGGAACAAAAAATGCTTAAAGTGATGTCATCTTTGGAGGTAGGACACTATAGATGAGAAATTGTATGACTTTTAATAGAACAGCCTATGGCTTTTGATGCTGTTGTGTGGCAAGTAGTTTAATAGTCATTATCTTTTTCCCTTCTTTACTACACACTTTAATCCTCTAAACTTTGATAAAAAAAATAAGTATTTCCTCCATAGCACACTAAGCAAAACATTTCATATGTTAATGACAGTGTCCTGTAAGCCCTGCTAGTTTTGTCTATTAATAATGCAGCATACAAAAGGCAGGCAGTTTTCCATGTTACAAGTGGTAAAGCTGAACTTCCAGTTGATACTTGTCTCTGACAACTTACAAGGCCAGCACTGACTTTTCCTGTTTAGTCTTTTGTTCCATGGCTATGCTGGGGATTAAACCCACAACCTGGTATATGCTAGACAAGTGCTCTACCTCTGATCCACAGCCCTCGGCCCTCCGAGGACCAGTTTTAGATCCACGAATACCCTTTGCTGATCTTTTGAGCTTAAAGTTGGCAACTCCCCGTGATCAAATTTCCATTGGCCTAGGGACACAGAGTGGAAACTCTCGAGTCTGTAAACAAATCATCCGCAGTTTAATCCCGATCCTAAACTTTTAGAGAAAGCACTGTTCCAGTTCTCTCTTCAGACAGCATTTAAAAATATGCTGGATTTGCATATGTAGAAAGACACACCCTCCTAGTTAAAAAGAAAAGTCTGGCACGACAGAGCTCGTCTGGTGAAATCTGTTCCCGTCTGCCCACCTGAAAGTGCACACTGGCAGGATGGGAAAAACCTTAAGGGAAGTTTCACTTTATTGTTTGCCTAGGGCAGTGAGACGACATTATTCTAATTAGCCATGTTCAAAAGATTTTCAGTTAATTAGAACATACAGTTCTTGGAAAAACAAGAAACAGGCAGTTAGTGAAATCTAAAGCCAGCTAGAGTTCCTTAGTCCACTTCCAGTAACCTGCTTGTCCCACTAACACGATTTAGGGCAATCACCTGAATGGTTAATTAGTACCTTCCCGTGACAGAGTGGGTAGAATAACGTTAGCGTTCATCTTTTGAAGGGTAGCGAATGGAGCTGCTGTCTGGTCACACGGAGTTCCATCTCGAAGTTCAGTTTGTTGGTTGGTTTAGAATATCTCATCAGTATTTCAAATAACACTCAAGGAATCACAGCACTTGTTTCTCTTTCTTTTCTTTTTTCCCCCAGAATTATTTTTAGGCAACAAGAGCAATGCCCATTCATTAAAATACATCTGTGAGATTTGAAACGTAAACCAAGGGATTCTCCCAGCCCCCACCTTTCAAGGAGGCTGAGCAAACTACACATCATCCCCAGGGGCTCCATTTTTTTTTTTTGAAAAAAATGCTTTTAGGGGCTAGAGAGATGGCTCAGAGGTTTAAGAGCATTGCCTGCTCTTCCAAAAGGCCTGAGTTTAATTCCCAGCAACCATATAGTGGCTCACAACCATCTGTAATGAGGTCTGGTACCCTCTTCTGTCGTGCGGGCATACACACAGACAGAATATTGCATACATAACAAATAAATAAATATTTTTAAAACATGCTTTTATGAATGTCTATGACCCAAAACAATCTTAGCCAACGCTTTGGATCATCCCCTCCAGGGTTATTATTATGTGTTGATCTGGTGTGTGTTTGACGTTTTCTTAAGAATACTCTGGTGGCTCTTAAATTTGAATCAGAGAGCAAAAGGAGATAAATTCAGCTCCTGGGAACCTTGAAGAGTCTCTCCGCACTCTGTTCTCTTTTTGTGTGATTTTAGGTAAGCCTGGGGGATCCTGAGCCCCCTCCCGACTCCGCCCTTGGCCACTGATGCTCACCCCAGAGGTCTGCAGGAGAATCTGGCTCTTGAATGACACATGGAGACAAAAGTCATATACTGTGTAGTAAGCACCCGAGGGATTGACTGGATATCTTAGTTAGGGTCACTCTTGCTGTGACGAAACACTATGACCAGAGCAACTAGAGGAGGAAAGGGTTTATCTCACTCACAGTCCCATATAGCAGTTCATCATCAAAAGCATAGAGGGTGGGAATGCACGTAGGGGACTAAGTTGGAGGCAGGAGCTGATGCAGAGGCCATGGAGGGGTGCTGCTTCCTGGCTTGCTCCTCCTGGCTTGTTCTTCCTGCTTTCTGAGAATACCCAGGACCGCCAGCACAGGGATGGCACCACCCACCCTGGACGAGGCCCTGCCCCATTGATCATTAATGAAGAAACTGCCTTACAGCTGGGTCCCATGGAGACATTTTCTCAACTGAAGCTCCCTCCTCTCTGATGACTTTAGCTTGTGTCAAGTTGACATCAAATTAGTCATTACACTAGGTGAAGGAGTTTGGAAGCCTCTGTCTAAACAGGACTTGTCTCCTCAGTGAACACTGGTTTTCCTGCCATTTAGTCTAAGCGACATTTCATTTTCCACTGCTGCGAAGGGCAATGGACTGGAAGTGGACACAAACAGAGACGCTGAACAGCAGCCAGGCAGGGGTCTGTTGAGCAGCCACAAATGCTGGGGAGGGCAAGAAGGTTGCTGAACAGGGTCTCTTAAGCCATTCCTACTCATTATTCCTTTTCCTATGTGATTGGGGAAGGGGAGTTGTGTGTGTGTGTGGGGGGGGGGGGAGGGTGTCACATGCACATCAATGTGCAGGTGCACCTGTCTGTGCACATGCAGCCGCCAGAGCAGGAAGTCACATGCCGTCATCTCATTCTCTACCTTGTCGCCCTGAAAGGCATCTCACTGAGCTGGAAGTGTGACCTATGACTAGGGTGGAAGTCTAGGGACTCCCAAGAGGTTCACCTTTCTCTGCCTCCCAGTACTAGGGTTAGAAGCACACAGGGTTATGCCTGGCCTTTTATATGACTGTTGGGGAATTTGAACTCAGGTCCTTTTGCTTGCAGAGCAAGTGCTCTCAGTCACTGACGCACCTCCCTAGACCCTCCCTTTTTATTAATTTTTTAAACATTTATTTATTTGGGAGAGAGAAGGGTGGGAGGGAGGGAGGGAGGGAGGGAGGAGGGCGGAGGGAAGGAGGGAGGGAGGGAGAGAAAACATGTTCACATGCCACAGGGCACAGTGGAGGTGTTAAACCTCTCCTCCAACAGCATGGGTTCAGGGGATCAAACTCAGATTGTCAGGTTTGAGTCATCTCCAGTTCCCTTGGTGCCTAAGAAAATTTAACATGACTTGTGTATTGCTATGAAAATAAAGCATTTACTGATAATAAATTGTAAATGAATCTTTAAAAATAATCCTTTGGTACACATATAATTTTACAATAAATGCAAATGTGCAAGCTAATGAGTGGGTGTGCCTGCTTATTTTAAATAAAGAACTAAATCTTGGCTGGATGTTTGATCCGACAAGACATAAAGCATATCCAACGCTGCAGAGTTGGTGGGTATTTGGGTTTTATAATCATCAGTGAAGAAAACACCACTTCACATAAATCCATAGTACAAAAGGCAGAAGTACGTAGAAGGCCATCTCAGAATTTGCTGGAAGTCTGTCCTGATTCCCAAACCAAAATTCATCGAATCATTTCTTTTTCGTGAGAGTCAAGTCATCCACTTGAACAGCAATTTTGAAACTCAAACATTTTAACACAGTACAGTCTAAAAGGATACTCATTTGATATTTACATGACAGAGAGAAAATATTAAAATTTTTGCTTTCCTTAATGAACCCATTATCTCTTTATAAAAGTAGAAAAATTTCTGTGGGTCTAATAAATATTGCAACTGGTAACAAGTACTAGTCCAGAGCCAGAGTCTGGCTGCCTAGGCACGTTGGCAGTGTGTGGTGTGTTGGCGTGAGGAACGCAACGCGCATGTCATGTGCTCACAACCCACTGCAGTGAAGCCTTGTGAGGTCACTGTCATTATTCCAGTAAAAAAATGCCACCCATTGGTGATGCTGCGTGAGGAGGTTTGAGACTTGCTGTCACCAGGGATAGGCTTTGAGAGCTGTCCACCTACTTCCTTGCTCTTTCTGTCTCAAACTTCCACTTAAACATGTGAGCTCTCAGCTCCCTGTTCCACCAGTGATCCCTGCTACACCTCCCAGGTCACGAGCGACTGTCTATCTGGAGCTGATAGCCCAGGTAAACTTCTTCCTTCCATGAGTTGCCTTGGTCATGGTTTACCCCAGCAACAGCACAGTAGCTACTACAGGAAGTCAGGAGCGCACCTTCCAGAAAGACCTTGGCTGCATTGTGCGTCTGAGTTTGAATTAAGTTTGGTTGCTGTGCATTCATAAATTAGTGCTCCTGCAAAATATATTTTCACAGCTCCAATACTCAGTTATGAGATCCTCTGTGGGGTCACAAGCCCTAGTTTAGAAAGCTATGGCTGAAATAAGGAAGCAGATGAGAGGCATTGAAGGGTTCTAGAGGACGAAGACAGGAGTGGCAAAGAGCGGACTCTCTTCCCAGCTTGATTCATCCAGGGTCAGCATCCACTGAGGCCTTGTGCGGTTTTGAAAAGCTTGCAGCATCAATGAAGGCTCAGCCAGAGGGGACTAGGCAGCCCCCAGCAAACTGACCTTCTCTCCATAATGTTGGACTGTAATGGAAAAGAAAAAGGGGTCCAGCAAAGGCACCAATGTACTTCTCTGCCTGATATCAAAATCCAGTAGTTTCAGATATGAAAGTTGAATATGTGACCAATAATTTCCTTGGCCAAAAACAGTACCAAAACAAACAACAACAAAAACCAGTAAAAGAGTTATGAGGAAACCTCAAAAAACGCCTTTTAAAACCTTTTTATTCATTCTCTCACTTGTCCATATATACATAATACTTTTCCCACTGTCCTGTTGCCCCCTCCTGCTGAATAACTTCTTCTTTTCATCAGTCTCCCTCCCTCTTTACTGTCTTTTCTCCCCTCTCCGGCTGTAGCTGGATTTAATTGGGGTTGCTTGCATTAACATGAGTTGGGTGTTTTACTTGGACAAGGGCAATGTGCCAGTGGTTACACTGCTGAGGAGTATGACTTATCCTCTCCTAATAACCATGAACTATCTGTGGCTTCTCAAGGAGGCACGGAGCGTCATGAGCCCTATCCTTACCAGTGGTGGCATGCCCACGGGCACAGTCTTGTGCAGGTTGGCACTGCTGCTGTGTGCTCAAGTGCCACAGCAGTGCCACGTTCAGGAGACAGCACCGCGGCTCCCTCCCCGATCCTCCAGCTTTTCTTCCTGCTCCCTCCTTTGCAGTGTCCTCTGAGCCTTAGAAGGGGTGAGCTAGGCGTCCCATTTAGGGCTGAGCCTCACCAGTTACTTATTCTCAGCGCTTTGACCAGTTAGAAATCTCTGCATTAACCATCACACACAGCAAACGGGAGCTCAGACCAAGGCTGTAGGCTTGTCCAGTGTGTGGGTATAAAACATACATAGTTAGAAGACACATTGACACTGGGTCTTATTAGAAAAGCAGAGCAATAGACTCCTACCACTAGAAGGAGGTTTGCCCCTCTTTTAATTAGCCTGTTTGCTTTCTTTTTGAATGCACATGTTACAGTTAACATGTAGTATGTTTGCTTAAAATGATGACTCTCCTTAATTCAGAGGATCTGAACTCTTCAAATGCCAAGGTCACAAAAAATAAAGAAAAGACCAGGTGAACTGTCCCAGACTAAGGGAGGCTAAAGAGACCTGAATGTAATATTCACTAAGGGAATTGTTTCTTTCATTTGCGACTGAAGAGGTTAATGGAACCATTAGTGGAAAATGAATAAATAAAATATGAGTAATATTATGTCGATGTTAGTTTCCTGGTTATGGTAATTATTTAGGATTTTTAAAGAAAATATATTACTTTTAGATTTATAAGTTAATACTAAGCCTTGAAACATTTAAGGTCAAAGGTAGCGTCATGCCTGAAAGTTAAACATTTCAGGGGCAAAAAGGGATAAAGAAGTAAAACCATGATAAAATGTTCACAGTTGAGAACATCAGAGTAAAATAACGTGATTCTTTGTGTTGTTATTTCCTATGTGTATTTAAAAACAAAATAGTAGTGGCTTGGAATTTATTTCACTGATAGAACTCTAGAAAATGTGTGATGCCCTGGGTTCAGACCTGTGTTCCACAAAAGATAATTATAGTTAGACTCAGTGTCTTAGTTAGTGTTGCTGTTGCTATGATGAAACCCATGAGCAAAACCAACATGGGGAGGAAAGGGTTTATTTGGCCTTCACTTCCCTCATTGAAAGAAGTCAGGACAGGAGCTCAAACAGGGCAGGGACCAGGGACCTGGAGGCAGGAGCTGATGCAGAGACCATGGAGAGGTGCTGCTTACTGGCTTGCTCCCCAGGGCTTGCTCAGCCTGCTTTCTTATAGAACCTAAGACCACTGGCTCAGGGGCGGCACCACCCACATGGAATGGGCCCTCCCCCATCAAGCAGTAATTAAGAAAATACCCCACAGGCAGTGTCTGGTTGACATGAAACCAGACAGCATGCCAAGGTGTAGTGGCACATGCCTGTAATCCCAGTAGCTGGAAAATTGTCATGAGTTCAAGGCCAGCCTGATTTAGGTAGCGAGTTCCAGGACAGCCAGAGATTCATAATGAAATTCTGTCTCAAATGCACACAGATTAGGGATCTGGGGGACGACAAACATGAAGACCTGAACTTGATCCCCAGCACCCGCATAAAAAATTCAAATACGATGGCATGGCTCTTGTTGCTTCAGCACTATGAAGCAGACTCAGGGGGATCCCTGGCACTCAGTGGCCAACCAGCCTAGTCAAACTGGCAAGCTCCAAGTAAGAAAGAGAATCTCAAAATAAAAGGTGGACCGTGTCTGAGGAATGATGCCTGAGGGTGATCCTTGGTCTCCACATGAACCCGTTCACACATGCAGGTGCTCCCTCAATGCTGCACACTCATAAGTATATGCACACCCATGTATACATAAATTTGTACAAAGTTTAAAATAAAAATAACATTAAAAGATAGTTGTTAATGTTAAGGTTATTTTTAATATCACATAGAGATATAAGCAAATATTTAGCATCCCTCTAAGGATTGATAATATATGTTTTAATCTTAATGACACATACAAAAATTCTAATGGGAAATACAATTTTACATTTTTATGGGGTGATCTAATTGATCTCCTAATATGTCACTTGGAGTGGCAAATCCTGTCAGTCACCCTCCAGCAAGACTTGTCCCTGATGAGAACTGAATGTCTCTTAAGAGCCGACAGCAAGGCCCACAACACGTGAGCAACTTAAAGTGAAGCTGTCCCCTTGCCATAGTCCACTTTCTCTGTATTTTGCCTGGGTTTTCTTTCCATATTTTGCCCGCATGCACCATTTTAGACTTGCAGCTTTTCAAGGAAACATTCACAGCTTGATGAGATCTTTAAAAAAAAATACATTTGAAGCAGGTTAAAAACAACTACAGTCTGAAAAAAAAAAACTCTTGTTCTTGTTGTCTAAAGTGGGACTGAAAACTGGGAGAAGGGTTTTATTATTCTCAAAGTACTCAGAATTGTTAGGTTTGCTTATTTTACATCGGCCGTGATCCTAAAATCTAAAAACTGCCCTGAGCAATCTGCCAGTAACAAGCTAAAGTATCTCTTCCTTATGACAAGAAGACTGATAGCAATCCAACTGTCATCTTGTTTCTGTGAGTATGTATTTGTCCTAATCTATTGTAGTTCAGCTAATTATAGCTTTGTATTACAAGACCTTCCGTCTAAATCAGGCCCCAAGATAAACAGATTTGCTGCTTGTCTTCCTTGTATATATCTAACTCAACTGATGAGTTATTAATAGTTTAACTTTTTTACGAAGTCGATTATATATGTTTGGACTTGCCACTAGATTAGAAATGCAGTAAGATAAAAACTGTGACTTGGTGTGTACGCAATTGCAGCCTTCCTGAACAAAATTAAAAACCAGATCATCCCAACATGGAAAACAAAAGGCAAACACTCCTGAGTTTGGGTAGTTGGGCTTCTCTCCTCACTCTAGAATGATACTCTGGGTTGCTGGGCATGGCTCCCCACACTTGAGATTCCGGCACTTGAGAGGGTAGGAGATGGACGTCATATTCAGCTACATAGCGTGTTCAAAACAGCCTGGGCTACAGGAGGCTGGATCAAAAACAAAAACAGAAAGGGAGGAGAGGGGCAGGGAGGAGAGGGGGCAAGGAGGGGAGCAAAGTAAGAGGAAGTTGAAACGAGGGAAAGACAAACTCTTTTGGAGTGACATTTACTGCCTGGCCTGAGCCTTCACAGATTTCTGCTTGCTTTAAAACTCGTCCCAACATAAAGATCTAAAACCAATTAGCTATTTGCCTGTTTTTACCAAAGACAAAGGGATAGCCAAATGTAACATGGCAGGTCAGTGTAAGATTTGATTTCCTCTTTGAGCACCAAGGAGTCTACCTGGCCTGGCTCTTCATGGGCAATAGCTTCATGCCAACCAAGGGACAGTGCTTGGACTCCTGTCCCTTCTGAAGGGGACCCTTGAAAGAGCAGGACTGTCTGTTGCATCCCCAGGCCACATTAGATCACCACTGTGCCCTGCTCTAGCAGTTATAGCAACGTCTGTTGTGGCAGAAAGCAGAGATGGCAGCTCCAGACCCGTTGTGAAAGTAAGAAGGGATCAGGTCACCTCCCCTTAATGGAGACGCTGATAAACTTCCTCCGCAAGCCTGTGCAGAAACTGTGAACGAAGTGAGGAAAGCGGGAAGGAGCAGAGAGAGAAGGAATGCAGATGGCCAGGGAGAGAGGAGACCATTGATTACAAATCAGTTTCAAATAGTTACGGTTCCAGGGAGCACAGCAAGGACACAACACCGAATAACAGCAGTTGGGTGAAGTTCTCAACCAAGCGGCACTGACCATGTCAGCAGCAAGAAGTAACTGGGCAGAGATGGTGTAATTGAAATTTAATAAGAAGTTTCCTCTTTCCAAGGTGTTTTCCGAATTGTCTTTCTTTGATTATATTGTCTTACTAATCACATTTACCACGGATGCAGATGAGTCTGTATACTCCGGGTCTGCCTATAATATCTCTAACACCTGTCATTTTTGATCTGATAAGTTGGTACTCTGACATGCCACCAATACCAGTAATGACCATCTACAATAGATTGTGTCAATCACACCCATGGATACAGGACAGCACTGATGAGGGATGCCCTTCTTATGCTGTGAATATGTTTTATTACCATTGGTTAATAAAGAAGCTGATTTGGTCAAGAGTCAGCCAGAATAGAGCCAGGAGGGAAATTCAAGCAAAGATACAAGGAAGAAAAAAGGCAGAGTCTGGGAGATGCCAGCAGCCGGTGGAGAAGCAAGATGTGAGGTAATGCTATGGCAATGTGGCAACACATAGATTAATAGAAATGGGTTAAGTTACAAGAACTAGTTACTAATAAGCCTGAGCCATCAACCAAAGAGTTTGCAGTAAATATTAAGCCTGAGTGGATATTCAGGAACTGTTGGGTGGGAGAGGAACCTCCAGTTACACAACACGTTGGCCCCTTCGTCTTTTCAGAGAGCCATGTTTTACACGCAGGTGGTTAATTAGAATGGGAGTTAATTAGTTAGGGTAGTTTGCTGTGCTTGCATCTACGGCAGATGGAGTGCGTCTGTTTTCTATTCTGTGGCGCCCACTGCATCCTCAGAATACATCCAATCTCATTGGAATCGGAACAAAAGGTGGCGTCCACTGCATGTGGATTAATACCCACAGGATATCAAACTCGATAAGCAACTCAAAAACGTATGCACAACGATCACTAGCTCACATGTGGTAGACAGGTGTCTGTTTGACTTTGGTTTGCCCTCCTATGATCGCCATGGCGGAAGCTTGGTCTCCATGGTGGTGCCTTGGGTTTGAAGAACCTTGAAAGCAGATTCAACTGGGAGATGGTGTTGTCTTGAAGGCACCATCTTCAGAGGGACTAATGCAGGTCTTGTAAGATTGGGTCCATTCCCATGCGTCGGGGTTATTACAAATTGAGTTCAGCTGTTACAACTCATTCTCTTGCACAAATTCCCCATCCTCCTTTCTCCGTCCATTTCTCTACCACACTGTGCACTAAGAGAACCCTTATCATGATATTGGCAAGATGGTTTTTAGATCCTCCAGCCACCAGAACCAAAGTCAAATAGCCCTCTATGCTTTATATTGCTCAGCCTTGACTAGTCCGTGATTGCCACACAAAGTGGGCTAAGTGTTAAAATATCGTTGCTCAGCAAGATGTAGCAGGTTGAACAGTATCTTAAAGCTATGAGCATCAGTCAGCTAAATGACACATTCCAAACAAGCGAGGAGAGCACAGATGTGGCCTTTTAATCATCAGGAGACCAAATGAGAAGAAGAGGGGCTAGAGGGATGGCTTAGCCACTAAGCACATGTATTACTTTTACAGAGGACTCCAGTCCAGTTCACAACACCCATATTGGGCTGCTCACAACCACATACAACTACAGCTCCAGAGTGTCTGGTGCCCCCTTCTGGCCTCTACAAGCACTACATACCCATCCTCCACCCCCACCACACATACACTTAAAAATAATAAAATAACTAAGCAAAAGAAATGAGAAAACATAATAGCTGGGATGTGTGTGTGTGTGTGTGTGTGTGTGTGTGTGTGTGCGTTTATTCTTTCTGGTTATAATTTTTCTAATATTCCAAGAATTACATTTAGATTTGGAACTCAACACCTCAAGGCCATCTTGAGAAGTTTCCACAGAAGAGATTACTATATATCTCTTACTTATGTCAAATCAGTATTTATTTTATAATTCCTTCTCTCTTTCTCCCTCTTTCTTCTCTCTCTCTCTCTCTCTCTCTCTCTCTCTCTCTCTCTGCCTGTGTCTCTCTCTCTTTGTCTCTCTCTGTCTCTCTCGCTCTGCTCCTCTCTCTCTCTCTCTCTCTCTCTCTCTCTCTCTCTCTCTCTCTCTCTGTGTGTGTGTAGGGTAGTGTACATATGTCACAATACACCTGCGGAGGTCTGAGACCACTTGCGGGAGTCAGCTCCTCTCGCCTTCCACCACGCAGATCCTGTGGATTGAACTCAAGTCTTCAGGCCGAGCAGCAAGCACTTTCTTAACACTGAACCCTCTCGCTGACCCCACGGTGAATAGTCTGCACACAATATATGCTGACTGCAACATCAAAGCCTCACGCCTAAACAGAAAGGTCCTGATAAAATGATAGTCACTTCATTTTTCTCTGTGTGCTGTTCTTTTTCAAGGACCCCGTCATGAAAGGCAACTATCTTAGTAACTAGAAAGAAGAAAACGAAAAATCATTTAAACGGCTATCCAATTAAGACAATGCCACTTCAGATCTCCCAGTTTTTAATACAGGGATTCTTCCTCTGCCCCCTTCCTCCTTTAAGCCAGTTCAGGAAATGAGATGCTGCGCTTTGATAGTAGGCGCAGAACAAATTAAACTACCGAATTTCATGAGGCCAATATTTCAACTTAGCGATTTCAGCTCACTCAACTTGTTCTAACACACTTCTGCCGGATGAAGCGTTGCTTATGTGAATAATTAGTTTGAATAATTTGGGAAAGCAGAGGACAGCTTTTAAGGCAGTAGCTGCCTCTTCTTCCTCTGATGGTCTTACAAATAAATGTGGATGGAGAGCAAGAGGGGGCCACAGGTGACGGAGCCACATCTCCCCAGGGCGTCTCCTGTGACCCAGTGCAGGACTCCTGCAGGCAGACAGGCAATGCAGAGAGTATAAGGAGCAAAAACAGGTACCCAGCCGTGTTGAGAAGACCACTTGCTCCAATGGGAGAATTCATATGGAGATAACCATTGCACTACAACCTACATGTGTTAGTCATGCGATCTAGTCTATGGGACAGAGAGGGAAAAAACCCTATGTTTGGGTCTGTTGGAACAGGCAGGACTGTACTAAGTCAACCAGTTCTGCCACGTGATAGAGTTTTTGTTTTTAATAATCTACATTCATACGGGCAATCTTTTTACGGTGCTAGCTAAGTATAAAACTTTATTCCTTTGGTTTGGGGTGGGGGAGCAGGGTCTAACTCTGTAGCCCAGGCTGGACAGAACTCAATTTGGAGTCCAGACTGGCCTCAAATTTATGGCAGCCTCCCTGCCTCGGGCTTCGGGGCACTGGGAATTACTGGCAGGAGCCATCATGCCCTACTTGAGAGCAAAGAAAAGCAGACAGGAGCATGCGGTGTCTCCCTGGCTTCAGCACAGCTCAGTCTGATCCACTTCCCACCTCCAGCCCTGGAAATCCAGAGTCTCTTATTTTGGAGCTAGACTCAGCTGGGGCTTGAAGCTGGCTCCAGACGCTCCGCAGCATCAGCAGATGGTGGAATCTTCCAGGAAGCGATTCTACTGTGGCTTTTCTATTCCCTAACCTAGTCTTTTAAACATAATGTGCTTTCTCACTCGGCTTCCCCATTTCTTAAACCGGTCTCTGTCTTATCACAAGGAAGAACTGGCAGGAGGGAAGAGAGAGGGCACAGCCTCCTAATGCATGCACACCAGGAGAAGCCTGGATTCTTTTCTTCCCAGACCTCAGGATTTCTTTCCCTTTACCGGGTTCCCTGTTTTTACCGGTTTGGGGAGGGGCGGGGTGTTTGCCTATTTGGTTGGTCTGTTTTCTGTGAGTGTTTTCCACGTGCCTATTCACATGCAGAGACCAGGGGCTGACAGTAGGTATCCATATTACTCTTCACCATTTTAAACATCTTATTTTATGTTCTGATCAGTAGACTCTCTTACTAAACCTGGAGCTCGCTGATTGACTAGACTTTCTGATCAGTGAGCCCTTGGAATCCTCCCCTCTGCTCCTCCCAACACTGGGTCTGCAAGCCCATGCTACCATGCCCTGCTCTTCACATGCTGCTTAGAGGCCCGAATTTAGGTCCTCTGGCTTCCGCAGCAAGCACTTCATACACTTGTTTTGGTTTTGGTTTCTTTCAGAGTCCGAATGTTTAGCCTAGGCTGGCTTCACACTCAGGATCTACTTATCTCAGCCTCCTAAGTGCTGGGATTCCAGTCCTGTGCGCAAGTGCGCCGCCACACTCAGTCCACGGTTTGATTGATTGACTGATTCCGTACAGTCGCTAGTTAAGGCTGTCTTCAGACACCCTACTTCACCTACAATAACCTTGAGCTTCTGATTCTTCTATATCTGCCTCGTGAGTGCTGCTGGGATGGCTGGCCTGGTGGCACCCTGTTGCCATTCCGCACAGTTTGTAGTGTTAGTGGTTAAATCCAAGAAAGCTTTGTACAAGCAAGCACTCTATCAGCTGAGCCACAGTTCCAGTCCTTTACCATTGTTTTTGTTAAAACCACATCTTTCCTTCAGTCTTATCTGGTGATTCCTTTTTTACATTATCTGGTTATATCTTACCTAGTGTTCATACGTGCAATAGGCAGAGGCCAAAGGACAACCTGTGGGAGTTGGTTCTCTCTTTCTGCTATGGGTCATGGAGTCAAATTCAGGTCAGCAGGCTTGGTGGCAGGTGCCTTGACCTACAGAGTCATTTCACCTGCCCTTGTATGGTGACACTTGCTTTAAAAATGATAAGATGTTTACTGAGGGTCCCAGAGAAGGAACTCTGGGTATGGATTAGACAGGCCCTTGTCAATCTTAGTCAGTCAACTGTTTTGTAAGTAAATGACGGTTGTTAAAAAATTTTAAACCTGACAGACATTTCCCATGCGTCTACAAATTATTTAGCTGCCGTATTAAAAATATAAGTATAGAATCATTTTTCTGAAAAAAGCCATTCTAAAAATTCCCTGCCAAAACCCAAAGTATGATAGTTTCAAAGATAGTTGCTCCACAAAAATAGCAATGTTTTTGTTCTATTTCCATGTCTTGTTTTTATTTATTTTGTTTATTTTTTTTTCTTCCTCAGCTCCTTTCTACTCATTTCCACTTGTGGCCTGTCTAAGTTTCTAGGAGTTCCCCAAATCTGTCCCCTAAGTTCCCCTTGGCTTAAACTAGCTAGCTTTGGTTTCAGTCTTCCAAAAATATTAACCAATATAACCAATTTCCTTATTGCCTCCTCTCCCTGTGCTGAAAAATTCTATTGATGGAGCAGAGATTAGATAATGATAATCCAAATGTTATCTCCCAAATACATTTTCCAAATTGGCTGCCTGGAATGAAGGGAATGTCCAGCAGAATGAAGGGATGGATACGGTTGGATGGATGCAAGCAGTATAACTTTGCCAGAATAAGTTTGTCCCTAATTGGTCTAAACCAAGGCTGCATTAAGATTCATCCCTTCTTCTCTGGTACTTACCACATCTCAAAAATAAATATTAACTCAGCCCAAGTGTGAGGTGCCCTGTCAGCCTGAGCTATATAGCAAGACGTTGTCTTTAATACACAGCAAACAAACGACCACCAGGACAGAGATCCAGTCATTGGCTGGCCGGGATGGCTAGATTGCTTCACAGAGATGCAGAGGGAAGATCCAGCAAACATCCAGTCTTCGCTTTACTGTGAGAATACCAAGCTTCGGAGAGATGAAACTTTCCAAGGATCCAAGGCTGAAACCCACATCTCCTGGCTTATCTTATAAACCAGTAGTTCTTGACCTTCCTAACACTGCGATCCTTTAACACAGTTCCTCATGCCGTGGGGCCTCCCAACCATCAAATTACGTTCATTGCTACTTCAGAACAGTAATTTTGCTACTGTTATGAATCATAATGTAAATACCTGTGTTTTCTGATGGTCTTAGGTGGCCCCTGTGAAAGGGTTGTTTGATCCCCCGCCCAACTGGTGCTCCACACGTTGAGAACCACTGTTAGAAATAAAAAAGGCAAACAAAGTAATTGTATAGGCTAAGAGAAACAGGTAGTGAAGACATGACCTTTAACCAGTAATCTCCTCTACTGAGACCAAACCCTCCTGTTAGATATTAAGATGAGCCCCTTACCTTTAAGATGGATTAACATCTGGCTGTCCCAGAGAAAAGACAAAGTATCAGACAAAGAGGCAAAGTATCAGGTGTATAGTGAGTGAATTTGATGCTAGATATGATGGGTAACACAATAGCGGTCCCAACACTCTGTAGGTGTTTCGGTTTAGCAGAACCCATGCATTAAAAACCCTTGGCACGCGTTAATATAAGGATGGTGCTTTCAGATCAAGCTACCAGTTTATTATTGGTCAATTGCAAAAACTTTTCTGCTCAAATTGTGCGTTTTACAACCCTCGGCGGAAAACCTTAACTTTAGGCTCCAGGTTGCCGGCTTCCCTCTTGGCTCTCACAAACCATCTGGTTATTGGAGTGGGAGTCTAGAGAACAGTGGCATCGCGGCAGCGTTTGATCACGGTCCTCTTGATCCAGGACTGAGAGGCGTCCCTTGAAGCTGCAGGCGACAACCGGCTAGAAGGAGCGTCGCCCAGCGGCAGAGGCAGTGAGCGTGCAGGGATGGGGGTAGGGGTTCCCACCACCCGCAGCTCTACAGGCGGTGCCGGAAGGCGGGGCTAAAGACTATCAGAGCTGCGTATTGGATGGAGGAACTGAGGAGGAGGGGTAGGTGCGTCGTGATTGGCGGAGGCCGGCGCCGGAGGGGGCGGGGCTTCTATAAAAGGCGCGTGCCTTTCTCGGCTCAAGCAGTCGGGCTGTCCGAGCAGCGCGGCAGTGGAGCACCCAGAAACTGGCGATCAGCGGGGGTGGCGGGGACGCGAGCGGCGGCTGCGTGGGGTGCAGGGCAGGCGGCCGCACCGCTTCACCTTCTTCGCGGAGCCTGGTGCTGACTTAGAGCGACTGCAGTGAGGCGATAGCCCAGGCGAACACCCGAGAAGAAGCGGCCGTGGCGGCGGTGGCGGCGGCCCCAGCCATGCTGTGCTATGTGACGAGGCCGGACGCGGTGCTGATGGAAGTGGAGGTGGAGGCAAAAGCCAACGGCGAGGACTGTCTCAACCAGGTGAGGGCGACGCTTAGAAAGGGGGTCCCCGCTAGTCCTCGGGAAGCCTGGGGCCTCGGGGATGATCCTCAGGAGCGGGGCGATGTTGCAGCAGCGGCCCGTGGAGCGCGCCCCGGACGCCAGGCTCCAGTCTCCTCCTCCCCGCGGGCGGCGGGGATGGAGGGCGTAGAGGACGTGTCTGTGGGGACATCCCGGGCCTGAAAACCAGGACGCTGTCGGAAGCTGCAACCCTGTCTCCTACCACGGCACTTTTCTCTAAAGAAGGTGGCCCGGCACACCTGCCGCAGGTGTGTGCGTGATGCCGTCCGTGGGGGGCCCTTTTAAAACCCGGCAGCGCCACCCGCGTCCGGGGCGGGTGGAGGGGGCGAGATGAGGTGGCTGTAGAAGACAGTCGCGGTGCCCCGGGTTCCCTAGCTGATCAGGTGGGTCCATGTGTCAAGCCGCTTCTGCGAAGGAGAGTTCACCTGACACTCTGGGCTTGCTGGGGATACAGAGTATCCTGGGTAATTTGTGGGGAACGGTTCTGGCAGTCTCCCGCTCAGAGTCTTTACACGTGCGTTCTTTAGAGCGACTAAGGCTCGGAACAGTATTTACATGGTGGATATGGAAGACGCATTGAACCCCTTGAAACACTGTGCCTTTGGGACCTGTAGACCTGAGCTGATTGGAAAGCCACTTGGAAAGCTTAGCTGCCACTTGTGGCATGCTTCCTCAATGTGTTTGTGTTTTGGGAATCCAGATGGTTAAAACTGTCCAGATAGCAAGCTGCCAGATCAGCTGTGCAGATGGTGCTGGCAGAGGGAATTCCAGCGACCGGAGCAAGAAATAAAATACCCTTGGGTTCTTCCTTCTCAGCCTTTTGGGAAGTCTGTTTTGGGGCTCCTTTCGCTGTGCAATTGGCCAGACTCTAGAAGGCCCATACCCAAGCAAGGCCGAGTTTCCTCTGGAGCGCTGGGTTTGGGCATTGCTGGTTCCTTAAAACGTTGTTTTCCCCATTCTACCACTGGAATTATAACAAGGTCAAAGTAGGTGGCTGCCCTTCACTCAGATGGAGCCCTTGACTTGGCATTGCTTATACCCACTGCCTTTGTTTTTGTGTTTAGGTGTGCAGGCGGTTGGGGATCATAGAAGTTGATTATTTTGGACTGCAGTTCTCCGGCAGCAAAGGTGAAAGCTTATGGCTGAATCTGAGAAACCGGATCTCCCAGCAGATGGACGGGCTGGCACCTTACCGACTCAAACTGAGAGTCAAGTTCTTTGTGGAACCCCATCTCATCTTACAGGAGCAGACAAGGTAAAGTGAGGCGGAAAGAAACCAATGTCAAGTCCGCTTCTGATTCCGCCTAGAAGGCTGCCGTGCCCTCCCAGAGATGTTCCCCGGGCAAGTTTGTCTTCTGCACAGGAAGTTCAGGAAAACTTAAATTTGTTTTGCAAGTTGGCCTGGGTGGGTTTTCCAACTCTTGTTTTAGTTTTTCTGGTCTCTGTAATATTGATGGGAGAGCAGGGTTGATTTCTTACAAACAAAAAGAAACCCCCCAACATACACACACGCACGCGTGCATACACACACACACACACACACACACACACACACTGACTTCCTGACAGCGATGTCTAATGCCCGCTAGTAACCTCGCCTCGGCAGTGTTACTACAGGTCATTGTCGGCTGTTCTAACCGAAAGCAGGAAACAGTTCCTCTTGGGTTACTTAAACTTGGTCAATCTTCAGCCTAGTGTCAGGTTACAGTGTGTAGCCGGAATGTTCTGTCTAGCCTCCCCACAGATTTTAAAACTTTTTTAAGTTTCACGAAAACTTAATGAAAGAACTCATTGAAGGCCACTATAACTGAATTCCAGCCTACAGATATATTAAACATGATTGTTGGGCATTAGACTTTTTTCCCTCCTTGTTAAAATAAGGGCCACCAGCCTTGGTAGACAACTGAAGCGTGCGATCTCCTTCTCCCAAAAAAAAAAAAAAAAGTATTTCCCCCTGGACTGGTTGTAATATTTTTCTCAAAGATGAACCCAAATAGGAAAGTAATGTTTAATATTTATTACTGAAACGCAAGAGTCTTACAGTGGCATGTTGAAAAAAGGAAAATGATTGCTTTGAAAACCACAGCAAACCTTGGATCTCAGCACTGATGTTTTCCATCCTCCCGTGGTTTGGAAGAGAGCCATGCATGTGAAAAACGCGGCCCTGTAGATTTCAGCCATAATCGGGATCAGGACCCTCAGAGAGGCTTTGCCGTCCTGCGTTTTGTGTTTATCAAGCAAACAGTGGAAACATTTTAAAATACCATTTGCTCAAATTTGAGCTGTACCCTTCGCCTGGCTGAGGCCCCGTTAAGATCGAGAGCCTTGGCTTGTGGAGGAAACCGGCAGAATGAACCACCTCGAGCGTTTCTGAAAATACCTCGCAAATATTCATGTAACGGCATGCTTAGAGATGCTGAGCTGTCTCTGTTCGTCACAAGAGGCTCTATCTTTTTTAAACTTTAAAAAAGTTTAAAAAACTTTACTCCATCTGTGTGTGTTCATGCACATGTGTGTGCATGCCTGTGCACACCTATACGCCTGTGGAGGTGAGGGAACAACTTTCAGGAACTGGTTCTCTCCTTCCATTATGTGGGGGTCCCAGAGATCGTACTCTGAGCCATCTCATTGACCTGTATCTTTTTTTTTTTTTTTTTTTTTTTTTTTTTTTTTTTTTGGTGAGCAGTCATATGGTGATGCTGCCATGATTTCGGGGCTTCCAGGTGCACCCCAATTCTAGTGATACAAATTTATTTTGAAATCAGCCAAAATTTGGAAAAGCAAATACTTCCTTTAAATCGTGGAAGGATAATAGCATAATAAATTTGTGCTGGGAATGTGTTCATGCTTTATGATGATAGATAGTCTCTACCTATGCTCTCCTGTAATTGAGTCAATACCTATTATCAAATCTACTTTATTCATATAAGAGTCGTTTATGAACTAGTACTTGAGCCAATTGCCTACATTGTTTTATTTTTTTCCATTATTGATTCAGTTGTCTTTGACTCTTGGGATTGATAGCAAATGGCACTCAAAGTATGTACCTTCCTCCTTCAGTTAGGCAATTTCAATTGATTTTTATCCCCTTTAGAAATGCTATAGAATGGGAAGTGTAAGCTGGGCCCGGTAGCAGGCCTGTAATCTCAGATGCCTGGGAGACAGAGAAGCAAAGATGACGAGGTCTGTTGTGCATGGGCTACAGCATGGGTTCGAGTCTTGTCTGGGGAACTTAGTGAAACCCCATATCAGTGTGAAAGGAAGAATGACAGTTGGGAGCTCAGCTCAGTGGTTGAGTGCTTGCCTGACCTACCCAAAGCCTCAGTTCGGAATACAGAAAGCGGACACAGGGAGAGCAGTGTCGTGTAAGCCTTTGAGAGGTTTTATTATGTTGGTGAATGTTGCATAGTTTTATATCTGAAATATAAAACTTTTAAGAAAATGCTTCACATTGATGACCAATCTGTTTTAGTAGCTTCATAAAGTAAAACCTAATTTGCATGTGTACCCTTTAGTCAGGAGGTCAAAAGTTGTGCTAGGTCCAATTTAATATTTTTTTAAAATTACTTATTTATTTTAAGTGTATGCGTGTTTTGCTTGCATGTGTGCTTGTGCACCCCTCGGTGCTTGAGGAGGTAGACAAGGGCATCGGATCCCCTGGGACTGGAATTGTACAAGGTTGCGATCCACCATGTAAGTGCTGGGAATCAAACCTGGGTCCTCTGAAAGAGAAGCAAGTCCTCTTAACCACTGAGACATCTCTCCAGCCCCCTACAATTAACATTTTTTTAAAAATAATGGTACTAAAGAGCAAAACTATTTTTCTTCAATGTGATATTAGCAAAAACAAACAAACAAACAAAAAAGCTTGTTGACAAACTTTTTGATGTCCTGTGGTTTGTCATAAAATATTTATGTTAAACGCCATATTCTACTGTAGATCTGTTTGTACAGTGAGTGAACACAGCTTTGAGACCTCAGGTGTAAGAGATGGCTTTCCTGGGGCAAGCCATGAGGGTATCTTTAGTGTACTGAGGGGCTGTGGACGCTTCATTAAAAGGAAATAGCTGGGCAGAACTGCCCTCTGCAGATCACCAAGCAGTGTGCTTGGAGTCGAGCAGGTTTAATGTGGACGGGATATTCATATGTACTACCTAGCATCAGACCAGGCAGACTGCCGAGAAGGATGCAAGCAGGAAGGCCTCGGTACCATGGGGGGACCCTGGGATCCAGGAAGAAGCCATTCTCTGAAGAGGAGAGGAGAGCAGGCTTGGTTTAAATGCTATCTTAGGTAGATCCAGTGAATCTGGTCTTAGACTTAAATTTAGATTTGGTGCCCCTACTCAGATGATTCCATTTGCTCTTGGATAGAGGGCCTCGATAGGAGTCTTGTTCAGCTGGCTGGCGTGTTTACAGATGGAGACAACAGGTATTTTCCGCAGATGTTTGCCACGCTGTGGATTGAAATGAAAAGGGAAACAAATTAATGTGCTCTGGAAATAAATCTGAAATAGTAATCATCTAAGAAACTCCTGCCTTTCCGGGACTCTCAGTTCTTCATTGATGAATTTTGCCAGCACTTTCAAAACTGGAGGTTAGGGAAGTGCATAGTTCATTTCCACAGTGGTGATTCTACCGTTGTACCATCCCCTGCTGGCAGGGTCTTGGCCACATTTTCAGAGCTCTGCCCTATCCATTCAGAACAGTCCAGTTAACCAGTATCTGAATTCCCCTCCCCCAGCACAGAAACTCCATGAGTGTTGGATCTGAATGTTCAGAGAAATGCTGTCGTCTTGGACATGACATATCTTCAAGATTTCCGAGTTAGGGCAGCAAGGATTAAATCCCACCCCGATTCCTAGCCTCGGCATTGTCACGTCTCTCTAGCATGCATTCTCTAGCACGGCCTGGGCGGCTGCGTTCTCTCAAGACAACACCTGTCTTTCTTTTAGAGCATTAACGTGCTTCTCACACTGCAGCAACTTATGTTCATTGTCAGTTACTCAAAAAATGCAAATGCCAATCAAGATTGATGAGTACTGTGTCCAGGCTCTATCGAGTGCACACTGTGTAAATATCTTGTTAATCAATAAAGTGGAGATGGTTCAGTAGCCTGGAACACTGGTTGCTTTTGCAAAGAATCCAGTTTGAGTCCCAGCATCCACGTGGTGGCTCACAACCACCTATAGAGCCCAATTTCCAGGGATCCAACTCCCTCTTCTGGCTCTGAGGGCACCAGACATGCGTGTGGTGCACATACATGCATAAATGAAGGCAAAACACTCATTTATATAAAATAAAAAGATAAATGAAATCTCAAAACAAAGCAAAAAAACAGCTCACCAAGCCAAAGTCACAAAGTCAAAACAAACATGATGTGGTCATTTCAAGCCAATTCAGGACCAGCCTGACCCTAGCTAGTGTCTGTCTGTAGGGCATGTTCAAAGCCTTGGCATTGTCAGTGTTGGTAAAGGTTGCTTCCATAGTTTACCTCTCATGATTAAGGGTGAGTGCATTCTACGTGATGTTGCAACTGCAGCCAGTGTGTCTATTATGAAGGTTCATGTATCTATTATAAAATTCATTCATGTTCTTTGTACTATACATGGAATGGCAGAATCAGCCTCCCCCTCCCATCTCTACCTTCTTTCTCTCCTCCACTTCCTTCTCTGTTTTTTCTTGCCAAAATATAAAAGAGGACCCAGGAAAGTTAAACAAACAAACTAAAACCTAAAAGCATGCATATGTGTTATTTCCAAAGAAATTATAAATTGAATTTCTGAATCCTACTTAAAGTTTTTCTTTTTGTCAAAACTAAGGGGTATTTATTTGCATTGCTGTGTGGTGTTTAGTTTTAGACAAGGGACTCTCATTTGGGCATCTTCAGTCCATTCATTTATATGAAATATTCAAAGGGCATTTTTTAAAAAAATGATACTTCATGTATTCATTTTCTGTGGGGGAGTATGTTTAATGTCTGTGATGTGTGTATGTATGCGAGTGTGTAGGCACACGCTCATGCGCATGTGCGTGCAGAAGCCGGAGATTGGTAGCTTGCCCACACAGGCCCTATTTCCATGGGTGAGGACGTTCTTTAGAAGTGCGGGCTTTGTGCTTTTAAGGTATGGGATTCTGCTGGCACAGACTGTGATCTTTCCAGGCTGGAAGCCTCCCTGTGGCGGCCCTCACAGTTTCCTCAACTGCTTTAGGGTTCAAGGAGGAACATCTTTCAGAGTGCTTCCATTTGGGGCTTGAAAAGGACCTCCTTAAGCCCACGTAGGGACCTAACTTAGTAACTCTATAATAATCATTGGCCCCTGACAGGTTTTGACTGTGAGCCCTCCATGAAGTCGGCCTGATGGTTTGTTATGGCTGGATCTATTAATACACCGGCACTATGAACCCGAACCCTAAGGTTATTTTCTCAACCTCCTAAAAGTTTCAAACATGGAGGAAAGTTGAGGGCTTTTTGTCATGAACACCCACATAGACCCCCCCATCCTACTATTAAGTTTAATGTGCCTACTTTATTATACAGTTAATCATTTATCAATCCCTCCAACCATCCATCCAGTTTTCAACATGTCATGCCTAAGTGCCCTTCCTTCTAAAGACTTCAGTGTGCTTATCACTAAACAGAACTTACAGCTTGCATTTGGTTCTTTTTTCTTTCTAGTTAAAATTTACATAGGATAAAACATATGAATCCTACTTATATCTCTTAGCGAGATCTGATGGGGACACGTTTAAACAACACCTCGGCCAGTATTCAGAGCAGTCGCATCAGCCATCACCTTAGGCAGCCCCTCGTCTTTCCACACTCAGCCCACACTGCCCATCTTCACCCACTGACGGCCCTGGCAGCACTGTGGTTTTCCATCTGAGATGTGTTGTCCCTGCCTGTTCAGCTTCACGCAGGGCAAATCATCCCGTGGGTTCTGCTCAATATCTGCCGCCTTTTATCCATCGTGAATCTTGTTGAGGTCCATTCGTACTGCTGTATGTATCTGCGCGGTTTTCTTTAGTCATGTGTTCGGTTTTCTTCTTCTCTCGCTTTGTTATACACTGGGGGTTGAGCGGGGCGTTGAACGTTCTACGTCAGTGTTCTACATCAGTCCTCTGATCTAAATACCAGCCTGCTTGTTTCTTCCCGCCACTGGCTAGTACTTTGTCCTGTTTGTTGATCCAGTCCTACTGATGAGCGCCTGTTTCTATGAATAAAGCTGCTATGAACGTTCTAATACAAGCTTTTTGTTTTCTTGTAGACACATGTGTTTTCATTTTCCTTGAGTAAATACCCAAGAATACAATAGCCGGGGCAGGGGATGATTGTTTAGTTGTGTAAGTTACTGCCAGGCCTTTCCGCACAGCATATGCGCTGTTCCGTACTCCTACTCTCACAAAGCATGTAAGAAAACCGAGTGTCTCCGCATCCCTGCCAGCCTTCTGGTGGATGCATAGTGGTAGAGCGTTGTGGTTTTAATTTGCATTTCTCTGATGATTAACGATGTCTGTCAGATTTTCATGTGCTCACTGGCTTTCCCTGCATCTCCTTTGGTGAAATGTCCAAGTCCCCCATTTTGACCATTCGCCTTTACTTCTGAGCTGTCCGCATTCCTTATGTATCCTAGATACCAATTCATTGTGAAATCTGAGTTTTATAAATATATGTTCCCCCTGTGGCTTGCCTGTTTTCCTCATGCCTTTTGGTGTGTAGGAGTTTTCAATTTCGGTGAGGTCTAATTTATTCTTTTTTCCTTCTTTCTGGAATGTGTTCACGATGCTCTGAAAAGCCTTGTCTACCCTCCGGTCCTAAAGGTCCTCTTAGGTTTCATTCTCGGACCAGTATGATTTTAACGTTTACATGTAGGCCTATACTCCATCCTGAACTGATTTTATTTTATGAGACTGTTATAAGATTTGAAACAAAAAACCCTCACGGCAATTTCTGTTTCCATTTGGTCGTTTTTAAATATAACTTGGCAGTCGGAGTTTGGTTTAAAATAACCCTATGCGGTTAAGTGACTCACAGACAGAGATGGGATGTTTGATTGTAATGGGGTCTGCCTGGGGTGAATGGCAGTCCAGACAGTACTTCACATGCATGTGCTTCAGGGGGAAATTACGGTTCAGTTATTGGCAACTGGGTTTTTGAAAATAACTAGTTAGCCGTTTTTTTTTTCTAAAGATACCTTGGGTTCATTGCTTGCATTTCAAATATGAGACTGAATCTAGCTATTTTACACTTGTTGTCAAAAGTTCTTCAAAATGCTGTAACCGGCAAGAATACCAGGAGGTGGTACCCAACAGTGACTGTCTTCCTTGCCTTCTGGTGCCTTGATATGATGCTGTGACCAAGGCAACTTATTAAAGAAAGGGATCTCACAGTTCTTACGATTCTATCGCCATCATGACAGTGGGCAGGCAGGCATGGGGTTGTAGCTGTAGCTAAGAACTTGCATCCTGATCCACAAGGAGAGAGAGAGAGAGAGCTAACTGGGGATGGCATAGGCTTGTGAAACCTCAAAGCCCACACTCTCAAGTAACATACCTCCTCTAGCAAGGCCACACCTCCTAATCCTTCCCAAACAGTTCTTTAGCTGGGGAACAAGCATTCAAACATAGGAACTCTGGGGCCGTTCTCATTCACCCATACAATAAACTTCCAACTGGCTTCTGGAAAGTTCTGTTGTGAGTACTAGAGAATTTTTCTGTGAGATGGTCAGTGTTATGACAAGAGAATTCTCTGATCTATAAACTCTCAAGATAAATGGTCCCTGTTATTCCTTAACTCTGTGAAAATGCATGGATTTTTTATTTTTTAAAAAATTAAATATTTTATGTGCATGAGTGTTTGCCTACGTGTGTGTGTGTGTGTGTGTGTGTGTGTGTGTGTGTGTGTGTGTATGCATATATGTGCACCACATGCATGTTTGGTGCCCACAGAACCAAACCCTGGTCCTTCGCCAGAGCAACAAGAACTCTGATGGCTGAGTCATCTCCCCAGCCCCTGAAAAGGCATGGATTTTAAAAGAGAAATTATTAAAGAATTTTGGAACAAAAATATAAGAGTAGGTGCTTCATGGTCATCAGAATGGCATGGTGGATGAAAGTGCTTGTCGCCAACCCGATGTGAGTTCAGCCCCTGAGACGTGCATGCGGAAGGAAAGAGCTGACCTCTAAAGCTGCTCTTTGACCTCCCATATGTATGGTGGCACTCACCCAAACATGCACAGTAAGTGAATAAGTAAATGCAATTTTTAAAAGATTTTGGTTCCTTTTCAAAATTAAAATTGACATCTCAAGTTTTGCCCTGTTTTGAAAATTTTATTTCTGCTTTGTGGATGGCTGCTTTGCTTCCGGGTCTGTATCTGTGCCCCACACAAGTGCATTGTCCACAGAGGCTAGGAGATGGCATCCGATCTGCTGGATCTGGAGTTGTAGGTGATGTTAGCCACCAAAGAGATGCGAGACTCCAACCCTAGTCCTCTGAAAGAGCTGTCAGTACTTTTAGCCACTGAGGCATCTTTCTGGCCCCACACCCTATTTTTATAGCATATGTGAATTCGTTTGTACCTATGATACAGACACTTGACTTAGCTCGAATAATGGACCCTGGGCCCCACAGTGTGGCCCATATATTGGAAATATCCATGTTCTCAGTAACTGGGGAAAACCTTAAAAGTTAATTTTCAAGTATAACGCTAGGAATACATAGAAAATGTAGTATGTGCATATGAGCTACGATATGGATATGAGTGTCCATAGGATGTGTTTAGACATTTGCTTAAGACGTCGTCGGTATTTTTCAAAGCCTTTTGTGTGTGATACCATGTTGTAGTATCTTGTAGAACAAGATAGGTTATCCACTTGTGAAGCCTGGCGTCTTTGACTACCTCTGCATGCTTTACTACTAATTTGTAACCTTTCACCCTTTTCATTAAAAAGAGAAGTGGACATAACAGTGGTGTGGCAGGTAGCTACAGTGAGAAGGCAGGAAGAATCAGCCCTAACTCAGTCACTCAGACCCTGAGCCCTCCCTGAATTCCCATTTGGAAGCACATTTCTGAGCACTGCCATCTGAGCACTGTGATAGCTCATCAGACCTGGTGGCACTGGCCACCCCTGCTCCTTCACACTGATGCCTGAACCCTTGTCGCCCAGAAAACCATCTGTGGCTGGAGTTATTTTGATAAGATATACTCTTTTTCACCAAAGACAATGTGTTCCATCTTAAAAAACAAACAAACAAACAAAAAACCCAAAAACTTTCACACATGTCCCTCTCATAACCCCAATGCGGGGTGGGGCACAGAGGCAGGGCATGACAGATCTTTATTGACTTGAAATGAGAGGTGGTCATAAAGCCATGAAACTGCGACTTGCAGGAAGAGGTCTGCGAGACGCTAAGGAGTGCCTGTGCCCGCTGTGCTCTGAGCACAGTTCAGGCTCCACTGTCTGGAGGACACCAGCGTGCCCCATCCCCCCCAGGCCTTTGTTCCAGTTCTCCTCCACTCCCCGGGAAGGATGGGCATTGCTCTAGGCTCCTAGCCACCTGTTTACGTTGGGTTGCCGTTTCTTTGCTCTGCTTCTGGCAGCTGTCCCTCCAGGAGTAGGCGGAGAGAATTTGGAAAAAGAAATTGAATAAATTTGAAAAGTCGTCTTTGGCAGCTCTCCGTACTGTTTAATAAAGCAGGAAGCAGTTTCAAACTTTATGCTAGGAAAATAAGTCAAAAGAGACCTTTACGTTCGCAGTAATTAAATCACAAGGGCTCAGTTTGTGGTGCTAATCTTAAAATCTTTTGGCACATGATTTCTTCTTGAGTATATGTATAGATTAGATTCAGACTGTAGGCTCCTGAAAACATACCCTCTGGTTGAATAGGCAGAGGTACATCAGGATTCCATTTTCCCTGTGAGCAGCAGCAGGGTTTTGTGAGAATTTAGGCCTACTCCCCTGATATCATCTTCTGATTTTTACTTATTATTTTTTTCCCCTTTTGAGACAGGGTCACCATGTAGACCAGGCTGGCCTAAACTCACATCAATCTGCCTGCTTCTGCTGGGACTGAAGGTGTGGGCTCCCACATCAGCTAGCCACACAGCTATTTTAGAAGCAGCTGGTTTTCCTCTGGCAGTTCCTTAGCCCCAACAGGGCCCCTTTCTCGCTTTCGCAGTTTGGAAGCAATGCTTTAAAGACTACCAGATGTCTGGGTTAGCCAAAGCTGTGTCTGTTCTCTCTGAACGCCACTCTGCATTTTACAGAGTATGGAAGGAACTGAATTTGAGGGGGGTCTCATTACTTTCAACGGTTATCATGACCAGATATGCAAAGATTGAATTGACTGTCTCTTAGTTAAGAAAGAGGAATTAACTCTTGTCGGCCTGGTGGTTTGAGGTTCTCAGCGCAGTCCCTTGCATCTGTCACCTCTCTTGTCCTAAGTCTTTGTCTTACCTTTCTTATCTTAGTCCCTTGAGTGGCAAACTTGGAATGAAAGCTTGTATCAAGGACTGGGAAAGCAAGGAGCTGAGCTCATTCAGGGTTCGAGGCCTCATCCATGGCTAGGTCATTACTGTACCTTTTCAGCACACGTGGAGGGGCTTCCACAAGGCAACAAAGAAAGTTAGAACTTCACATTCACCAGAGACCAATTTTATAGCCTATCCTCTGTGGTGACTCAGATAACCTCTTCGGGATTTTTGGACAATGAAAACAATGAATTTTCCCAGGAATTTCTGTGGCATGCATCCCTTGTAGTAAATGTAGACTTTAATGTTGTGTGTACTTAGGGTAGGTTCAAACAGAGCAAAATTGAGATTGGAATATAGTATAGACACAGGTATGTGGTGCTTTACATGCATTTCTGGAGCTCTCTGGTGTTAGAGGCAATTAAGCCAGCCCCAGGCGCAGTTAGATAAAGAAACTCTAAGTGGTAACTTGTTACATAATGTGATTCAGAAATAGGTGGTCTGTATGGATAAGGTGACCAAAAGGTGACCAAGTTAGAGGACAGGAGAGGAGCCATCAGGATAGGTTGCCCTAAAGCTGGATCTTCCAAGTGGAGAGATAGGTCCCTATCCAGAGCACAGAGACAGGAGGTGTGAGTGGATACAGTCGGCGTGGGTTTCCGCCACCATCAGGCATCCCTGTGAAGGATTTTGAGCAGAAAGATGGGGTGTTTTCCCTGGAAGCAGCTTGGATGGTAGGCTGGCAGAGTCTGGAGGGGAGAGGGACCCTGGGGTCACCAAAACTCAGGCCACTTCTAGGCTGTGAGTGGGACAAGGAGGCCCACATGGTCGGGAGAGCTCTGAGACAGGGGCTGGAGAGAAGGCTCGCCGAGAACGGCTGGTCTGGCAAGCCTGAGCACCTGAGTTCAATCCCTGCAGCCCATTGAAAACAATGCCAAGCATACCCTTGCCAGCTAGACTAGCCTAATGGGTTCTAACTAGGCCAGCAAGAGACCCTGCCAAAGGAGGGCGACACCTGAGATTGTCATCTGTCCATAGTCTTTGACGCGCTGAAGAGCATCTGGCTGGTGAAGTCTCTGCTAGGCAGACGTTTAATCTGCTTCTGCAAGAGGATCCAGAGTGAATGCCAGCCTGAGCTACACAGCAAGCTTGAGGCCAGCCTGAGCTATTCGATTCCCTGTCTCAAAACACCAAACCCAACAAACAGGAACACTGACTCTTAATGTTCCTTTAAGCCATTATAATAAACTTGTTCTGTCTCTATTACTTAAATTTTTAATGAGATTTTATGTCCTGATTTGAAGAGGGAGCATGCCGTGCTGCACATGTAGAAGTCAGAAGACAATCCACAGGGAGTCTCCTTCCACTGGGTGGGCCCCAGGGATAGAACCCAGGTCCTTAGCCCTGGCTGCAGCTCCCCCAGCTGCTGAGCCGTCCCTCTATACCTGCTCTCTTTGCTTAAAAAAAAAGAAAAGAAAAGAAAAAAAGAAAGTATTTGGTTGTTTGGTTGTGAAATTGTAAAGCTAGTTGAGTTTGCTGTCTCCCCCATGTCCCCTCACCCCGCAGCACTGGGTATAAAACCCCAGCGTTCTTGCCCTGAGCCACACCCCAGCCCAGAAGGCTGGCTGAGATACTGTTATCCCGAGCAAGCCGTAGTCATTCTCTCCTTCTTTTGCAGGCATATCTTCTTCTTGCACATTAGAGAATCCCTCCTGGCAGGTCACCTCCAGTGTTCCCCAGAGCAGGCCGTGGAGCTCAGCGCCCTCCTGGCCCAGACCAAATTCGGAGACTACAACCAGAACACTGCCAAGTACAACTACGAGGACCTGTGTGAGAAGGAGCTCTCCCTCACCACCTTGAACAGGTGAGGCCCCTGCCGGAGGCCAGCCGCGCACTCCGGCTAGCCTGAGTGTTCACAGCCACCGACTTGATAAGCATCAGGAAACTGGTCTGCTGGTGTTGTCACGGGATTTGTGAGATAGAGCACAGGCCGCCACCAGGTTTAACCAGTCATTTTCAGAAGACTCATGTGCCTTTTATTTGAGAAACTTACCAACGCAAAACAGTCCACACAGATAAATGCCCTTATATGAAATTCCATAAATATCAAGGATCTTGAAAGTGCCTGACCTTTTAAATATGCAAATCTCCTACAGTAAAAATCTATCGTGTTTGTTGGTGTTTGCTTTGTCCCAGCAAGAATTACAGCCTAAGAGGTTACCTATTCCCGTGTAACAAGCTAACCCCATCCCAGCAAGAATTACAGCCTAAGAGGTTACCTATTCCCATATAACAAGCTAACTCCAGTTCAGCTTAAAACAGCAGATATTATCTGAGAATGTGTGTGCAGGGAAACAGCTGTGGCCTGAGGGCAAACTAAGCCCCAGAGGTCAGTCTCCTCTAAAAGCCCAGCTGAGGGAGGCTTCCATGTCCAGGTGACTCTTGGAGCTTCTTGGCCAGCCTCCTTCTCTTGCTACCTGACCTCAGGGCCCTTTCATGGTGTGGTAACTGGCTCACCCGATGTGAATGAGCCAAGAGTAAGAAAGAAGAGCCAGGAAAGACGTCAGACCTTCACGACTCCGTCTCAGAAGTGAGTTTCATGCCAGGTCTTCCACCATTTTCTGTTCATTAGAAACTAGTCATTAATGCAGACCGTACTCTAGGGAAGGCTACATTGGGAGGCCAGATCACCAAGGAGCACTGGAGAGATAGCCTGGCCACAACAGAGAATATAGATCTATGTTTTCTTCAGTTGCGAATAATCTCGCCAGTGCCCTGTGCTGCTAACCTGTCAGGAAGCTCGTAAAGTCTGTGTAGATAAATATATGAGGGGAACCTAACCTACACATTTGTCTTGTGTGTATGATAGAGGTTTTTCCATAATTCTTTCAGTTTGCCAGTAATTCCAGCATGATGGGTTCTCGATATTTGTTGAGATTTAGCTGGTGAGAGTGAGTTCTTTCCTTCCATCTCATGTGTCCTAGGAATCAAATCCAAGCCTTGAGCAAGCACCCCTACTCACTGAGCCATCTCACTGGCCCCGTGGTTGTGATCCCAACAGTGTCTTAGGGTATTCTACAGTAAAGGAGCTGGTACTATGCCATTTGGTGCCTTTGGGATCCACAAATGACCACTTCCCTAACCCACCAGTGAAAACTCTGAGCTTCTGGAGTCGAGAGCTGCCCTGTCTAACTTTGCACCTTCGCCTGTTCCGCAGCATTGTTGCCAAGCATAAGGAGCTGGAGGGCATCAGCCAGGCTTCCGCAGAGTACCAAGTTCTGCAGATTGTGTCAGCAATGGAGAACTATGGCATAGAGTGGCATGCTGTGAGGGACAGCGAGGGACAGAAACTCCTCATTGGGGTTGGACCCGAAGGCATCTCAATCTGTAAAGATGACTTCAGTCCGATTAACAGGTAATCCAAGTCTTCAGTACACACACACACACACACACACACACACACAGTCATAAGCATGTATATTATCTGTTGCTTTTCTCTGAAAATAGAAAACGAACAGAAATTCTCCAGACGTCTCTGTCAATAAAGTGACTCATTTTTTAATTTATTCATTAATTGCATTCAAGCCCTAGTGATTTAATTATTTCTTAAATGCTAACTTAAAGTACGCTAGTGTGGCAGACTTATTATTTCTCATAGTGGCTCAGGCCATAAATAGCTGTGTTTGCTTCTGTACACACACATCGAGGGCACCCCAACTCTTGTCTCCATGCAGCAAGCTTGGCCTGTGTCAGCGTAACCAGTTAGAATCATCACAGAACCAGGCCAAGTGTCTGGTTCACTTCCAGTCAGGGGCAGCTCACAGAGGCATATCAACACCTTGCTGCACTGTCTCTTCTGAGCTCGCTTACTTTTCTCCTCCTGCCTTTCAGGATAGCTTATCCTGTGGTGCAGATGGCCACCCAGTCAGGAAAGAACGTCTACCTGACCGTCACCAAGGAGTCTGGGAACAGCATCGTGCTCCTGTTTAAAATGATCAGCACCAGGGCAGCCAGTGGGCTCTACCGGGCCATCACCGAGACGCACGCATTCTACAGGCATGTACCGCTGCGTGTCTCCTAAGTGTAGGGCACAGCTTAGTGTGTGTGGGTGACAGGCAGGTTGCTGTGATTTCCTCCAGCCCTGAATCCGCGAGTGCTATACAGAATGAGAGATTAACTTCTCTGAACCTTCTATGTTATGCCAGTGGAGCCCTTGTCACCACAGACTGGTGTGCACCTGTGCCTCACTGGCTCCTGCCTGTCTCTCACTTTATTTCCTTCCACAGCCACCTCCCAGCATGATCCCAGTGCTTGGACCTGTTCTGCCATGGCTGCGTCCTTTCCCAGAAATGGGGCATAAGTCTTTCCCTGCTGAGAAAGTCCCCATCCTGAGCCCTCACACCTGACAGACTCAAGATACTTTTTAAGTTTAATTTAATTTTATTTTGTGTTTTTGGTGACAAAATCTCACTGTGCATCCAAAGCCAACCTGGAATTCACTGTGTACTGCAGGCTGGCCTCGAACTCAACTGCAGTCCTCCAGTCTCGGCCTCCTGACAGCTAGGCCTGCTGGCCTTCACAGCTGGGGGTATGCCTGGCCATAGCGAAGGTTTTTAAACAGCATTCTAGAGGGGCCTTTCAAGCTGGGCTGTGATTAGGTTCATACTTAGAAAAAAAATTAACAAGAAAAAATTTAAGTTCATAGGAAGCCTTCAAATTTTGTCATGTTAAAATAGACTATGGAGCAGAACAGAAAATTTGGAGACGTGTTTAATGTAAGAGCCAAGACTTCAAAGAACAAATGTCCTTTTGCTTCCCTTCCACAGTCTGGAGGAGCTGTGGCATCTCGTCTCCATATTTTGTCTTCTCTCTCTCTCTCTCTCTCTCTCTCTCTCTCTCTCTCTCTCTGTTTTGGTTTTCGAGACAGAGTTTCTCTGGAACTTGCTATGTAGACCAGGCTGGCCTCGAGCTCACAGAGATCCGCCTCCCTCCGCTTCCTGAGTGCTGGGATTACAGGCTTGTGCCACCACCTCCTAGCTCTCTTCTCCATGTTATAGCTGCTTCCTTGGAAGAACTTGGAGACCCTGAGAAACAGAGTGGAACCATAGAGACACTAAGCTTATAAGATGGAAAGAACTTAGACATGCACACAGGGGTATTAACTGTCTTAGTAAGGAATGTATTCTGTTCATAGAGTGCTTACCTAACATGCGTGAAGCTCCACATGAACCAGGCATAGTATGCATGTCAGTAATCCTGGCAGCACTCAGGAGGTGGAGGCAGGAGGATCACGGCACTCCAAGTTGTCCTTGGCAACATAATTCAGGACCAGCCTGGGTCGTGTGAGACCTTGTCTCAAGGAGGAGAAAAAAGCTGGGTGTGGTGGCACCTGCCTTTAATAGCAGCCCTCAGAGACAGAGGGAGGTGGATCTCTGTGACTTAGAGGTCATCCTGGTCGACGTGGAGCACTCTAGGACTGCTGTATTGAGATACTGTCTCAACAGAACAACCAACAACAACAATACCGAATATCTGCTAAACCAGTCATGGTGGTACACAACTATAATCCCAGCAAGCAGAAGGGCCAGAAATTTTAGGCCAGCCAGGGCTACCTTTATCTAAAAAATTTAAGTAAGTAAGGAGATAGATGGATGTCAGATAGAAAGATGATGGATAGTAGATAATTAATAGATAGATAAATAGAAGCTAGATTGAGAGATGAATGATAATAATGACAAGATAGGAGACAGAGCACTGTCTGTTGATACAGTTTCTATTGATAACAGTGTCTGATAGCCTGAGTTCTGAAGCTTCCTGGCCTTTTCCATATTAAATCGGATGTTCGCTCCTACCTTCAGGTGTGACACAGTCACCAGCGCCGTCATGATGCAGTACAGCCGTGACTTGAAGGGCCACTTGGCATCTCTGTTCCTCAACGAAAACATTAACCTTGGGAAGAAGTATGTCTTTGATATTAAAAGAACGTCCAAGGAGGTGTATGACCACGCCAGGAGGGCTCTGTACAACGCCGGGGTTGTGGACCTTGTCTCCCGGAACGACCAGAGCCCCCCCAGCTCACCCCTGAAGTCCTCCGACAGCAGCATGAGCTGCAGCAGCTGCGAGGGCCTCAGCTGCCAGCAGAGCAGAGTGCTGCAGGAGAAGCTGCGCAAGCTGAAGGAAGCCATGCTCTGCATGCTGTGCTGCGAGGAGGAGATCAACTCTACCTTCTGCCCCTGCGGCCACACTGTGTGCTGCAAGAGCTGCGCAGCCCAGCTGCAGGTAAGCCGCCACTTAGCCCGCCTGTCCGTCAAGGAGGGGAGGAAAGCGGCCGTCTCCACCTGGAAGGGTCGCCTCTTACTTTCTGATACCACCTAGTAGGAAAGTATGTATTATTTGCCTAAAATTCTAGTTAAAGAATACAAACATTATTGTTAACAGTGACTTATTTACTCTATTTGGGATAAATTTATCTGTTTTCTATACTTATATTTATTTGCATGTGTGAGAGAGAGAGAGATAGAGACAGAGACAGAGAGAAACAGAGAGAGAGAGAGAGAGAGAGAGAGAGAGAGAGAGCCTGCACATGTGGAGGTCAGAG
Source organism: Myodes glareolus (assembly GCF_982192425.1). NCBI lineage: Eukaryota > Metazoa > Chordata > Mammalia > Rodentia > Cricetidae > Myodes > Myodes glareolus. The sequence continues at coordinate 61,799,484 of NC_142039.1, forward strand.
GACAATTTGCAGGAGTCAGTTCTTTCCTTCTACCTTGTGTTGCTGGGAATCAAACTCAGTTTGTTAGGCTTGATTGTAAGCATCTTTACCCTCTGAGCCATCTCGCCAGCCCATTAATTTCCTTTTATTACAGTTTAGAGAATTCTGTTGGCTATTATCTGCTAACAAGTCAAGCTAACTTTCATACCAAAAAAAATTAAAAGCAACTCTTATATCAACTCTCATATAGCATATATCCTTTTTTGCATCTTACATTTCCTCTTACAGTAAATTTTATGTTTGGTTTCACATCTCAGAAGTTTCTGCTAAATGTTCCTGTGGGTAAACCTAGCCCTGCCTGTCACCTAGTCCTTACAGGCTGTGGTGACAGAGCTACTGTTAGGACCGAACAGTGAGCTCAGGAGCCTGTGCTGCTGCAAACAGGGTTTCCCCTCTGAGTCCTGGGCTTGTCCATTCCTGCCCACATAGTCTGACCCTGTACTTTCCTTATGGCCAATGTACTGTCTTTCCTTATGGCCAATGAAGGGTATGTGCGGGTCAAGAAGCCACCAGAGACCTGTTGTCCCTGGCTACAGGGCATCTGCCCACTGGTCTTGACCCTGAGATAGCTTAGCCAAGGCCTTCCTAAGACATAGCTCTAACATGGTGGCAGAGGCGTAGTGACCTCCTCCTATGTATGTGGCTCCAGCATGCAGGAAGGAAAGCTGAAATTAACAGAAAGGTTGGGGAACTGGCTGAGCCAATAAACTGTCTGTATTGCAAGACACAGGGACCTGAAGTCAGTCCCTAGAACCAGTGTAATTAAAAAGGTGGATGGGGGAGGGTGTGGTGAGAAAGGAACAATTGCAGGGGTTCTTAATCCTGGCACTGGGGAAATGGAGACAGGAGGACCCCTGGGGGTCACCTGCCAGCCAGCTCACCTTAATCAGCACTCTCCATGCCAGTGAGAGACCTGTCTCCAAATGGAGGCAGAAAGCAGAACACACATACACACACAGTTGGCCAGAAAATGTAATTTTCCTCAGTGATTGTCTTTTCATAAAACTCATTTTCAATCCTTGTAAAGTGTAAACATTCAAGCCTGCCACAGAGCAACCCAGAGCTTAGAAATCAAAATTGAAATGGAGCTTATCTAGAAAACAGAGTGTGGTGGGTACCAAGGTTTGCTGTGGGGCAATGACCTGAACCCTGTCATTTGTATTTTAAATAAATGCTGATTGGCCAGTAGCCAGGCAGGAAGTATAGGCAGGGCGACCAGGCAGGAAGTAGAAGCAGGGCAACGAGAATTCTGGGAAGAGGAAAGTTGCAGTATGTAGTTGTCACCCAGACACAGAGGAAGCCAGACACAAAGCAAGCAAGATGTGACTGTCTCGCCGAAAAAGGTACCAAGCTACGTGGCTAACACAGACAAGTTACTATGGGTTAATGTAAGTTATAAGAGTTAATAAGAAGCCTGAGCTACTAGGCCAACCAGTTTATGATTAATATAGTCCTCTGTGTGATTTCTTTGGGACTTAATGATTGCGGGAACCAGGCAGGACAGAAAGCTCAGTCAACAAAGGTTGACCTCCCTGGCCCAGGTCTGTTAAACCTTCTAACCAATGTTGACTTCTTTTCCAGTCATGTCCAGTCTGCAGATCACGTGTGGAGCATGTCCAGCATGTCTACCTGCCAACCCACACCAGTCTCCTCAATCTAACGGTCATCTAACGCGTCCTGTGATTACTGGACATGCCATGTCCCCACGAGCCAATCTGACTGTCATCTAATGTATCCTGCGCTTACCGGGCATGCCAGGTCCCCGTGAGCTGCAGTATTATAAACTATAAGAATACGAACCTTGTGAGGAAATATCTCACTCTCAACACCCATCTGCCATGAGACATTTCAGAAATGAAGAAGAAAAGAAAAGCAAGAATGCAATCACCCCTCTTCTGTGAGTAGAAGCAACAGCCCCAGGGGCCACAGGAAGGCCTCTGGGACTTACATACATTCCTTCTTGGACTTTGGGTTTGTTTGGTTTTGTTTTTTTTCTAATGACCAAGTAAAGGAGTAGCTAAAATTGTCTTTGTCAGTTGAGTGGCACCATAGCCCAACAGTGGGTACCTTTTAGGAAATGATGTCATACATCTCCTTAACTTCTCCCAAGGCAACAGATTTTATAAGAGTTTTAAACTTTTCCTTGGTTCTTTATGTATGGTCATGGAGCGCTGAACATTTGTAATAGGAAATTTTTTTTCTTAAAGAAATAGTCTTCGTTATAATGTCAGTTCTGTCTTTATAACTCGTTCAAGAATGACTGAGAGGCTCGCAGGTTGAAAAGCAGCCTTGTGACTTCTCGAGGGCTGGCGTGTTGTTGGGTTGAAACTGGTGTGGCTGAGAGGAGACAGGTAACTCAATGTGAGTGACTTCTTGGCCCTTCTTTCCCATACCCAAAGCCTGTGCCTCTCGGGGGCTACCAATTTGGTTAAACGACTTCCCGGGCATAGTCATGCATTCACTGGGCTTTTGAGCTGGTGGACTATTTTGAGATTGGAAAGGAAAAGTTCGCAGACAGACAGACAGACAGACAGACAGACAGGGCGAGAGTGTCGGAGATCCTGGTGTGCTCAGGCACCTCCTCACTTCCCCTAAGCACTCACTCCAGCTGCACCCCTGGGTGTCGCCTTGCCTGAAGATCAAACCTTCTACAGCCTTACCATGGGTCTTTAGATAGTGTCCCTTCTGGGTGTGTTTTATTTCGCTTTGTTCGTGCGTGTTTTCTTGTCAGTGCTTCCGTACTCTTTGGCTGCCCCTCTGGAAGACGCAGGGTCAGTGTGTTCTGTTTCCATATTCTTAATCATCTTTCCACCCCCACTTGGGCATTTTGGAAGCTAGTGAGCTAGGGGGTTTTCTAGGCTGTCAGGAAACCTAGCTGACCTCATCGGGTGCAATACTAGCTAAGTGAAAGCTAGAAACCTACACTGTCACTTTACCGAGATTTCTGAGTCTACGTTTCATATTGCCTTAATGTAGCAGCGATGTGTTTATGCATTTGTTTCTTTGCACAGACATTTTGTCAGATATTAAAACTCTACTTTTTTATGGCACATTAGCATATAAGCCTTTATTCCAAGAGGTATTTATTTTTTCACTTGTAAAAAAAAATAATGTTTCCACATTTAAAAAACAACTCTGTTATATCCTAGAGGACTCCGTCTTTTATATTCAGGATAATAAAGACTTTAAAGCAAGCTGGGCCTTTGCGTTCTCATGGTCATTGTCATTTAAGACAGTTTCCGGCTGAGTGAGCACTCACCTCAAGGTTGGCAAACTTGAAAATGTTTCAGGAGTTTGTCTTCTTCGGGAGGATTTGCCCAGCCCTTCTCTCATCTGGGGTTTGGGACCTACAAGATCAGAAGGTAGGTGACCATGGTGCTGCGACACACACGGCAAATAAAAAGGAAAAATGGGAGAGGGGGACATCAAGATGGTTCACGAAGTCAAAGTGCTTGCTGCACGAGTCTGATGACCTGGGTTCGATCCCCGGGACCCACATCAAGGTGGACGGAGACATAGGCAAAATTGTCCTATGATGGCCACGTGTGTGGCTCACAGGGCTTAGTCAGAGCAGAAACAGTGTCCTATGATGTCCAGGGCTGCCTTCCCACAGGACCCCTGCAGGCTACTGCTGAGCCCTGGCTGCCTTCTGTGGTGCTGTGTGGTCATCTCTTCTGAAGATGCTTTGTGTGGAAGAGAATATGACAAAATATCTGCAACTAATACCTGTAAATCTGGGAGACAGACCCAAGTGTGCCTCCCACCGATTTCCAGGAATCGGTCACTTATTCAGTGTATTATTAGACACCAACTAAGTTGTTATTGAGCCCTGCAACTTTAAAAGAAGAAAATAGTCAAAGACACATTTTAATCACATACTTAGGGCACAAGAGTATCAGACTCTTAGTGATTTCCAATGTCTGGCACATGCTTGGGTGCGTCTATATGGAAGTTATATATTGTTCAGATTTGTAAGCATGACAGTCTCAGAATGATAGCCAGGATGGGTAGGTGGTCAGCAAATGAATCACATTGCTTGTACTCCTTGGACCAGGGACTTCCTCAGCTCAGCAGCTAGCATCGCAATCCATGAATTATGTTCTCAAAGAATAGAGGGTGAGGCACTGTTGAGCGTAGGAGACACTGATCTGCCTTTGCTTAGAGCCCAGGGTAAACCTGTTTCAGAAGAACCTTTGAGCAAGACCTTCACTCTGTAGATGGGGAAAGACTCTAGGACCCTCACCAAGGCTACAGTGAAATTGGTGGGTCTGGCCCATGCTCACATGTCAATGCAGCAGTGAGAACCTAGGCGCTGAGGGAAAGTGTGGCGTGGAGAAGCTGTGGAAGGAACCTTGAGTTCCAGATTTGACTATCGACCATTCTGCTGCCTTCAGAACCAAGAACTGGTGGTTCAGGAAAGCTTGTACACAGCTTGGTTATCTATTGACATGAAAATAAGGAAAGTGGGGGAAAAAAGAAAATAAGGAAGTGGGCTGGCAAGATGATTCTGGGCAAAGACTGCTGAAGTGGAAGGAGAGGGGTGGAGAGATGACTCAGCAGTTTCGAGTACTGGCTACTCTTGCAGAGGACCTTGGGTTGATTCTGTACCCAATGGTGTGAAGTTCATAACCATTTGAAACTCCAGATCCGGGGGGATCTGATGGCCTCTTCTGATTTCTGCAAGCACCACATATACATGTGAGACATCAACATACATGTAGCCAAAACGCCCATACACATACATTTATTATTTGTTTTTTACAGGGAGGTGGATGGAGAGAACCAACTCCATAAAGTTGCCCACTGCCCTTCACATAACTCACTGTGACATGTATATACACAAACACATAGCATGCATATACATAGTAACAAATAAGATATTTTTTTAAAGAATAAGACAAAGTTGGGCAATGGTGGCACACGCTTTTAATCCCAGCACTTGGGGGGCAGAGGCAGGCGGATCTCTGTGAGTTCAAGGTCATCCTGGTCTACAAGAGCTAGTTCCAGCACAGGCTCCAAAGCCGCAGAGAAACCCTGTCTCCAAAAACCAAAAAGAAAAAAAAAAGAATAAGATAAATCAAAAGACTTCATGAGTCTTCAATCACATTTGAAACATGTTATAAATATCATAAAGATTATGCTGCCCAGACACAGAGATCCACAACCAAGTACTGGGCCTAGCTCCAGGAGTCCAGTTGAAGAGAGGGAGAAGGGATTCTGTGAACAAGGAGGGTCAAGATCATGAAGGGGAAAACCCACAGAGACAGCTGACCTAAGCTCATGGAGGCTCACAGACTCTAGACTGACAGCTAGCCTGCATGGGACTGACCCAGATCCTCTGTATGTCTGAGACAGTTGTAAAGATTGGTCTGTTTGTGGGGCCCCTAGTAATGGAAACAGGACCTGTCCCTGATGCATGAGCTGGCTTTTTGGAACCTGTTCCTTGTGGTGGGATACCTCGCTCAGCTCAGCCTTGATGATGTGGAGGGAGGAGTTTGGTCCTGCCTCAACTTGATATGCCATGCTGTGTTGCTACCCATGGAGGCCTTACCCTTTCTGGAAGAAGATGGAGGGGAGGAGTAGATGGGGGACAGGGTAAGAAGAAGGTAGGTTGGAGGGGAGAGAATGGGAAGAGAGGAGGGAGGGGAAACTGTGGTTGGTATGTAAACTAAAAAAATAATAATTAAAAAACAATAATAAAAAAAAGATTGTACTTCCAGCTTGAGAACAAGAGAAAGAGGAACCAATAGGAGGAAGTGATTAGTAACTTGTTGCTATGGCCAAATACCTGACAAGAAGCAACTTGAGGAAGGGTTCATTTGACTCACACTTTAGGAGGAGATGTGTATACTCCATCAAGGAGGGGAAGGCATGGCCACAGGTGCATGAGGTTGCTGGTCACATTGCACCTGCTTTCGGAAAGACATTGGGCAGGAAGTGGGATGAGGCTATAAAACCCCAAAGCCTTTCCACAGAGACCCACACTTTCCAGCAGGATTCCCTCCTCCTTAAACTCTCACAATCTCCAAGCCAGTAATCCATGGGAAGAGAAAGGACTTTGCTTTTGGTCCTGGGAAGCTTACATTTGCTATACTCGGAAACCACAGACCTGAGGCAGTTGGAAACCTGGGTTGGGCTGAGAAAGATAGGAGCACTTGGCGGTAAAGTGTGAAAGTGGCAAAAGAAGAAGCGGTGTCCCAGAGGAGGCGGGGCTGATACATGCTCTTAAAGAAGCAGCCATTCCTTTCCCCTTTGGGCCCCCAAGGTAACTGAAGGCACCATGGAAGCCTAGCGCCCCTGCCTTCATCTTGTATTTGTCTCCTTTTACTTTGCCTGAAGAGACAGAGATAAATCAACGTTCCGGGTTTCCAAGCACAACAGTAGAACAATGGGACAGGATGAGGATAACTATCCACAAAGGCCAGGCTGCACCCTAGAGTGACCGCCTTGTAGTGACCTGTTTGATGTCTTCAACCATAAGGAAGGCCTTCTCCAAAGCACATCCCTAAAAAAAGACGGAGACAGTTGTAACATGAGGGCTGGCTTGTTGGGGTATCTGTTCCCGCCCGGTACCCCACAACCGGCAAGTCCCAGAGAAAATCAATCACACAGAGATCTCTATAAGTTATAAAGCTGATTGACCCATTAAGTCAGGCTACTTATTAGCTCTTATAACTTATGTTACCCCATTATCCTTATCCACGTTAGCACATGGCTCAGTACCTTTTCCAGCGGAGCAGCTTACATCTTTCCTCTCCGGTGGTCTGGGCAGAACTGGCAGAGGAAGCTTCCTGCTTCCCAGAATTCTCCTATTCTCATTGCATCACCTCCACTTCCTGTCTGGTTTTCCTGCCTATACTTCCTGCCTGACCAATCAGCATTTTATTAAAATACATGATTAACAGAATAAAGATAATTCTCCCGCACCAGACAGTGACCAACTGATACGTAGATCGGATGTCCGATTATACATACCCCTTGCTCTTCTGCCTCAGTTCTTCAAAGCTCATGTCAGTACCCCAAAGATGCCCTTGGGGTCTTTAGGCCCCTTCATTTATTCCTCTTCCCAATGTGATCACATTGAATAAATCTGTTTTTCACCATTACTGTCCTCTTTAACTGAAAAATTGGAGCGTAGAACCACACCTATAAACCTCCGCATACAGTCCCAGAGCATTGCGCTCTGTGGTTTAGATGGGAGCGCGTGGATCAGCAGAGAGAGGAATAAACAGAGACCCCAGGGCCTTGAAACCAGGGAGGTTAATGACTTTGGAGGCTGACTTGCCAATGATCCAGTTTACAACACTTGGACTAAACCCTTTCATCCTTTTCCCAAAGGGTTACAGATGCCGGTAGAAAGCAAACCGTGTTTCCCCACCTCCTCTGAGCCCACCTGTCTTCTGCTTGTCCTGTCACAGCACGAGGGTCTCAGACCCAAGGCTGGTTCCTTCTGGGAGTTGTCTCCTTGACAGTCACTGAAAATGAGGAAAGCACGGACCTCATGGGAGAGCGCATGTGCATAAAACCCGGACAGATTTCTACAAACGGCTTGGGAAAGGACTACTGTATAGAGTAGAAGTTTGTGGAGATTTCTGAAGTCAGGCACTGAGATAAAGTGTGGGGTACTAGTTACTGCAGGAATGCCTGAGGAAGTGGGGCTGCAAAGAATGCTTGTGGGTTTAGAGCACAGAAGAAACCAGGAAGGCTGGCAGTGTCTGTGTCCAATACATTGCATTAACATATATTAATTAGTAATTAATAACAAGTCTCACTGTGACATGTTTCATACACTCGTGGACTGTGATTTGATCACATTCCCTTCCTGCTCCCCCCTCTTTCTTCCCTCCTCCTGATGCTCTTCCTCCTCCCCAGAAAACCCCCTCCACCATGTCTTCCCAGTTTTATTTCAACCTGGATTCTACACGTGGTATTTTTTGCTTAACCTGATAACATCACAGTTTGTTGTGATGGTGGTAGTGGTTTTTTGGTTTAGTTTGATTTATTTTTTGAGACAGGCTCTCATATAGGCCAGGCTGGCCTTAAACTCGTGATCCTCCTGCCTCTACCTTCCAAGTACTAGTATTACAAGAGTGTGCTATCACACCCAGTGTCTCAAACTGTTTGCCCCTGTAGAAAAGTCCTGAGTGGAGTTGAAGCACAAGCAAGATTGAAGAAAAGGAAAATGTATGAATTTCTGTATTTCTCGTGTGTGTGTGTGGGGGGGGGGGTACTAGTCCATGCCTTCTCGCAGAAATTCTAAAAACATTCACAAACTCTTTCTATTCATATTTGTTTGAATGAATTTATCTAAAAACAGAAAGTCATTAAAGAGTTATCCCTTTGCCTCTTCAATGTAAAGCACAGATTGAGCACATCTGCTAGTTACTTAAAGCAGTGTGTGCTTCAAGCAAAGACAAACATCTGTTCTTCCAGCTCCCAGCAGGGGCAAGGGGAAGAAAAGCTTGGAAGGAGCAAGCCCTCCTTCTGAGGAGGAGCTATTTTTCAGTTAAGAAGAAAGTCTGTATGCGTGCTTATGAAACAAAACACTAATCAATAACACTAAGATCCAAAGCAATATACACGCACATGTGTTCATTCCCAAATGAAGGCGAGCAAGTGGCAGAAGGCGTTTGCAAGAAGTCGAAGTCTTTGTCCTGAAGGCAGCACAGAATTTGAGTGACAGGAAAGGCAGACAAAGCCAGGGAACAGGATAGAGCCCAGAGGTCAAGAGCAAGAACAAAAAGCTGACAAGGGCAGAAAGAAGGCTGAGTCTGCTCTTCAAGAGCCTCCATGGCTGGAATAAAGACTTCAAGTTTGATTTGATGAATGCATAGAAGTTAAAACATGATGCTGGGTTTGTTTATTTACCATTGTGCATTTGATTCGCTCAGGTTTGTATTCATTAATTTGAACATTGCTTTGTTAGCTCAGCAAATATTCATTAAGTACCCAGGATCAGGCTGTCTATTAGAACTGGGGCAGTGGTTCCAACCAGGAACCTCTCCGTCTGTCTCTCTGTCCCTCTGTCTCTCTCTGTCTCTCTGTGTATGTGTCTGTGTGTGTGTGTCTGTGTGTGCGTGTCTGTGTGTGTGTGTGAGCAGCAGCAGCAGCAGCAGCAGTAGAACGATCCACCCCCAATACATGTCTGAGGACATTTTTCTAAATTTTAACACTGGAGGCCTATACTTTTTTATTATTTTATTTTATTTGTGGAGCAGCAAATTGGTTCAGCTCATAAAAGTTCTTGCTGTCAAAGCTTGATAACCTGTTCAAGTCCCAGGACTCACATCGTAGAATAGAAGAACTGACCCCTGCCCACTTTGGGCCCCGCCCCACAAAGAATAAAGAAAAGGTGATGATATCTCTAAAAGAAATCTTCTGCCCTAAAACGTCAGTATTACAACTGTTGAAAATCCTTAGGCCAGAGAGTAGAAATGTCTGAAGTGAAGTCCTTGTCCTCTGTGGGACATCATGTGGAGCTGAGATTGCAAACCAATCCTGCCAGCCCACGTGGTTTCTGTAGGACAGAAGAATGGCTTTGTTTAGGGTGAGACAGTTTCCTAGAGGTCACGTTGGGAGGAGTTCTTCAAAGATGAGTCAACTTCGCTGGCAGGGAAGGTGGGTGGAAGGATCATGCTCAAAACCGTGGCAGATTTGGGAGTCAGCAGACAGCTTGACGTAACTGGAGTGGAATATTGGCTACATGACAGGATGCAGAAGTGAAAATGGCGGGAGAGAGGGCTGAGAAGTCACACTGGGACTCTACCCAGGAAGGTGGCACAGGCCCTGGCAACCCCTATTTGCAGTCTCACTCATAAGAAAGCTTGTATCTGGGGCCAGGGAACGTAACTCGGTGGGCAGAGTCCAGGGTTCGACTGCCGACGCTGTACCAACTGGCCATGGTGGCATATGCATGTGATCCTCAACATCCAGAGGGTACAAGCAGAAGGATCAGAAGGTCAAGGTTAGCCACACAGGGGCCAGACTGCACTGTGTGGAACCCTGTCTTTAAAAAGGTAGGAGGGCTTGAATAAGTGTCTCTAAAGGTCTGTGTGTTGAGGCTTCAATCTCCTGCAGTCAGAAGGGCTGGGACCTTTAAGAGATGATACCTAGTTGGAAGACGTGCCTAAAATCTCTCTTTCCTGATCACCCTGACAGCGGTTTGTTCTTCTACTTGTTTTTACCAGGATATTCGGCTTACCCAAAGACCCAGAGCAACGGGGCCAGCAACCAGGGATTGGAAACTGAAACCATGAGCCCGAATAAGCTTTTCTTTTCAAGTTGATTCACCTCTGGCATTTGTTACAGCGATGGAAAACTGACCAGCCGAGTTCAAAATAGTTGTGAAATGGGATCATGAAGTAGCTGGGTCCCATGGGATTCTATCCACGGCACTCTTGGGCAGATATCTGACTTTTTATCCTAGACAGAGAGTAAGTATGTGTCCTCCAAGGGTTTAGGAATGGCAATAGCAAAATGATCTGGAACTGAGTGTTTGCCCTAAGGATGGGAGCTGTCAGGCAATCATCTGGCATTTAAAAGTTTATCTCCATATTCCTTCATAGGAAGAAAATGGCAAGAAAAAAAATGCTGCATGACTTATTAGCAACACTTTACCCATCTTGTTCCTAAATGGCTAGAACACACTGCCTTTCCCTGCTCTTTACATCGGCATTCCGGCATTCCGTTATTAAAGCTGTCAGTTCCCAGTGCTAAATCCTCAGGGGATTCTGCCTCGCAAATTTAAGAGGACTGAAAAAACTTGCCTGGGGGTAGAACCTGGCTGCAAATGATCTGAGATAGGATTCTCCATAAAGAGACCAAAATGAACCATAGCATTCAAGTGGTTTCAAATGTGGTGTTGCAGTCCCCTTCACTCCCAGTGTCGTGATTATACATCATGGAAATGGGACAGCTTTAGAACACAATTACATGCAACACATGTCCTTTGTGTTCCACACTGGAAAGGGCTGGCGGCTGCAGGCCAGAAGAAAGTGCCGGGGAGAGAGTCGAGGGGAGAGCAGGCTTCGAGGAAGGCATTGTGGGTGCTGGAGGAGAGGTCCAGCAGCCATAAGGAATGGGGTTTGGATCCCAGAACTCATGTAACAAGTCAGGCATCCCAGGAAATGTCTGTCACCCCAACTCCCAGAGTCAGGGTGGAGAAAGGATGAGGGTTGCTGGGACTTGCCAGCTTCCGGCCTAGCAGAGACAAAAGTCTCATGTTCAGGAAGGGCCTTTATGTCAAAGGAATAGACAGACTGGGATGGAAGAGGACGCAGGATACCGGCTCTGGCCTCTGCTTTTGCACACCTTCACATGCATGCTGACTTTCATGCAGACATACACACACATAATAAATAAATAGTTTCTTTTAGAGGATGGTGGCTTTAGAGAAATAGCTGGGCAGTTAAGAGTGTGTATGGCTTTCGCAGAGAGCCACCTGTAACTCCAGCTCTAAGCAATTCGGCACCCTCCTGATCTCTCCTGGAGCCTGCATTCATAACATACACACGTACAAACACACTCACACACATACACTTTAAAATAAAACATTAAAAATCGGCACTGCAAGCTGAGGATGGTAGTTCGTGCCTACACCCAGCACTCCAGGGGAAGGATAGAAAGTTATCTTCAAGTTCAATGGCAGTTTGGATTATTTAGTGCTTTCTAAGCCAGCCAGGGCCACATAGTAAAACCCTGTCTCCCAGAATAAAACCAACTGAACAAAGTAACTTACAGACAATGCTCAGGGGAGGTAAGCAGCAGAGAGGACACCCCTAGAGTTAGGACATTTGTGTGAGTGTGTCTGTATGTGTCTCTCTGTGTGTATTTCTGTGTCTGTGTCCCTCTGTGTATTTCTGTGTCTCTGTGTGTCTATGTGTATCTTGCTCTCTCTCTCTCTCTCTCTCTCTCTCTCTCTCTCTCTCTCTCTCTGTGTGTGTGTGTGTGTGTGTGTGTGTGTGTATGTGTAGTGTTTGTCAGTGTCTGTATGAGCACATGCATGTGTTTGGATACCTTAGCACAGGTGATTTCATGCAGTAGAGGCCCAAAGCCGGCTTCAGCTGCTCTCCACTTTGTTCTTAGAGGTAGAATCCACCCCTGAACTTGGAGCTTGCCAACTGGGCTACACTGGGAAGAGTCGGTGATCCTCCCGTCTCTGCCTCCCTATCGCTGAGATTACAGACGTGCGCTACCACATCTGACATTTCTGTAGGACTGTATTAAAGACCTCGTACTTGCATAGAAAGCTTTTTACCACCTGAGCCTTCTCTCCAAACCCTCAAGCAATGCTTCAGGAACAGCACATCAGGGCGCCCATTCAGCCTTCACAACGAACCACCAATCTCCCTCTGTCTTTAGTTGAGTTCTAGCCAAACAAAATAGTATCAGCTTAATCTCCTCAATACAACTGTGGTGAGGTATCTTACAGGAAGCCAGAGCTACCCCAGCTCAGATCTCTCTTCTTACAATGCCCCTTTTGTCATCATGGGGAACGCACCCTTATAACCTCATCTGGTGCCAGTGACCTTCCAAAGTCTGCGTCTCCAAACACCACTCCCAGATGAATCCAGACAGCAAACTCTCAACACAGGAAGTTCTCAGCAACATGTCCAGCCCATAATAGTTATCTACAGAGGTCAAGTTTGAGGGCTCTGAAGTCACTCAATTGCAGTAATAAAAGGGAGGAGCTTGACTCTCTCTAGGTCAGCCTCAGTTTACTGCCCTTGGGCTTGACCATCAGTTGTTCAAGAGTGAAGGGGAAAAAAAATCTTGCTTGAGTTCAAACCTCTAGGGCGTCAGAAGCAGCTCTTTATCTTGAGTAATTTGAGCAGAAAGACAAAGACACCTGTTTCCTAAAGTAAACCAAATCCTCTTCTTGCCTTGGGGCCATGAGATGTCAGCCCTGGGGCCAGCCCCTGCTGCAGGTGTCTCTCCATACCTGCAGGCCTCCCATTGCTAACTCTGCCATCTGTAAAAACATCTGCTCCGCTTCAGGCCCTTTAAACATTCTTACCTTCTTGTTTGGTTCTTACAAGGAGTCTGAGTCTTAACTTATTTCCTTCCTGATTAGATCTAGTAATTAGGTTGCTTGTTAGCCTGGAGGGCTGTTAGAGTCCATCTCCCTCAAAGCAGAAGCAGGAACTATGGGGAGGGGGTGAGGGGGACGACCAAGGGAGGACAGGGACATGGAGAAAGGAGGAGGAGGAGGTATAATGACATATATGTATGACGATGTCATAACAAAACCCATTACTCAACACGCTAACTTTTAAAACAGAGCTAAAATCAACAGAAATCGAGAAAAGACCAGTATACCACATGCAATGAGCACTTACATGTTTAAGGAGAGGTGAGGGTGAGGCTGCAGCTCAGTGGGTAGTTGTCTGTTTGCTTGGGATGCAACCTTAGCATGCACCTGTAACCCCAGCACTCAGGAAGTGGAGACTGGAGGGTCAGAAGTTTAAGGCAGTCCTCAGCTACACAGTGAATTACAAACCATCCTGTGCTATGTGATACCCTTTCTCAAAACAAACGAACAAACAAATGAACAGAAAACAGAATTAGGGCAGTACTTGCTGATTACATTTGTAGCCTGGGAGGATAACCCAAAATTCTCTATAAAGAAAACTCTGAAATCAAAAAATCAAATCTGCACATCAGAGAGACCTACTCTTTTTTTCTCCTTCAAAAGATGAAGGCAAAGTAACACGGAATAGAAGTGACTCTTTGACGAGGAGTGGTATACACACCTGTCATCCCAGATTCAGCAGGAGGATTCGAGTTCAAGACTAGCTTCAGCTACATAGCGAGTTGACGATCAGCCTGGAAGTATAGGAGACCCAGTCTCAAAAAACTAAAATTAGCAACAAAAATTGCTCTCTGAAGATAAAAAAAAAAGACTTCCCCATCAAGTCCTCCACAGCACAGTGGGGTCACTGCCTCTCCCTGCACAAACCCGCAACTTCCCCTGCGTGCGGCACTCCTCTCTGCAGCCTGGCGGACAGTACCCTGCAATAGGACACCGTTTAGAGATCACAAATGTTCAATAAGCCCTGGTTGGAGGGCTAGATGATTGATGCGTGGAGATCCCTGGCCTGGACGCTCTGGCTTGGTGGCCCCTTCATCCCAGAGTAGCTGGCGAGGAGGCGCTTGGCACTTGGCGCTGGAGCAGACTGATGTCAGCCACCTGGGTAAGGCTGTGCTTATCTGTTGGGCTTTGAATGGATGGGAATTTAACTGCCAATTACGCAGCTGTGGGGCTGTAAAGCCGGCAGATTCGGTAGAAGATGAGTCTCTTGCAGGAAAACTTTAGGTTAATGGGCAACCCTAATTGCTAAATCTAATTAAGAAGGAAATCGGTTAAATTAAGAATCGTTCATGGAAGAGAAGCAAACAAGGAGCTGATGGGCAAAAAAAAAAGAGAAAAGTTTCATTCCTCATTTGTTTTAATCAGCTTCCACTGACGAGGGAGGCAAGCAAGCAGGACTTCAAGGAGAATGTTTTACTGGACCCAAAGCTCTGGTCCCAAGATGTCAAAGGCCCAGAAGAAAGAAAACTGTGGTCTGGCCAACTGGCCTCTCTTTGGCTTGTACTCAGAGGAAGCTGACAGGTTGATTCGCCAAAGATCTTAAGGGTGATCTGAGAGCTTAGGCTTTCTGATTTGAAGCTCTGCCAACCGGCTTCCAGTTTAGAGGGCTGGGCCTCCTAATTGCTGAGAAACAAGCGACTCAGTGGTGCCACGCACATCACTTCTATAGCCAAACCAGTCATCTGCAGGGTTTTCTGTCGCTTGGTCTGAAAAGATGGGTTTCTCAGCCATACCTGCAGTTTCTAATATGACCACGTCATCTGTGTCACCGTAAAGATCTCTGAATGTCCCCCTTTTCCTTGGGAAACCCAACAATAGGAATTAATATAGAGAAACTTACACAAATCAGTCACATTCCAACAGAGTGTGGAACACAGGGTCTTCTCTTGGATTGTCCAATCTTGGACTTCTTTGCCAGCAAGACGACTCAATGGGTAAGAAACACTTGCAGTCCATGTTAGTACCTGAGTTTGAGCCCCAGAAACTATACTATGGAGAGAATTGACTCCTAAAAGTTGTCCTCTGACCTCCACACAAGCACAATGACACCACACACACACACACACACACACACACTAATAATAATAATAATAATGCTAGTAATAAAATAAGTATAAGAATATTTATTCACAATTTTGGGGGGGAAGATTAAAGGGTGGCCATCAAGCATACAGTACTAAAACCCTAATTTTATAACTACATTGTAAGTGCTGCATTAATTTATTAATAAACTGGCAGGCGCCCTCCAGACCTCTGGCCTAGACCTTTAGGAACAATGGGAGTTTTTCTTAGACCCTGAACAACTGGGTCTCAAGACTGATGTAAGAGACTGTTGTAACAGCTGTGTTGGCTACATACCATACAACCCCTACAGGGCACCAAGCAGAGTTCATGCCTCAAGGATTTAGAACCAATTGCCTATCACGGCTCATAGCATATTACAACAATATCGTAATAGATAGGAACACAGCATTACAATGCAGGGACAGCTTTCCCTACTTTGCACAAAGGCAAAGTGCTGGCCCCGGGCACTCGAGACAAGCATTGGCGCCAGTTCCCTGAAAGAAAACAGCATGGCTCGGATACTACTGTGCAGCTGCCGGGAGGCTTTCATGGGACTGGAGACACTGTGGTACTGCGGAATGGGCTCAAATGCAGCTTTTTCTGGACTGTACTTTTGTTTGTAAGTATTAGTTGCTGTGCTAGCTGTCCTAATAATCAATATATTTTTTGAGGCAGGGTCTCTCTCCTGTATCCCAAAATAGCCTCAAACTTGCTATATAGCGGAGGATGACTTCAAAGTTCTGATCCTCCTGACTTGACCTCCTGAATGACGGCATTACAGGCATGTACTATCACAACCCGTTTATGGAGTGCTGAGGAATCGAATGGGAGCTTTGTGCATGCTAGGGAAACACTCTACCTACTGAACTACACGGTCAGGCCTAATAGGCAAGTTTTTACTTTATTATATCCCTTATTGTGTTCAAAGTGTCTGTCAAGTTCACACTTGTATGCATGTTTTTTAAATAGTTTGTCAGCAATATCTACTTGCTAAAGGCAGGTCCTGAAGACTATCCTGTGTTACCTGGTCCTGGTTGGAGTGAAATTTGCAGATCCTGCCTCGCTTTCTGCAATCCAAGCACACCCTGAACCCAGAAGACAAAAACACCCAGCCTTGTGAGCTGAAGGCCTAGAAGGGTAGAAAGAACCAAGGAACAATTTGAGTCCTTGGAAATCAAGGCAATCTATAAAGTCAGCCACACTTTAATGACCAAAGACAAAGCATTCAGCCTCTTGAATAAGGTGTCCTGGAAGCTGCGTGTCTTTCTCTCTTCTTCAAAGTCCTATAGTGTGTTGTCTGTGCTTCCCTAAAGGAAATTTTAAATTGTCTGCTCACTTTCCTTTGTGAACTCATAAAGAGGAAAGGACCCAAGAACATCCCTCCACACACCTCTGCCATTCAGACCACATTAAATTCGTGCTAGCTGGTTATAGATACGGTCACTGGGTCTCCCTATGTAGCCCAGGCTAGCCGCAGACTAGTGATCATCTCTGTATATCACACTCAATGCCCTTTCGCTTTTCTAGTACATTTTTCTCCATGGAGATTGTAATGGCAATGGCTACACAATTCCATGCACTTGACCAAGTTCACAGAACTGAGCACCACGGAGAGTTAATGGCATTATATATAAAGTAAGAGAGAGGTAATAGCAGCGCTGATGTGTGGCTTAGTGGCAGAACAGTAGACTCGCAATAGAAGGCCCTAGGTCCTATCTCAGAGAGAGAGAGAGAGAGAGAGAGAGAGAGAGAGAGAGAGAATTGGTGCCCCCTCTCCATCTCTGTCTTTCTAACAAAACCCCAATCTTACCAGCTTTTCATTTTTTGTAACTTAGGAAAGCATGGATCTTCCCAGGTTCATTTCTTAAGCAACATCTTTTTGTAGTTTTGGGAATCGAACTGTGGGCCTCGTACATGATAGGCGAGCGCAGCACACACTGAGCTGCACCTTCAGCTGAGATGTATCGTGAAGAGGGGCAGTCTTGTGGAGAGGAGGGAAGCTAGAGCCCATGAGAAGACAACAAATTAGGAGGCCAGGAAGATCTAGGTCATCCCAATAAAAATCCACTGATCTTTAAGCCCACCTCCCCCACCCCCAGCCCCATTTGCTTCCAGAGACATGCAGCATTCTTTCCTGATGTTGACACTGCTTTATTTGATTTTCCTCTTACCTTCAGCCTATAAATGCCAGGCCTCCTGCAGGGACACATCTATCCAACAGCAAACACAGGACAGGGTCTGTTAGACCCTTAGCATTTGTTTGCTTATAAAAATTGTTTCATTACTAGGGGCTCTTGCTGTCTAGAGAGTCACTTGTACTTAATTCAACCAATGGGAAAAACGTTAGAAATATTAGCCAACAATATTTGCAATGGTGTCAAGCCTAGGATTTGTTTCTACTTAGCAATGTGCTGAGATGCTGTGATGTGCTTCCTTTCTCTACCTGACTTCCTTCTTGCTGGATGTTGTGCATCAGTTTTCAGTTCCTCCTTCTAGGGCTTCCGGCCGAATCTGGTCCCTCAAGGACTCTGACATATTCCCATTGTCTGTCTAGTTTAGTGGTTCTCAACCTTCTGCAACCCTTTAATACAGTTCCTCATGTTGTGCTGGCCCCCACCCATAAAGTTATCTCATTGCTACTTCAGAGCTGTAATCTTGCTACTGTTATTAGTCATAATGTCAATATCTGATACGCAGGGTATCTACTACGTGACCCCCAAAGGGGGTCTCGACCCACAGGTTGAGAACCGCTGTCCTAAAGCCTCATCTTCCTTTGGTATTTATCTTCATGGGGCACACTTTCTCATCTTCCTATTCCTTGTTCCTTGATCTTAGAATAACTGAGGTTGTCCACAGGAAGTTAGTATCACAGGTAATACTAGAACAGTCTTTAGGTTCTTTGTGGCTTTTAAGAAGTGACTTTGAGGGTCGGTGGGATGGCTCAGCAAATAAGGCACAAGCCTGAGAAACTGAGTTTGACCCCTGAAACCCATAGAGAGGTGGAACTAATACAAAGCCGTCCTCTGACATGCACAAGTATACTATAACGTGTGCACACACGAATAACAATAACAACAACAATAGTTTAAGTAGCACAGGGCTGCATGGATGCCTGAGGGTTGCAAGCACAATGGTTGTGCCTGGGGTTCTGGCAGGGCGACAGGAACAGAGGGCAGGGCGGTATTTAGCATCTTGAGTTTGGGCAGGTCCTGCCCCGGACATGCTGCCCAGCTGAACGATCACCCTGACTCTGAGCAACAACAAGACATCCGAGATGAAGAATGGTTCGTTTCCTGGATTAAGTCTCCTCGAAAGACTTCTGTGGTCCTTACTGCACACAGAGGCCATGTTGATGTCTGTGATCCATGCTGCTGCCAGCTGCTACGGGCAAGGAAGCTTCTTTTGCAGTGGCATTGATGACTGCAGACTCATAACTGAGAATGAGGAACACTGAAGGCTTCTGCGACCACCTCTTCCTCAACAGAGGAGGTGGGGGAGAGGACAGAGGGGAGAAGGGAGAGGGAGGGAGGAGAGGGGAAAGGGGAGAGGGAGGGGGAGAGAGCGAGAATCTAGACAGGAAGCTATTGAAGAGAGTCCTTAGAAACTGTGATAAAGATGCTGAAGCGCAGCTCTTCCCAGATGGTTTCTGGTGTGTAGGGAGGAACAACTCAGTTCCCTTTAAGAGGCTGGCCGCTGGGAGTTTGACCATGTTCCAATGAGTATATGGGCAACACAAATTGGACTTGGTGGGTTTTTTGTGGGGAGGGGGTAAGGGTGGGAGAGTGAACCAGGGACGAATGGGAAGCATACAATCGGGGCGCACTGTACAAAATTCCCAAATAATTAATAAAAATATTATTTAGGGAAGAATATTTTAAATTGCTTCTCATTGCTTTGTTGTATTGGTTTGATTGGTTTTTGTTTTTGTACTCTCATCCTTCTTCTCTTTTTCTTCTTTGGACATGGGATCTGTCAGTGTAGCCACGCTGGCCTCAAACCTGTGACCCTCCTGCCTCAGCCTACCCAGTGCTAGGGGTCATGTGTCCTCACACTGGGCCTTCGCTTTCCTCCTGGTTACACATGGCAACTGGAATGTCCCCGTCACTGGAGTCTCTTCCTTCCTTCTGAACTCTTAGATTTGACAGCTCTGCAGACTCAAATGTGTGACTCCTTGTAGTCCTCCCCCTCCATCCTACAGCCTGCGAGCTTAGGACATCCTCGGCCTTTGGAGCCTCGCGGGCAGCGTGCCTCAGAGCCCATACATACATATTAAGTGGCCAGTGCGGATCGGAGCTTGTCCTTTCTTTCATTCGTCTCTCTCTCTCTCTCTTGAAATGACCCACAGAATAATTTGTTGAGTTACTCAGCTGCTTAAATTGTTTTGAATTTCATCAAACTGTCCTAGTCCCTTTCAGAAGGACATGGGGAACATGCGTGGGTTTGGGCTGTTGTAGACTACACGGGAGAGGGCATACGTCTGTTAGCATCTTGAGATGCCTTTGGTGCCAGCTGAATATTTATAATGTGGATTAATTAGTTCTAGTCCATTGCTTCATCTTCTGCTCACACACACCTCCTGCACATTTCATTCTAATATGGAAAATATCATTTTAAACAGGGAATAATGATACATGCCATACAAGTCCAGAGCCCCAGTACTTGGGAGGTTGAGGCCAGAAACTGGAAAGTTGGAGGCCAACCTGGTCTACAGAGTAACTTCCAGGCCAGCCAGGACTTCAGACAAGAGTATCTCAAATAGCGAAATCAGAGAACAGGATGTAGCTCAGCTGGTAGAGTGCTTGCCTTGCTTGTGTAAAGACATGGGCTCTATCTCCAACATTGTTACTGGAATGGTGTTACGTGCCCAGAATCCCAGCACGCTGGAGGTGGATGTCGAGAGGCTCAAAAACTGAAGGTCGTTTTCAGCTGTCCAATGGCTAATCTTGGTTGTCAACTTGACATGCCTGGAAAGAAGGACCCTCAGTTAAAGACCTGCTTCCATCCATCTCATTGGCCCACAAGGATGCCTATGGGACGTCCTCCTAAAAGGTAACTGGCATAGGAGGGCCCAGGCCACTGTGAGAGGCACATCCCTTGACACATGACCCGGGACTGTATGAAATAGCTAGCTGAGCAAGCCAGAGGAAGCAAGCCAGTAGCATTCCTTCGTATTTTTACTTCAGTTTATGCTCCATCTTCCCTCAATGATGAACTATAACCTGTAAGCTAAAATAAACCCTCCCTTCCCCAAGTACCTTTTGGTCATGTATTAATCACAGTAACAGAAATCAAAGTAGGAGAGGCTATCCAGCCCAGTTCTAGGCTAGCCTGGGCTACATGAGATCCCTTTTTAAAAAAATTATAAAATATTTGCTATATATCAATTAATTACTTAGTTCAATGTCGTTTTTCATTTAATTCAGTATCTGCCCCTTAAGCAACTGCTGTCCTAATTGGTGGTTGAAACTCCACAGTTACCATCAGCAGTCTGGTCACACTGGCCTGTAACCAGGTGGGAATTCTGTTCCCTCAGGTGCTGGCTCCCTCACAGCTGCTAAAGGAAACTAGCTCTCTATCCATCTATAGAATTCAGTTTTCAAAGGTTGAGGCGAAACCTTTGGCTCAGAGAGGCTGAACTGCAGGTAGCTAACCTTCTCTCCTTGCTCAGTCTCCCCCAAAACAGGACGTCCTTCTGCTTCACCCCCACTTAAGAACCCTGGCTACACGTAGCTCCCCCCTGCCCCTTCTGTCAACCAGTTGCTGACTCGGCCTCCTGACCCCAGGTTAATCTTCTTTAATCAGACAAATGCAACACATCTTTGCATCATTAAACAAATTTTCCACAGCACCAATGAATATAACACATCTTAAATTACTACCCCACAACAGTTCGGTGCTTGGTTATTAAAGGCTTGGGGATGTCAGAGAGACTGCAGTACCTGGGTTCTGCTGAGGCCTCCTCAACCGGGCAACAACAACAACAAAGTAGAATTTGTGTAAGGATTCTCAAAATACGTGCTCGGCACAGTGTTTGCTGTGTAGGAAGATGACAGACAGCGAGTCCAGATGCTATTTTTGTTCCTTCTATGGTCGATCCTAGGTTGTCACATACGGTTACTCCAGACTGCATGTCATTCCGTCCCTTGTTGTCACCTGGAGGTGAAGCACTGGTCGGGAGCCTCAGGAGATATCAGAGAGCAAAACCTTCAAGACCCACATCTTCCTGTCTCTGCCACTCTGACGCAGAAGACGCTGGGGTGCCCCAAGTCAGTAAGCTCAAGGACATTTTCTTTTTCAATTAATAAGGATGGCTTGGATATTGTGGTGTCATTTGAGCCATGTCCTTATTTTACTGTTGTTGTGGTTTTGTTTTGATTTTGTTTTGCTTTGCTGCTTTTTCTGTGAAGCAGGAACTCAGGTAGCCCTGGCTGACCTCAAAAAAGTAATGTTGCCGAGGGTGACCTTGAGTACCCAATCCTCCTGATTCTACCTCCCAAGTTCTGGGGTTATCTGTATATGTCACCGAACACACTCCCTGTTTTAAAAGATGCTTTTGAGCTGAATGTGGTGGTACATGACTGTGTTTCTAGCACTATGGAGTTCAAAGTCAGACCACATTAGATAGCAAGACTCTGTCTCAAAAATTATTGAAGTCTTTTTACATTCTTCAGCTATTTGTTTCTTTGCTCTGTAATAAAGGACTTCTTAAACATTTTCTACTTTTCACACAAGAAAATTTTATGTGGCCACAGGTACATAGATGAAATAAGCATACAGACCAGTAACTGGTAATAAAGAAATTTATTTTAGAGCAATTTTTGGTATATATTTATAATTCTACTGTTTATTAAAGATGGAAGCAAGTCAGCATACTGGTATGCATATGTTTGTTTATTTTTACATAAAGAATTAAATCTTGGCTGAATATTTGATTCTGTGGGGAGTCAGGCTATCTCCAATATTTCCAAGCTGATCAATATTTTGATTTCGTAATCATCAGTGCTGGGACTACTTCTTTCCATGAATACGCATACAAATAAATGCAAAATGGCAGAAACAAGTATGGGGCCATTTCAGGATTTGTTGGAAATTCTCTTCTAATCGAAGCCAAAATTCACGGAATGATTTTTATTAATGAAATTCAAGTCATCAACTAAAGCAGTAATTCTAAAAATTTGGATCCCCTAGGTGGGTAAAGGCACCTGCCAACAAGAGTGAAGACCTGAGTTCGATCCCTGGGACCCACATGGTCAAAAGGAAGAAGTGACTTCCCCATGCTGTCCTCTTGCAGCAGCAAGAACCCTCTAGCTCCACACAAAGTAAATAGCAATGCTTTTCCAAAACCTGGCTTTCTAGCACAATCCAATCCAAAGACAATTAGGCACTTGCACGGTGAGGAATGACGGTGAGAAAGTAGTAAGTCTGTGCTACACAACCAAAACATTGTTTCAGAAAGAGTGGGAAACTTTATAAGCACAGGAAAGACACAGCAACACTTGCCACCTCATAGCCTCCAACAGGAGTTGTGGGGTTCCAGGCTGTGCTCAGAGGCATCGGTGCTGTTGTGACAGTATGCATCAGGCAAAGTGTGTGTGCTGTGCGTTCAGCTCCGAGGCTGAAGTGACAGTGTGCAATGGAACGTGGGCTCCTATGGCTGCAAGCATCTCAGATGCCAGACGTATTGGTTTCCAATTCATTTTTGGTTGTTGCACATTTGGAGACCTTTTACTGTTGCCACACACCCCCACAGTTATGTAACCCGGTGTGCAGTCATGACCCACAGTTTAAGAAGGCAGACACTGCCTTGTCTCTAGCTGCGATTCAACTCCCTAACAATTACCTTCTTTCTTTTAGTATTAGAAACCTAGCAGGTCAGTCCTGCTTTAACAAGAGTATCTGCTGGAATTTATTATGTAGATTCCTGGAAGAGAAATGGCTAGAATTCTATTATACCCTTAAATTAGGAAACAGGATTCGGACTTCTTGAGAAAGTACAAAATAGCTGGAGACGTGGTTTCTACGTTTTCGATAGTTAACAGAACCAAGAAGGACTATAAAGGGCAGTTGTGACATGCCTTCTTAGGAAAGGTTCAAAACCCAAAAGAAACAGAACTTCAGAGCTATGTACTTAGTCCTCTGGAGCAGCCGGATCTGAGCAGGAGAAACAGTTACTAAATGTTCATCTATGTAGGGAGAAAGGGGGACACTGGTCGAAGACCTTGGGGGCTCATTTTAACTTGGGCATGAAGATGCTGACCTTCACAATACCCCACAGCGGCCTCTTCAGAGCCACACTGCCCATCTTCTGGTTAACAGTTCACAATCTAAGCGAGAAGACCTCGCCTCACATTTAAGCCTGTCTGGAAACCTGTCCTGACGTGAAATGCTATTTTCAATCTAACACCTGAGTAAAGGGGGAAAATTCCTCTCCAGAGAATGGGGAAGGCCCAGGCCTCTTTCCTACTGCCTGTTTGGAGAGGAGCAAAAGCGGCTTCAGGGAAGGCCTTCTCCAGAGCTGCTGTTTGAATGCTAACCCACGCACTTCGGAAACTTAGACAAAAGACTTTGCACTTCAAGCTCTCAGCCTGAGCTAAACCTCGTGCGTAATAATTATTTTGTTCTGTGTAAAGCTTTGAAAGGCACACTGAGTCAAAGTTGGCCTTTGGAAAACAATCTGATAATAACTGCCTGTAATTATATAAATGTTTAGATTACCACTGGGCTTTAATTGAATTGAACAAGAGCAAAACTTCATGCATCCTTGCCTAAGCCCTCTGTCTATGTGACTACCTTCCGAGAAACCTCAGAACCCGGCATTCACGTGAATGAGTCAGTAAGGGATGCCTAAAAACTGGATTTTGTTTGACCCCAATGTAACTTTTTCCCTAAGTTTGTCCATCATTATTTTGGAGTGTAATCCAAAAGTGTATTAATACGGAAGAGTAATTTACACTGACAGTGATCAGCATGGTTCCTCCTCTGCCTTCTGTGTCGCCCTCCCAAATAAATTCATGGCCTGAGGCTCTCCAGAGGTTCAGAGAACAAAGCTGGCTGGGATAAAAGTTTCGGTTTCCTGAAATGAATTGAATTCGGAATAAGGCAGAAGTTTTAATGGCTTTGGGGCCCAATCTGCTGTCTATCACACAGGCTCTTTCCCTGGTGACTGTAGGCTTGTTTGGGCAAAGCCAGGAGCAGCAGCTCACCCTCTCCAGTTGTCAGGGTCAACTACTGAATCCTCCCAAAGGCTTGCCTCAAAATCAAAAATGTTTTTAAGTGGATTAGACGCACCTGGAGACAACCATGTGAGGTAAATTCAGCCAGTGTCATGTCTTTCCTCCCACTTCAAAGATTTCATAGTCACATAAAAGCCCATCTCTATGTTTAAATAAAAGCAGAAGTGAAATTGTCCAGTGAACCAAAGAGATTAACTGGAAGGGGGTGGGGTTGGGAGAGCGGAAGGGGAAGGAGCATGCACAACACATGACATATTCCTGTAAGAAAATCTTTAGAAATAAAAGAACTTTTAAATATGTTTAAACTCACCAGATGTGGCGACATCCACCTTTAACCCCAGAACTCAGGAGGCCAGCACCTTTACCCACTGAGCCATCTTGCTGATCCCTATTTACTTTCTTCCCAGCCCAGTGTTAAATAGTAGGCATCCTTGTATTGTTCTCTATTTTTAGTACAAAGTCTCTAATGCTAGCACCTTAACCAAGAAGCTAAGTTTTGAGCTACAGTGTACACACACACACACACACACACACACGTGTTGTGTAGCAGTCTTTTAGTCAATAATGGACCATATAAAAGATGATGGCAGTGCCACATCTCCCAGGTGTGCTACAGGCTACACCATCATATAAGCATACTCTACTATGTCCATGCAATGATAACATCGGCTAACTCATTTCTCAGAGCCCATCTTTGTCTTGAAGTGACACATGATTGTCTACATAATCACACACACACTCACACACGTATGTAATAAAAGTCATGTACAGCGGTCAGTAGTTCTCCATCTGTGAGTTCAATGAGCGAGAGATAGAAGACATTCAGAGGTCCAGGTCAGCCATCAATGCCTACATGCCAGCTCAGTGTGTCTGCTCCATTAGGAGGCCAGGAAAGGTTTATTCTTCCAGTGGGCAGTGGAAAATGGAACCACAGTGCTAATAGAACCTCTTGGTGAAGAAATCTCTGGAACCACAGAAGTACTTGGAAGGGGAACAGCCAAGACAGCCACCGTATGTGCGTATTGTATCCAGGTTAGACAAGATCACAGTCCTTGAACTTGACAGCAGAGCTGTGAATATTATCAATTAGGTCGTCTGTCTCTTTCCTTTAGGGGTTACTTAACATAATTGATCTTCTTGAATTTTTTAAGTTTATAAATGAGCTCCATTGAAGACTATCAGAGAAGACTCCATGTTTGAGAGGCTCCATCATCTCTAGTGTCTAATTGTCTTGACATCTCATTCCCTGACTTTAGGTATGCTAACTTGTAATTTTTGATGGAATTGGTGTACCAACAATTCTCACATAAGTCTTTTTATTAAAAAAGAGAGACCTATTACTACAGTTTATAGTCTGAATGCAAGAGCAAGGCATTGTCTGGAATTCAGTTTTCTGTTTTATTAAAAAAAATTTTAAAAAGGTTTCCTAGAACTATGTCTGTACTGAACATCTACAGGTTTGTGACTGTTCCCCAACTAATACAACAGAACAGCAGTTTACGGAACACCTACAATCTATTGGGCATTATGAGTGAGCTATCTTAATGTACCCAGGAGGGTGTGCACAGGTGACGTAACAATACCCCGCCGTGTTATAGGAGGGATTTGAGGGAGCATAAGGGCCTAAAATAAGTCCCAAGAACTAACAATATAAATATTCATCATTCTCATATTGCTATAGTGTGAACCTTTCCCCAAAAGGCTTGTGGGTTGAAGACCTGGTCCCCAGATGCTAGAGCGACCAACCCATTGAGAGATCATCAGATATTAAGGTCTTTGACTTCATCAATGGCTTCATCAACAGCTATATGTACTAGGTGACTCGGGGGTGATGAAATTCTGCGACTGGAACCTAGCTGGAAGATGGAGGTCGCTTAGGCTCGTCCTTGCCAGAGTGCTTTGCTCTGGGTCTGTCCTTTCTAGCTACTGTGAGGGAAGCAGCCTTGTAACTCCCTATCTTCCTGCATGGTATTTTCAGCTCTCTCCTCTCCCCGCCTCCTCGGAAGCAATGGAATCAAATGAGGAAGGACTGAAACCTCTGACAATAGGAGCCAGACACCTTTATTCCTTTATATTTTCCTCTCAGGTATCTGCTATATTGATGAAGAAGTTTAATACATGGTATTAAATAAAATTTAAAAATCGCATGTCAATGAAAAGGAGAGGTCATCAACTGACATCTTATTGACTGATTCAGCATGAGCAGATGTAGTGATGACGACACGGGCTCTTTCTTTGGCTCTCAGTAATATGAAAGATGGTGTTAGTTTTCTAACGATGAGTCACTCTTGCTTTCTTAAAATAAATTCCAGTTGAGACATATTATCCCTCTGTTGGCGGGGTGGGGGGCAGGGTAAGTATATGTGTATTGTGGGGGACCAGAAGTTGACATTGGATATCTTTCTCAGTTACTCTCCACCTTATTGTTTGAGACAGGATTTTTTGCTAAGCCTAGAGCTTGATAATTCAGTTGGACTGACTGGCCCGAGAACCCCAGGATCCTCTTGTCTCTGCTTTCCCGGTGCTGGGTTACAGCGCATGCTGCTGTGTGGCTGCTCCTATGGGTTCTGGGGTCCCGTGCTCACATGGCAAGTGCTGCAGCAACTGAGGGTGCTCTCTTCAGTGTGGTCCCTACCTCAATGGTGCTGTAGGATCTAAAAGCAGCACTGCGGACCATATTAAAGTGAACCCAAACTAACTAACTAACTAACTAACTAACTAAATAAATAAATGTGAACCTGACTCTTTCAGCAATGGAAAATAAAAAAATGGAAAAGGATACAAATTATGCCAGTAAAAAGAAAGAAAAATTAAAAAGCAAAAAGGAAAGATAATGTATATACTGTTCACATTTATGATTAAAATAATCCATTGCTGATGAGGAACGTCCTGTATCTCCCTGGGTAGCAGCTATAATTGGAAATGAGCCACACAACAACAATAACAACACACACACACACACACACACACACACACACACCTCTTCCCTTTCATCGGCTATTGCCAAGCACACCCTCAGCTTCTAAAACCATTTCTGTTCTTAGCGAAATAAATAGCAACGGTGCTTACCTCGAAGGATAACTGAGCACCGGGGAGGGGCTGCACCTGTGCAGTGTGACTCTTGCTGCCTGAAGCTGGGAGCTTGAAAGAGGCAGAGAAACAACCAGTGTGTAAGCTTGGATGAAAGAGAAAGTTTCTTTCTCACGACCCCGAACTCCATACAACTGTGAGGAAAACAGCCCTTGAGGCCCCCCGGCAAGACCGGCCCACCAAGTCCCTGGCGATGATGCCTCCAAACTCCCAAGGTCCACAGAAGCTAAGACAATCTGAGGAATCGGTCACAGCCAAGAAAGGATGAGACGCCAGGTAGTGCAGGGTAGGACCCAAGAGTGGTAGTTTGCTGCAGCTGCGCAAAGACGCTGGGCAACAACGAAGACAGAGTGAACGGATCTGTTATGGGCTGATTCAATAATGGTGAATGTGACCAGTGAGCCACACAAACCATGGCGGAGATGTGGGTGTGCTGGAGGCAAGGACTCTGAGTAGGCCTAACAGTTCTTTCGTAAATACAAAACTATGCTAAAATTTAAAGATGTTATTATTTTTGCTGTTGTTTTTGTAGCTGAACTGGAACTCACTATGAAGCCTCAAGTTTGAGGCTGGTCTCAAACTCATAACAAATCTTCCTGCCTCTGATCCCAAATGCTAGAATAACAGAGCCACAATGCCCAGGAAAAGGCATTTTATGAGACGCTATATCATATCGATGGGCTTGTGTGTGTGTCTGTGTGTCTGTGTCTGTGTATCTGTGTCTGTGTGTTTGTTAGTTTTATAATGGGGATGGAGCCCAGGGCTTCACACATGACAGACTGGAATTCTACTACTCCACTACCTAAAGTTCATTTGTGAAAATACTAAAAATCTTAAAAGATCAGGGATACCTTTTCCTCAGGCACCAAGAAAAGTAGAATGATATTGCTGGATTCCCTGTTTGTGATTTTCAAGCTCCCCTTTACTGTCAGCAGAGCCCAGCTTGCGGCAGTTGGTTATTTTTACTCTTTTATTATTTGAGGGCCCAGCACCTAGCACCTAGCTCCCAGCTCCCAAATAAACACACAGATATACGGAGACTTATTTTTTCTTATGAAAGCCCAACTTTTGTTTGACTTGTTGCTAGCCAGCTTTTCTTAAATTATTCCACCTACATTTTGCCTCTGGGCAATTACTGTATATCTTTCTTATCCCGTGGCTGGCGATTTGGCTGGGTGGCTGGGTGGCTGGGTGGCTGGGTGGCTGGGTGGCTGGGTGGCTGGGTGGCTGGGTGGCTGGGTGGCTGGGTGGCTGGGTGGCTGGGTGGTCAGCCCCGTCATTCTCCTCTCCTCCTTTTCTCCTCTTTTTCTTGTTCTATTTATTCTCTCTGACTGCCAGCCCCACCTCTCCTTTCTCCTGCCTCACTATTGGCCGCTCAGTTCTGTATGAGACCAATCAGGTGTTTCAGGTTGGCAAAGTAACACAGCTTCACAGAGTTAAACAAATGCAACATAAAAAAATGCAGCACACCTTTGCATCATTAAACAAATACTCCACAGCATAAATGAGTGGAATACATCGCAGATGAATATCCCACAACAGCTTGCCTTTTTTGGTGAAGGAAGGTGTTTGGTGGAGCGAATGCGGAAAAAACCAAGATGGAGAATGAGAACCAGTAGTAACCACCACCTTCCTCTTGAAGTTAGCAAACAGTTATTCTTTCTATTCGTTTAGATGTTTCTTCTTTTTATTTTTATTTTAGGGAGGTATTGAATCAGGTCAGGCCTCTGAGCTAAGACAGATACAAGAATCGGTAGTGCACACCTGGAGGACCTGAACCCAGCAATTTGGAAGCTGAGGCAGGAGGGACAGTCTGGGATAGATAAGATCTTGAAGAAGGAAGGAAGGAAGGAAGGAAGGAAGGAAGGAAGGAAGGAAGGAAGGAAGGAAGGAAGGAAGGAAGGAAGGACCACCACCACGCATGCACAGTTACTGTCGATCGCGACCCCTCTCCTCAACTTTGTTTATGAGCAGCCCCTGGTTTCCAATCTGCGTGGAAAACATGCCAGTGAACTCTTCACTCTGGTCACTGAGCCCAGCGTTTCCCAAGACCTGCACTTTTCTCAGCTTTTACCACTTTGTGAGTCTGCTTGCCTAACCTGGAGTTAAATCTCTGCTGCTCATGTGTAAGCAGCCTAGAATCCTCGCCCCAGAGGTCCCTCAATCCTGGGCAGGATTGTCAGCTAGAAAGAAGGAGCAGGCCCAGCTTCTCAGGCGGGTTTCAAAGGCTCAAAGGACACCTCTCCTCTTCGCTGCCCCTGTCAGTGGCTCATGCTCAGAAAACCTGAGGCATTTCACCTACGGAGGAACACGAGCCGAAAGACAGCAGCCTCTTGGAACTGACCTAGATGTGATGAACAGTGGCCATTGTGGAGACAAACAGCTGCCGGGGCCTGGCTGTGGCAGGATGCCCACTGGCTGGGCAGTGCAGTCTGCTTGGCGTCTTCACCTTGGCTACCGAGCAGCCCTTTCATGCTTTAGTTCCTTGCCGTTTGCGTTCAGATCCCCTTCCGTCACCTCTGACCACATTTTCTCAGTGTTGATTGGAAACAAGACCATTAGTGGTTGTGGTTTAAGTCTGTGACCCGACATAGTGTGTCAGTGGGGGAAACAAAATGGCTTCCCAAACGAACTCTCTTTTCTGTCTGGGGATCGACAGCTAAGGCTGGCAGGCTGCTAGACAGGGCAGAGCACAGCATGGAATAACAGCTTCCTCTTTCGTTGCCATGTGGGTGTCTGATTGGGCTGATAATAACCCCCCAATATGGTCAGTCTCTCTGGGCAGGGACACTCAGCCACTCTCTGATCACCTACTTCCCGAATTATTGAGAAGCCATTGCAAGGCGCTGTATATTTTCAAGAAGAACTACTTTGAAGGCAGCTCTGTAAGACAGATTTGTTAACAATGTTCTGTGACTGCTTCTAGCAGCAATTCTTCAATGTGATTGGTTATATTCTACTGACTGCTCCATTTGCTCCACTGCTTCAAAAACACCTTTTTCCCCCTATAGCTCAGACTTACCTTGAACTTAACAATTCTACCTCAGTCACCACAGTAGCTAGGATTGCAAGGCTATAGTGCCAGGCCTTTCTCAAAAATATGTTTTTTTGTGTGTGTGTTGCATATTTTTGTCATTTAATATGGGTCAAGATAAAATCCTTATAGGTCAGTTGGTTAGATCTCTACAAAGTTGTACTTCCTCCCCTCACCCCTTTCTCCCTCTCTCTTCCTCCCTCCTCCCTCCCCACTTCCACATTTCTGGGGAATTATTCTTTGATTTAGTTATTCATCCATTCATTGCAGCCAGGATGATCTGAAATATATCCCATGTTGACCTCAGAATTATAGCGATTCTCCTGCCTCAGTTCCTCAAGTTCTGGGATAACACGCATAAGCCACTATGCCTAGCTTCTGGGGCTACTTTTTTAATTTTTTTTTTGTCTACAAATTATTATTATGAGTTTTTTTTCCTCAAAGTTTATTAAAATACAAAAGTCTCCATTTCCACCCCTCCTCCCAACACCCTCCCATTCCCCCCACTCCCTCCCCTCCTCCCTCTCCATCCCCAATAGCAGTCAGGGTCTCCCACCCTGCAGGCAGTCCAAGCTCCTCCCCCCCCTCCAGGTCCAGGAAGGTGAGCATCCAAACAGACTGGATCCCAAAAATCCAGTATATGCAGAGGAAACAAGTCCCAGTGTCATTGTCGATGGCTTTTCAGAAAGACTCCGGGCCAGCCACATTCAGAGAATCCGACCTCAATCAGAAAATCTGGCTGGATTGCGTGCTCGCTCAGTCCCAGACAACTGGCCTTGGTGAACTCTCATTAGATCAGTCCCCTTGTATCAGTGGGTGATCGCACCCCTCGCGGTCCTGATTTCCTTTTTCATGTTCTTCCTCCTACTACTTCTCATTTGGACCTTTGGGGACTCAGTCCGGTGCTCCAATGTGGGTCTCCGTCTGTATCGCCATCCATCGTCGGATGAAGGTTCCCTCTGATCTTGCCTTCCTTGCTCACGTTCTCTTTCCTTCTGCTTCTCTGTTTGTTCCTTCTTCTTCTTCTGTTTGGACCTAGGGAGTTAAGTCCAGTGTTCCAGTGTGGGTCTCCGTCTCCATCTCCATCCATCGCCAGCTGAAGGATCCCTCCATTGTATCCTCTGCCACAGGATCAGAGCACTTGCTGGTCAGAAGTCTCCCTGCCTGCAGTCTTACCTTGCTGCAGGCAGGCTTCTAGAACAAAGGGACTCCCTCCCGTTTGCACTCACCACCCGTCCCGGCCGCGGTGCCCACCCAGACTGAGTTGGAGGAATCTACTTTTTTAATTTTTGTATTATTCGACAAACAATGGTTCTCTCTCTCTCTCTCTCTCTCTCTCTCTCTCTCTATATATATATATATATATATACATATATATACACACACACACACACATATAAATACACACCCATATATATGTATGTATAGATGTATATCCATAGGGAATAACGTGGCACTTTGATGTGCGTGTGTGTGTTTGTGTGTGTATGTTTATGAGCACATCAGGCCTACTGAAGACTTCACTGCACTCCTTTAACATTTAACATAGGTTGTTTAAGCAACTTTGAAACATGCAACAGCTGTCATTGGTCATGGTCACTGTGCTGCGAACAGATCTAATCTTCCAGCTGTCAGTCAGCTTTCCTTCCACACCCAACCCCACACCTCACGTCGGAGGGCCGTTTTCCACTTCCCGCCTGCCTTTCTGAGGACCTTCAAAACTGCCGACGAAGGAAAAGGGCAGCAAACACTCCATCCAGACGTGACTGCCATTTGGGAGACAGCTGACGACGAGAGGTTTTAAAAGCGTGTTCAGGTATTTTCCCAGCGCAAGGAGCCGTATACAGAAGAAGCGACACACAAATCTATATTAGATCTGACTTCTCCAGAGAGACCGTGCTTGTTCATCTGTTCCAAAGGATGCAGCCAAACATCTTGGGTTGCGAGTCTTCTTCCTGAGGCTGTGGAAAGCTGCACCCCTCGGGCAACTACAGGAAACTAGAATTTACTTATCTCCATTTAAGTAGGATTTAAGCTGGATTCAGGCTTCGCTGAAATGATTAAAAATCATTAAAGGGATAGCTTGACTTTGTAGAGTCTATATGTTAAACCTACATTAGGGCCGGGCGTGTAGCTCGGTTAGCAGAGTGCCTACCTAGTATGTGTAAAGCCCCGGTTCGAATCCCCAGCATGGCACAAGTGGAACATGTGTCACAAGCTGGCATCCCTATGCTTGGAGGTGAAGATAGGAACATCAGAAGTTCAAAGTCATCTTCAATTGTATGACAGCTTGGGCTACAAGACACTCTATCTCAATATACACATATATTTTTTAAACATAACATCATATTCCCCACTTTCCTTTATCAGAAAAAGAAAAAGAAAGGGCACAAGAACAAAATTGAAGCTGGGTAGTGGTGGCACACACATTTAATCCCAGCTCTTTAGAGGCAGAGGCAGGAGGATCTCTGTAAATTCAAGGCCAACTACAGAGTGAGTTTCAGGATGGCCACACAGAGAGACCCTGTCTCAAAAAAACACAACACAAAACAAAACAGAAAAGTGAGGGGAAGAGAACAAAATTGGGTCCTTAAGTAAGTGTACATGCCTGAGTGTCTGAGTGTCTGTGTGATAGGGGAGTTCAGCCAATCACATTCTGTTCATGAGTCATGTCGCCCTTAGGCTAAAGTTTACCTATAAACCTGGTGAGTGTGCTCCACTAGCTCTCTCTCTCTCCTGGCTCCTGTGGACGGATGGATCGTTTGGATTCTGGTGTAAGTTGGTGTAAGTCTTACTTCTATTTATTAAAGCTGTATATTTTGTATTAAGATAGTCTGGGGACTTTTCATTACCGACCGTCCTGCGGCATCATCTGTGTGACCGAGTCCCTTTGTACCTGTGTGCTTAACTGAGTACCTGGCTGTCTACCTGAGGGCCTAGGTACCTAACTGAGTCTGTAACTGAGTGCCTGGTGGAGTTCTCCTGAGCAGAGATGATACTGTCTTACAGAATCACCAAACTGAAACCTGAAATTGAGTTCTCGTGAGGAGCCCATTTGTCAGCCAAGGAATCTTAAAATAAGTTCCATGAGACACTCCTCCGGAGGCAGAGAGGTACCATGCTACGGCTTGGGTTTGGTCTTAAGCCTGGCTGGTTTGTCTTATTTTCAACCATAACAGAAACTGAGCATCAGATCAGATCAGATCAGTCCAGATCAGAACTCTAACCATGGAAGTTACTGTAATGACAGACGAAACCACGTACAAGAAAATGAAGCTGTGGTGTGGATCTGTGAAGCCAGTGTCTGACGATGGGGCAGGAGGATCACCAAGTTTAAGGGCAACCTGAGACCTAGGCTATGTAGTTACATACATACACATACACATACCACACATACGTAAACATCACACACACACCACAATGCATACATTCACACAGAATAACATATACACACTGCATACTCAGACACATTTAAACTCACATATACACATCACACACATACACACATATATCATACACATACATGCATGCATACCACACACATCCACACCATGCACATGCACACATCACACACACATACCACCACACATATATGCACATACACATACAAATACACACCACACACATATACACATACCACATACATACACATACACACATCACACACACACCACCACACACATATGCACATACACACACAAATACATACCACACACACATACACATACCACATACACACACATGCATGCATGCAAAGATGCATGCCACACACATGTGCACATACAGACATATAAACAACACGCATCCATACACACATATATACATATGCATACACATACACATATGCATATCACACACACTGCACACATGCACATATTACATACTCATGTACACATCACACACACATGCACATCATACATACCCACATCACACAGACCCAGGCATACACATATATCACACATACACATATCACACACAAATCCACACCACATACATACTACACACACCACACAAACACACACATATCACATACACCACACACCCACATATACTCACATATCACACACATATGCACATACCACACACACATTCATAAGTACAAGCATACACATGAACACCACACACATATGCACACATATACACACACACATACATACAGGCATGTGCATACTACACAACATGTACATATGCATGTACACATACATACACACATATATACACACCATACACATATGCACATGCACACACACACACACACACACACACACACACCCTTCTTTAGTACTTAGCAGCTCCTCATATCAGTGAGTGGCCCCTACAATAATCCGAGAGACAGCTGCTCTGACAGCCTCCTTTGCAAGGTGCAGCCACAGAGAAGAGCAGCTTCTCAGAGTAGCATGCCCACAAACAGTAGAAACATCACGTCATAAACACAACACACACTCCACGGGGACTGGGCTAAGTGGGAACAGAAGCTACATTAATAGGCTTCTGATATAGGGTACAACAAATATTATAGCCAGTCTCAGGACAGGAAATGCACTGGCAAAGCAGAATTGTGGAGGTTTTACTTGAAATGGTTGGAATTTACCCAATCTCATTAAAGTTACAGGTTAGGTTTCTGTTTCATTTGGGTGTGTGTGTGTGTGTGTGTGTGTGTGTGTGTGTGTGTGTGAGAGGACAGCTGTGGGAGTTGGTTCTCTCCTCCTACTACATAGGCAGACAGGACCTTCACCCACATAGCTGTCTGTCTTTCTGTCCCTGGATTGGTTTTATGAACCCTTTACGCCAAGTTATACAAAGTGTAAGCCATCTTCTTTAAATCATATTCTTTACTTCTTTGGGGGGAAGTGATAAGATTCAGAAGAATAATTGTGTCTTCAAACAGCCTGACCCTCGCCTCCCAACAGAGTGCTTTGCCTACAGTAGGCGCCAAGTGGACATCCAGGCAATGACTTGGTGAAGCAACCATTCATTCCATCAGCAATGGCGGCCTACAGTACATACCAGTTGCTGGGTTGGGCTTTGGGCTGTTTTATTTTTTAAATGGTTTTGTTTTTTAGATAATGTATATACAATGCTGTGATCTAATTGAGTAACAAACAGGAAAGGTAGGTGCAATAATCTTCTCAACTTGATAGGACTTAGAATCACCATGGAAACACACTTCTGGGTGTGTCTACAGAGATGCTTCCAGAAATATTCACTGAATAAGGAAATCCCTCTCTAAGTGTGGATGAGCACGACTTCTGGCGTTGAGATCCCAGCCTAAATCAAGGGAGCGAGCTGTGGGAGTACCAGCGTTCATCTCTCTCCCCTTCCTGGTTGTGGGCGCATGAACCCGACAGCCTCCCGCTTGTACTGCCGTGCTCTCAGGACCGTGCTGTTACGGACCCTCAAGCTGGAAATGGAACGTGAACCCTTCCTTCCTTAACTAGCAATGTGACACACAAGCAGGGTGACAGGCAAGGCCTGGTAGTCAGCGGCGTGGAGGTTTGCTGTAGAATGTTGTCTTCGGAGCATTAGCAACCGAGAAGCAGTGATTACCCACAAGGCGCCTCTCAACAAGATCTGACCTGGGAATGTTTCCTCATAGATTCTAGCCAATCACTTCTGACTGCAATCACCTCCCAGCTGTATGCAATTCTGCCTCAGCTGCGCGCTTATGTTGCGAGGTACGAAGAATACCCAGAGCAGTAAGGTTAACCAGAAGGCAAGACTCCAAGATGCAGCTTCCACGAGCCACCTCCCACGTGGAGCGGTCCTTGGCAGCGATGCAGAGGTTTATAAGGCGGACTCCCCTCCGATGCTCCAGGTAGAAAGCTCAGTCAATTCGTGATTCACCAAGTTGGATTCGGTGAAACTTTTACTCTGGCTTGTTAGCAGAGTCGTCTTGCCTTGACCCGTCCTCTGCTCTACCGGAAGTGAGAAGAGAAGACCTTTGCTCACATCTTCCCAGGGAAAGCCCGTGTCAATGACGGCTCTTCTGCCAGACTTAGGATGGAGGGTCACAACCCACTGTAAAACGCTGTGGAGCTAAAATAAGCCTTCCATTTCTTACCTCACCAGGTATTTTGTCTCAGAATGCAGAAAATTACTAACAGCCAGACACAGTTTCTTCTGTCTACTCCTCTCTGAATTAAATTTAAGAATAGGACCCCGTCTGTTAGGAAAGTTTTCCTTCCACCTGGGCGTGTTTTGAAAGTGCTCTGACCACCTGGCTTTTGGGAAACTTGACTGTGGAGACCAAGCAGTTCTTTCCCAGCATGCTTTTCTTCTAACATTTGCATTGTTGCGGTTCTTAGGTGTATGTTTAGGAAATCCAGTCTGTGGCTTCTTACCTACACTCGTTAAAACGATGCCAGGTTAATGGAGGTTATTGACCAAATACCCTTCCATTTCAAACAGGATGTATTTTTTTCCGTGTAAATAAATGAAAAGACAAGATGCCTGGGTACGACTTGAAATGCCTTGCCTGAGGGCTGCTAGTGCCCCCTAAACCAGAATAACCCTGACCTAAACCTTGCTTCCAGCCTTACTCTTGGCTCTCAAGAGTTCCTTGCTTGCACAAAGCACCTGTGGCTGGGAAGTGGTGGTGGGGGAGCTACACTAGAAGCACAAGGAAGTAAGTCATTCACAATAGTCCTGTCAATTAACCCTGTAAGATCCTATGAAGCAAGTTAGACTTATTCCTGTCAAAATTGGTTGGAACCTTTACTGCCACCTGGAGGTCACTGATGTGTACTACAAAAATAAGAAAAAAAATGTGCGGACAGCGGCTGTAAAGTCCCAGGCATTTTATGGTTTTTCCATGACAAACCAACTAGCTTAATAGGAAATCATCGGGAGAGATGAACAGTCCTTAGAAGAGTGGGACTTTCCATCAAAGAATAGGCTAACCAGCCAGAAAAGTGGGTTGTTCCAAATCACACCCCTTGAGCTAAAGTGGCTCTGCCTGAATCAACAGATACATTTAAAAGCTGTATGCGAGACAGCTGCTCTGTGCGGGAGGCTGTCAATCCCCCATGTGGCTTCCCAGGGAGGGGGCTCAGACAGAAAAGAGCATGTGGGGATTTCCATGGCTGTAGAAGGGATGGTAATCATGTAGGTCGGCTTTCTGCCCCTGTGAGGAACCACGGAAGAGATCAGTCTTCCGAAGGAGACACCATTTGCTGTGGCTTCTGTGTTCACAGATTTTAGACCAAGAAACCTTGGCCTTGGGCCTGTGGTAAGGCAGTGAGCTGTGAGCTGTGTCAGGGTGTGTGGCAGAGAGAGACTGGGCACCCCTGCATCCGGGGTGCAGAGACACAGGAAACGGCTGGGCCCTGATTTATCACCTCTAAGGGTGTGACTGTGATCTAACTTCCTGCCACTGAGCCCCAACACCTCCTAAAGCCATGACCTTTGTGAGGTATTTAAGATCCAAAACGTAACACTGTTTCTCAGGCTCTATGTCCTAAAAAATCTAGACTCTTAGCCCATTCTTCAATGAATATAGACAAGACAGAAGTCAAAATACAACATGGAGATTTAATGTCACCCATGATTTTATTCCCAGTGGAGGATGTTTTTTCAGTATTTAGAAAAACACATCTTAAAAACCTCCCATCCGAGACATCGAGGAGGAGGAGAAAAGGGAGTAATCAACTGTAGGGTTTTCCCTTCCGTGTGCTATTTTTAAATAACTATTGTCTGTGACTGAGAATTTGCTTCTTGTTAGGGGTTTCTGTCTGTTTTGTGTCTGAAAAGCTGTTGGTCTTTGCCGTACTGCCCGTGCCTCTGGAACCATCGTAGGCTGACGCTGGACTCAGGCGGCCTTCCACCTACGAGCTCGGGGAAAGGGTTAGTTCCAAGCCAGAGGGTACCGAGAGGCTTCCCACAACCAAATGAACCTTCTGTGGGAGGTTTTGAGTTGACCCCTTTCTGTCTCCCATTTTAGAGCCTGTGGTAAGAGACAGAGCTATTTTCTGGCCCGGTAGGTGTCTTGTCAATCCTTACCTACCAGGCAAACAATGGTTAGAGGGACAAGTCACGGTTTGGCCTCCCTGGCAAACTGCCTTTCAGAAGCAGAGGTGAATGGTTGTGATGGGAGTGTAGAAGGGAGTGAATGTCCCTTCCTGTGTTGTGTGGGTGCTGTGTGTGATATAACAGGACGGCTGGAGTAACATCCAAGATCATCTGAGTTTAGTGAGTGACATTAACAGCAGAGATCGCACGCATTGGTCTTTTTCACCACTGAATGTCTTGATTCCTGAGCGAACGACCTGCGTGTGACTTTCCTTCCTATAACTGGAAAGCAAGCGCTTTTGAGTCTGAGACTGTGGTGTTCCAGCCTGTAATCTTCTGTGGTTAGCGCTCTCCTTTCAAAAGTGATGCCAGCGGCGTCACTGGCTCCAGGGATCTGAGAGTATTTCATGTTTCCACGCAAGAGAACTGCCTGACGTCCAACGTACTCCTTTGAAAATCAAGGACAATAAAGTTCACTGGGATGCTTGGCTTGTAATTAACTGCCTTGGGGCCCAGGGTCCTCAGATGGGAGCTCCTACTACTTCTTCCATTTACAGGGGAGCCATTCAGACCTCCTCAGATGAAAGCAACCCGAATTGCCTGTGGAAAGAATTAGTATGTTTTAGAAATGAGAGCTGAAGGCTACAGACAGGGAAGTCTGAGGCGGTGCGTTGACGTTAATCAAATGAGAAAGGCAAGGTAGTGAAGACGTCTGCGCATGCTCTGTGCTCACGGCAAACTCTGCGGCAGTAATACCCGGGGTAACAGGAAAAGGGGGTGTCCCAGGGAAGCCAGAGAGTGCCACATGTCTGTCCACTGGATGCTCTGGAGTCATCAAGTCACACTTGTGGTTCTAAAGGTAGGATTAGGACAATGACAGAAAGACAAGTCGTCTGAAAACACAAACACACTTCCTCAGCTGCTCAGAAGCCAACGTGGACCTTGAAAGTTAGACCAAAAGAGCCCATTGTCCAGTGGTCAAAGTGCTGGCCTAGCAAGCACTGGCTCAGGGTGCCCTCTCCAGGACCAGTATTTTTTCAGAAAATGAAGAAGCAGCAAGAAATCAAAGGGAAACTCTGGAACCTGTGGAGGAAGAGGGAAGAGAGAAGAGGTGTCCTCGGCGGATCCCTTGACCTGGAGGGTCGAGCATCAAACCCAAGGCCTCTCGCATGGGGTTTCTGATATTAGGACTTCAGAGTTTCTTTGGGGTTTCAAATGTGAGATTTGGTCTCTATGACAATGGTGATTTCCAATCATTTTCACCATTTGCTGAGATTTCTAGGCACAAAATCAAAACATCAGATTGAGGGATTCTGTGGCTGAGCCATCTCTCGAGAATCGTGGTTTTCAACATGCATCCTTAGGAGGCTTGCAGCTACACCAACCCTCGGACATGGCTTTGAGATGAGCAGACAGAAAAGCTATGGCCATGTTCAGAAACAAAGGCCTACCTTATGAAAGTAGAGACACAGAGGCACCTAGAGTGTCATCCAACCGGGAACTTGGTCTGCGGATCCTTGTGCTCTTGCAATCACCACTGAACAAAACTCTCTCCCCGCCCTGTCCCTTCCTGTGGCTTCTG
This sequence comes from Myodes glareolus, assembly GCF_982192425.1. NCBI lineage: Eukaryota > Metazoa > Chordata > Mammalia > Rodentia > Cricetidae > Myodes > Myodes glareolus. Next base: position 61,839,623 of record NC_142039.1, read on the forward strand.
TTCCTGAGAGCTGGCTTTCCTGTGGAATGTTAACTCTGCTGGGTCGAGTCTGGGCTAAGCTCGCAGTAGTGGGATGGCCCGCTGGTGAACTTGGCAGAGGCAGACACGCAGCTGGACAGGGCATGTGCCTGGCTTTTGTTTGTTTGGATGGCTGATTGGGGTTGAGTGTGTTTTGTTTTTGTGACAGGATCTCGCCTGATAGCCCAGGCTGGGGCATTATAGCCATGTAGACACATGTCAGAATATGTGTGTCACCTCTGAGGACACTGAATTTCATGACCGTTTTCCAATCTTCACTTTAACTGTCCTCTTATTTGGGACTTGGATTACTTTGCTTGTTTTGTTGTGGTTATGCTATTAGATCTTTATTTTACATTTGCATGTGTGTGTTTGTGTGTGTGTGTCCCAGCAACACAGTGCATGTGTTGGGTCAGAGAACAACCGGCTGGAGTAGGCTCTCTCCTTCCACCTTGTGGTTTATGAGGACTGAACTCAGGTCTTTAGGTTTGTCAGTAAGCACTTTTACACACTGACCCAGCTCACTAAGTCCCATTATGTTTTGTTGAAACAAGGTCTCATTTTACAGCCCAGGCTGACCCAGCACTCACTCTGTAGCCCATGCTGGCCTCAACCCCCCCGCAATCCTTCCTCAGCATTCTGAGTGCTGGGGTCACAGGTGTCAACCACCATCCCGGGGCAGGGGCGTTAACTCTCCTTCCCAAGAGATCAGCTTCCCCATTTCCCCCCTCCTGATAGAAACTGCAAGAATTCTAAATCCTTTCACGGGGCGGGGGGGGGGGGGATAGATTGGAACAAGTAAGTCTTTGGTGTAGGAATTAAGCCCCCTCAGTTGGAGACTGTCCGACATTCCCTCCAGCCTGATGTCTGCCTGCTTGTTGACTTGATAGTGGAAGAGTTCAGGTGGAGACTGATCACTGCTCTTCAGAACAGGTGTATGAACCAAAAGCCACACCAGGGCCAGCTCTACGGTTCGTGTTCCTGCCCTCTTCAACACCCTAGTGGCTTTTCCCTACAGCTTCACATACCACTATTTTGGAGCCATGGATGGCCACTCTGGCCCTGCCGTGCATTGCCTAGCTTCGTATGCTTTGCCTTGGAATCAAAACAGAAGCCTCTGTGATGCTGGAATTTTGTGTGTCTCTAAAACTAGCACTCTACAGACAACAGTAATGTCTGCTGCTGGCTCAAGAAGTAGTCTGGCCCCTTGAACCAGGCTGTGGCTCTGACCACAGTGAAGTTCCTGTTCCCGCAGGCACCCAGGAGCCCTCTGCTAAAGGAAAGGTCTTCCAAATCAGTTTTTCATTCATACCTTGAAATCACAGAAGGATGCGCCTTTAGCCTTGGATGCCCTTGACACATCCTTCCTGTTGTCTTCGTGGAAAGGACTTGGCTTCTTTTTGGTGGCCATAGTCTCTTGGGCTTCCTTGTTCTCAACTTTATACATTCCTCTTTTTCTAGTCAAAAAGGCATTGTTATCTTTTTCCTGATATGCTTTTGCCCCTCTTTCATACTATAAACCTGGCTGAAAGCACCCAGCAATATCCATGTTCCCACCTGAATATAGAGGCACCATGAGCCATTCTTTGCTAGATCCGCTAGTCGGCAGTTGTGAAATCCAGCCTCACTTAGAATCCTAGAGCAGAGACAAATGGTAGACAAGGTTTTTGTCAGAATGTGACACACATGGCCTCCTGTTTAATTCCCAGAATCTTTCTTCCCATGTGAGACTTCATGGGCCCTGTTTTGATTCTCGGCAGTCCCATCAGGATTCTGTTTCTCTGAACCCCCACCCGAATCTCCTATGCCATCTCTGCCTGCAGTGTAAGACTTACACTGTCCTAGGATCCTCCAGTCAGCATCACCAACCAGTCACCCCCTCCAACTCCTCCCAAAACCTCCTGAGCTGCATCACCAGGCAGCTCCATCAACACCGGCTTTCTGTGTTTGTGGGCTTTCAGCCACTGTGACAAAATGCCCGAGAGCACACTTTAAGGAAGAAGGAGCTACTTTCTCATGTGCCAGGGAGTTCAGTCTATCACAGTCTGGAGGGTGTGGCAGAGCAGAGGAGCTCACATAACAGTGACCAAGAGAACAAGGGAGAAAGACAGACAGAGGACTAGGAATAATCTCAAAGAAAAAATGCTAGCAATGACCTACTACCTCAGTTGGACTACATCTTCTAGGGTTTCTACAACCTCCAAAAACAGTGTTGCCAACTGCGGACCAAGTATCCAGCACAGAAGGCTCTGGGAACATTTCATACTTAAACTTTATCCTTACCATAGCAATGGACGAAAACCATATCGGAAGCAATGAATGTCCCCGTCGTCCGTGGGGGAATGTATTTTGAGATAGCCCCTCCAGTGGATTTCAGAAATTGCAAAGAGCAAATCATAATTTTAAGATGTTTTTCCTATATCCGAATACCTCTGATGAAGTTCAATAAGTTAGGCATAGTAAGAGATGAATGACAACTAATAGTGATAGAAAAATTATAATGATATATTATTATAACAACATATTTTGTTATTGACAACTATTTTAAATGTATGAATTATCTATTTCTAGAATTTTCTATTTAATTCCAAAGCTAACTACAGATGCCTGATATCTTGGAAAAATAGGAAACTAAACAGAAGGGAATTGCTGTATCTAGAACATGGCCACTTACAGCTTCTTCGGTTGTCTTTACTGATGCTGCCATTCTGGCTTCAGAAGGGGTCCCAGAAGAGTTCCATATCAAGGGAATCTTACAGAAAGGGTTAAAGAGGAGGAAACATTTGGAAGCAGGGCATGGATTGCAGCTCAGGCTGCTCCTTTTGGTTTTGAGTGGAATCGTTTCCAGAACACAGACCACATTCATTCTGTCAAGTGCCGGCAGAATGTGGACTCTGAGGTTTTCCTGCTCAGAGACAGACTCTTACCCTGGGCAGCTAACTGACCTAGGGACAGCAAAAGATTTAGGAACCACAGTCTGAACTCTTCCACTTTTAGAGAAACTTGGGTAAATTGTAGCCCTGGTCCCACAGGTTAGCAGAAGGCAAGGAGGCATCAGCAATAAAGTTAAGCAAATGCCTAGCTGAATATTAGGCCTAATGAAGTAGCTGAAATTCAAAATAGCTAACTAAAGAGGGAATTAATGTAGCTGACCCTTTCAGAACAGATGACTATGCTCTGAAGTGACTCCCCTTTCAGACTTTTGGAAATGATCCTTTTAAGGCCTCGTTGCTTTCTCTTTTAAATACTCTTGAAATGTCTGCAGAACATCTAGGGTCAAAACATCATGTACCTTCATTCAAAACAAGAACTGAGTATTTTTGAAATGCTTATAATACTTTTGTGCTGCCATATCAAGATATAACTTATGTTCTGACTTACAGAATTATAGACAGAAGAAAAGAAAACAGAGTCGTTCTTTTCTGACACTGGGGTAAGGAACAGGAGGATGTTGTTAGTTACTGTGATTTGCCGCATGCCAAACACTGGGCGGGCACCAGAGATGTGCTGCTTGCCTTCAACCCTGGAGAAAACTGGCACAGCATCTCCCACTTTAGATTTAAGGAAACTGAGGCAAATCGTGAATCAAATCAGATATGGTGCTGCCGATTATAATCCCAGCACTTGGGAGGCAGAAGCAGGGGGATCACCATGAGTTCAAGGTCAGCCTGAGCTACATTGCGAGCTCAAGGCCAAAATGTGCTCTCAAGACTCTGTCTCAAAAATAAAAACAGATAAAGACAAAAAGGAGCGAGTCAGAACTGGGACTCCCAAGCCCATATTTCTTAAGAGGGCTGATTTTTTTCAACCAAAGATTTATCCAGTTAACAGCGGATACTAGGAACACCATCCTCCCCCAATACGCAACCGCAGAATTCCAAAGAGGCTTTGTCTAAAGATTATTAGCCTTTAACCCATAATTTCACAGGCAGCTCTGTTTGTTTCAGGATTACGGTTCATACGCATTTGTTTGCCCGAGGAAAGCACGTAACAGATAGCAACCAAAGGGCAGACAGCTGTGGACCGGCATTCCTAAGGTCTTTGGGGTCACATTGTTCAGTGTCATCAGTAGCAGCTGCAGATAACATCTGTCCTTTTAATGCAAAGAAAAGTCATCTTTGTTGGTCTGTGCCCAGGCTCCATGAGGGTGGCTTGGGGAATGTGTGTAAAACACTGGTCTCCTCCCTGGGCTTCCTTCAACAGAGTGTCAAGGAAAGACCCCGGGGATCTGCATTTTAAAGTTTCAAAATTGATTTTCAGACCGACGCCTGTTTCGAAACGGTTTTAGTTACTTTTCTTGTTGCCGAGACCAAATATCTGACAAAAAGCAGTTTGGGGCAGGGAGGGCCTATTCTGCTTATAATCTAGGATCATTCCTTTATGGCAGGAAACAAGCCAACAGTCAGGGGAGACACTGCAGAATGCTAACAGGAAGTGGTGCCAGGCTATTGAACTTGGGGCATTGTTGGAAGCCTTGCTCCAGATGGGTTCGACGACCTGGGCTGGATGAGCCAAGTCAGCACCAAGAGGAGACTGTGACCATCTGTTGCTCAAACAAGTGACCCTGGAGAGCCTGGGCCATTTTTATTGATACAATTTCAATGGTTTGCATGAACAGTTCTCCCATTTGCGAAGACCATTGCCTTAATGTTTTAGGTCGTAAATTCAAAACCCTTCTTTATAAAAAATAATACTTCCTAAGGGCTGGCAAGACCGCTCAGTTTGTAGGGATGCTTGCTGCCAGCCTGCGGACCTAAGTTGGATCTCCAGCCAAAACATGGTGGAAGTCAAGAACCAACTTCCAAAAGTTGTCCTCTGATCTACATACTCATGTTGTGGCAAGCCTCTGGCACCACCGCCACCACCCTCACACACATCAAGTTAATAAAGGCAAGGTTTTTAAATGAAAATACTTTATAGAAGATCAAACCCACGGGGCCGACAAATAAAAATGCACTGATTGTAAGGAGCATAAACTAAAATAATGCTGGCTCGCATCTCTTACGCATTAGAATGATAACGCTCCGAAAGCCCCAGACTGTTCTTACTGATACTATCGCAGGGAGAATATATGTCTGAAAGCGTGTGATCATGCAGACTTCTTGGAAACCAATCTGGTCACGTCTGTTTAGGCTGAGCACATATACACCCCTGACTCAGCCATTTCCCTTCTGAGAACCTATCCCTAAAAGTAAAATCCTTATGTATGAAACAGCTGACAAGCTTTTTTTTTTTTTAAAAAAAAAAAAAATTTAAATTGTGGATGTGTGAGTACATGCATGTGAGCTCTGGAGCCCATAGAGGCCGAAGGCATTGAGTCCCCCTGGAGCTGGAGTTCCAGGCAGGTGTGGGCCGTCTGACTTGGGTGCTGGGTACCAAACTCAGATCTCTGAAAGAACAGTGTGCTCACTTAACTGCTGAACTAATTTCTCTGGCCCAGAAAATTGTCAAGTGTCTTAGCTACTGTTCTAATGCTGCAAAGAGATACCATGACCGAGGCAACTTATCAATGTTATATAAAATAAAACATTAACTGGGGGTGGGGAAGGCTTGCTTCCCATTTCAGAGGGTGAGTCCACGATCATCACGACAGGGGGCGTGGCAGCAGGTATGACTCGGAGTGGTACATACCTTGGTCTTCGACACAAGTTGGAGTCCAAGCAAAAGAGACTGGGTCTGGTGTGAGCTTTTGAAACTTTAACCCCCAGCCCCAGTGAAAACACCTTCTCCAACAAGGCCATACCTCCTAATCCTTTTTAGACGGTCTACCAGCTAGGGACCAAACATTCAAACATACAAGGCTATGGGGCCCTTCTCATGTAAACTACCATGAGTTTTGGCAAGAATGTGGAACAATCTGAAGTAACATATGGTACCTGGTAGAATTTCTCATTCAGTCACACTGAAGATTTGTTTGCCGGTAGCTTCTAAATGGGTACACGTCCACATTATGGCGAAGTGGCAATACCACTCTGGGTATGTTCCATCGAAGACAGGTGCATGAATTCGCTGGGAGAGATGGAGAAGGATATTAACTATTCACACAAGCTAAAAACTGAAAGCGAGCAGTCATGCTTTGGATGTTTGTTCCCTGCAAAACTAGGGGTAAAACTTAACTGCCTCTGTAATGGCAGCAAGGGATGGAAGCTTGGATGGGCTCCGCCTCGTGGGTGGGACTGGTGTTGGTAGAGAATAGTTAGCCAGACTTTTGTTCTTCATGTCAAGAACAAATTCTGTTTCTCCAGAGGGTACAGCATTCAAGGCACCATATTATAAACAGGCCAGGCCTCTCCCAGGTACCCACCTACAGCCCCTTTATCTTGGATTTTTCCATCCTCTAGACACGTGAGAAATAAATTCCTGTTCTTTTGAAGCCACCCAAGTATTCTGTAATACAGCGGCACAAAAATGGACTAAGATACTACTCAGGCTAGGAAGAGAAGGACGGACAAATGGATTGTCACGTGAACTTTATAGCATATTATGTGAGAACAGGAATGGGTATATTGTAACTCCAAGCATGGGGATAAATGGACCTTAAGAAATAAACTGGCAGAGTACAGATATATTTTCCCATTTATGTTTAGCCCCTGAACTCCTGAAAACCCCTAGCAATCAGGAGGGTAGCTGCTAATGACCTACAAGGGGTAGGATGAAGGCTTCCAGGAATGGCCTCACCTGTGAGCTCTGAAGTCCACTGAGCTGATTACTTTCTATTTGTGAAGCAAGCTCTTGTCCCAAGAGCAATTGTGTGCATTGGGTTAATGAGTTGTTTTTAAAGAAAAACCTATAAATAAAGCAAACACTACTCAGGAGGATGGCAACAAATAAAGTAATTAGCTACATTACAGACACTGGGCAGCCCTAGAGTGAATGATTCCATTTTGGAGACAGCCAAGGTTTAGAGAACATCCCATTTGAGGACAGAAGTATCAGTTTATTCTTTGACAAGTTCATATATGTATACAGAATATTATTTGAAAATTTCATACATATATATAGTATATTCTTGAGACAGAAATTTAGTTATTTTTTAATGTAGGCTTTAAGCAAAGTTTGCCTCAAGTATCAGCCCACTCATTTATTTACCTTAAAGGGATCAGTCCAGTATTTAAAAGAAAATCGAGTTTGTGCAGACAAATTTTATTATGTGTGTATTCATTGAAGCATAGGGTTACTCACTGACCCCAAAACAAAACCTGGAAGGAAGCGTTTCTTTACGCTGCAGCCCAAGATGTAAGAAGAAACAAACTAGTTTCCGGCTTCTTATCAAAATCCTAGCACAGAGCCCTCCCAATTCCACAGCTCACTGGACAGCCGTGACTGCTGGCTGAACATTATTTAATCTGAGCTGGCCATTTGGAATGTAAAAGTTGCAAAGTAATTATATTTGCTGGGCCACTGGCTGGAGGGAAGCTGCACCGGCTGACGAATCTGGATGTTGTGAAATGGGTCAGGGCAGCAGATGGCCCTCCAAGAAGAAAAAAAAAACCAACAACCCTGGCATGGTTGCTCTTTCTCCCTGACTTCCTTAACTGCCATACGACAGTGGGAGCTCTCAGATCAGGTCACAGAGAGCTGGCCTGTCTGTGTGGCTAATCAGAGCGGGTGAGAAATAATATTCTAAATTGAAATCACCCTATGTTGAGACCTGAATACAAAGCCAATGCTTGGTTGTAAATCGCCATCATCATTAGCATTTATGAAGCTCTCAGCATCACAGGCTGCACACACACTGGCTTGCTTGATCGTGACCCAAAAATCTGAGCGTGAGGATTATTATAATCTGTACTTTATAAATGAGAAGAGTGAGATTCAGAGACTGCACTGGCCAAGTTCAAAGTGGATGTTATTTTGGGTTTGTCATATGAAATATGTAAAGTATGAGGATGCTCTGAATTTACTAAGCTCAGAAGTCCATATTTGGATCATAATTTCTTTTTATTTAGATTGGTTTTTTTGGAGGGTGTTGGAGATTTATCCCAGATCCCATGCCTTCTAAGCACACAGTTTGCCATTGGGCTATACCTCCAAGACTGGGGTATGGTTTCTAAATTCCTTGTCCCACTAAAAAATACAGGGCACCTTGGAGAAATGGACAATTCCAGAGTCAAGGCGGTAAATGTACATGATGAGCCCAGAGCTTATCATATCAAATACATGTGTGTGTGTGTCTGTCTGTCTGTGTATGTATGTATGTATATACATATGTGTGTGTCTGTCTGTGTATGTATGTGTGTACTATGTGTGTGTGTGTGTCATGTCAAAAGCTCTCAGAGCTCTTACTGAGCAAACAAGAATAAATTGAGCATCAGCAAGAGTTGATCATTAAAATGAATGTAAACACGCAGAACAGTATTTGTTGAAACACACAAAATACATTTGAATCCATAGGTTCCCAGTCATCCTAAACCAGCAACACTGATATTCTGAGACTCAATGAACTACTACAAAACTTGTCGCTCAGGAAGAAGAGTCAGTTTCCCCCTTACTAGTAGAGTTTATTTTGCTCTTAGTGTTTTACCATGCAGAAAACTTAACTTACGTGGATAAATTGAGCCTTTTCTCTCATGACTTACAATTGGTGGTGTTTGAAAAATTATTACATACTTAGAGAATATAGAGGTGTTCCTTTTTTGAATGAAAAGAAAAGTGCTGCGCACTGATGTTTGGGTTACTATTGCATCTGGAATTTATCTTGTATTTGATGTTTGGTGGAACAAGAAATATTTTTCCCAGCTTTCCTTTCTCCACTGATTTGTGATTCCAACTTGGACAGACACACACACCATTCTCCCACATACTACTGCATATTTTCTTGACTCTGTTGTGTTTCATTAAAGCATTTGTATGTCCCTGTGTCACTATTACAGTCCTGATCAGCATGGCCTCATGCCAAGCATCCATCTATTGGGCCCTCGCTTTGAGATAAGCATTTTACTGTCAGCTCTTCTAAGCCTATTGGAATTCATTCTGATATGGAGCTAGTTTTGTTATTGTTGTTTGGTTGGTGTTTTGTTGGTTTTTATTGGGGAGTGGAGGGTTTTAAGCTTTTCTGTTTTGTTATTTCTCCCAAATTTGTATTAGAAGATTTGGAATTAGAAATTTCCATTATGAAAACTAATGAAAGACAAAGAAGAAACAAGATGAAAATAAAAATTAAATTCAAAGGAAATAGTTAAAAATAGACATATGCAGAAACAATATTATGGTGCTTAAGATTTACTATATTTTTATTTCTGTGTATTTGTGTATGAGTATGTATACATGAATACAGTTACCTACAACAGCCAGAAGAGGGCATCAGATCCTCTGGAGCCGAAGATACAAGCAGTTAGGAGGTAACTTCCTATAAGAACATGTGTATGGGTTCTGGGAACTTACCTCTGATTCAGTGAAAGAATACTGCACACTTTAAACTGCAGCCCTCCCCCAACACTGTTAATAGCATCACTAATCAGAAGAGAAAGTACATCTAGAAATACAATTAATCGACAGATATTTTATGTTTTATGTATTGGATGCATTTTTTCTTTTTTGTGTGTTGTATGTTTGTGTGCGTGCACATGTGTGTGTAGATATTCATGTTTGAACGTGTGAGTGCACATGTGCTCACCTGAGTGCTCCTGGATGTGGAGGCCCAAGGTCAATGTCAAGAATCAGCCTCTGTTATTCTTCCTTTTCCTTTAGTGTACAGGGTTCTCAGTCCAAACCAGAGGCCGCAGATTCATCTAGTTCTGCTGTCAGCTTGCTCTGGGCATCTCCTGTCTCTGCCTCCCAGGCTGGAACTACATGTGGGGCCATCATACTCCCCAGCTTTCACATGGTTTTCTGAGGATTCAAGCTCTGCTGAGCATACTTTTCAGGGCTTGCATAACCACTGCCCTGCTTCCCAGTCCCCTGGAGATGCTTTTTCAAACTTAAGCTGTACAGCATGTCTAAGTTTTATGTCATAAAAGGGATACAAATACTTGATGTGGCTCTGTTTAAGTTTGTTAACGAAAATACTCATGCAGGAAACAAAGCATAATATGCTTTTTATGTTGCTGATTTATTATAAAATGTCTTAAGGTTTTATAAAAACATAAATCTTTTCAAAGTCTTTTTATTTTGTAAATATTTATTCGCATATGGCTGCATTCTGAGACGCTAGGGAACGTTGCATGTATGCATGTATGTGTTCCATGTGCACACCCAGTGCCTATGGAGGCAAGAAAACCGTGTAGGATTCCCTGGAACTGGAGTTAACGGTTGTTGTGAGCCACCACACTGGCACTAGGAATCACACTTTGGTGCTCTTCAAGAACAGCAAGTTCTTTAAACCTCGGAGACGTTCTTTTCCAGGCTGACATTAAAGTGATTGTTAAAGAGAACCAGAGGCCAATGGGCTGGCTCACGGGTAAAGAGCTCACTGCTCAAGTCTGACAACCTGGACCCACGGAAAGGTGAAGGAACCAACTCCACGGAGTTGCCTTCTGGTCTCCTCACGCATGTGCCATGGCACAGAAGTGCCCCACACAGTGTGTCACAGCAATAGCAATGTGAATTATCGCCTATACCTGTGCTACCAGTTCCACAGGAGACTCTGGCAGGAAGGTGGGCTATGAGCCCACCAGGATGACTCAGTGAGACTCAGTATGAAAGAAGAAGCGAGAATAATAGGCTTTCTGTTGTGAGGAAGTATTTTTAAATTATAATGTTATTGATTTATAAAGAGTAAATGATCCTGAATAATTTTTCTAATCAAAAGTCATCTTTGGGAAAAGTTCCAAAAGTTCTCATTGGTGGTACCTTTCAAATAATAACAGAATAAACACATGGGCGTGTCGGTGCTCTCTTGTCGTGTGGGACAGCTGAGCTACCTCGAGTGGTGTTCACTTAGACGTTCTATATTAAAATGCATGGTTTGTGTTATTCTGCATTTTTGCTTCCTTATTCACGTTAGACTTGACTCTGCTTTCTTAAAATGAAGTAGGAAACTTTTATTATCTGGGTTTTTTTATTCTCTAATTTTATAAGATAGACATTATTTTCCCCTTAAAGATTTGAAAATCTCCCCCTAGGAATGCCTGGCTTTGTTTTAATAAAGCATTTTGACTGCAGACTCATCTTTTTAATGTATTTCTTAGCTGAGTGTGGTGGCACACACCTCAGTGCCAACACTTGGGAGACGAGTTAGAGGAAAGAGAACCAAAATCCACTCTCAGTTGTGTAGATGCTTCCAGGCCAGCCTAATACCCTACCTCAAAAGTCAAAACAAAGGTTTCTTAATTTTAAAAAGTACAGATACACTAGTAATTGCTTCGTAACAAAAAAAAATACTCAAACTTAACATAACACATGTCAACACAGTTTTGTGGGTCAAGAATCCATTCTCTTGTTAAAGATTTATTTCAATTTTGCATAGGAGTGTTTATCCAACATGTGTGTATAGTGCCTGCAAAGCCCAGAAAAGGACATCAGAGCCCTTGGACCCGGAGTTACAGATGGTTGTAAGTCACTAGGTGAATTCTGGGAATCAAATCTGGCCCTCTGGAAGAACAACCAGTGTTTTTAAACACTGAGCCATCACTCCAAACCCAAGACTCCATTCTTGACCTTAGCTTGCTGTGTTTTGCCCTGATTCTCTTATAAGGCTGCAGTCCAGGTGATAGCTGGGTTCGCAGTCTTCTCTGGCATGAATGAAGAAGATCTGTTCCCAATTCAGTCCTGTAACTGGCATCAGGTCTAGACAGTTGTTGGTGGGAGACATTGATTTCTTGCCATTTTGGGCTTCTCCATGTTGCAGCCTCCAAAATAGTAGCTGGCTTCCTACTCACTGAAACAGCCAGAAGGCAAGATTGGACAGACCAAGCAAGACTGAGTGCCTTTGTAATCTGAGCTGGGAAGGCACTGTCTTAGTTAGGGTTTCTATTGGGCAACTCTTCTAAGGGAAAACAATTAATTAGGGCTGACTTACATTTTCAGAGGCTTAATCCATTTTCGTTATGGTGGGAATCATGACGGCACACAAGCAGACATGATGCTGGGGAGGCAGCTAAGAGTTCTACATCTGGATAGATAGGCATGCAGCAAGAACAGAGAGAGGGAGAGAAAGAGGAAGAGAGAGAGGGGGAGGGAGGGAGGGAGGGAGGGAGGGAGGGAGAGAGAGAGAGAGAGAGAGAGAGAGAGAGAGAGAGAGAGAGTTGACAGACAGACAAACAAACATGGGCCTGGCTTGAGCATTAAAACCTCAATGCCCATCCTCAGTGACGCCCTTCCTCCAACCAGACCACACCTCCTAATAGTGCCTCTCCCTATAAGCCTATGGGGGTCATTTTCATTCAAACCAATACAGCAACATACTACAAAAGCTGATTGGTCTTAAGCCCGCTTCTACTTGAGTGTACTTTGGTAAATAGTGTTTTTCTATGTGGCAATCAGTTTACTCAACTTTTCTAGTTACTCATGTCAAGTCCTCAGTTTTATCGATTTCCATATACAAGGTCATAACAACATAAACATAATAGAATTCTATTTCTCTCCTAACTGCTTAAGCATATGCAATCCGGGATTGACCTGGTGACTTCATGGTGCCAAGAGCCAGATTCTCCCATTGCCTACCATCCTCAATTCATGGTTTCCATCTTGTGGTTTGAAATGGTTTATTCAAGTCTGTAGGGATCCATTTGGCATGACGGCAACCATCATAGTGATAACTAAAATTTTGTTCATGCTTCAAAGAACAAGCAGAGTTACTGAAGCATTGAGCTGGGCACACTTTATGAGCCATCGATTCCTAGCCTGTGTCTTAACTGTCTTTAGAAATATTAACAATTTTTAAGAAAAGCCACCTTTGCAGTGGGGTATAGATTAATTGAGTTGTGGTTAAAAATTGTGGGCAAGATTAATGTGTGCTGTTTCTGTACCTGGCCCCAAACCTCCCGTGTACACCGACTGCATGTATGTTTTTTCTCCTGGTCACTGGGTCGATTTGTGTGCTGTTACTTCAAGAAGAATCAAGTAACGGATTCCTCAGCACAAACCAACTAGCTTCAAATTGTTTTACTAAATCCACAATTTCTCCCAACCCCTTAAATGTGGGCCATCGTCAGGCTAGTAGTTAGTTCTATGGTGGCCCCTGATGCACAGTTTGTCCACATCCAGCAGACACAGCCAATGAATATTTAATCAGCTCCAATTTAAACAAGTCATTCCGTGCCTGGTTTTACTAGGACCTGGAGAGGCCTGAGTCATCTTGACCATGCCCAGCATTGCTTCCCCCTCATGGCTGGAGCATATGTCTGCTCTTCCGTTTACGCTCTGTGACATCTCAAGAGCATACCAAATATGTCATCCAAGATCCCTGCTTGGCGATGACAGCGTAGCAAATGCCCCTGCCTGTCAAGTCAGATTTGATCACAGAGCAGTTCCTGCTGGGTCTTTTGAATCCAGACTCTCCTTCCAGACACTCTCTCCATGTCATTGGCACCACCGCCTTGCTCTCACAGTGATTCGGCGACCATCAAATCCTATCCAAACAGGAGACCTGTCCACATGCGGGCAGGAAGGGGCCACTCCCATCATCCTCTCTGCGCTTTTCTCAGTAAGCTCACTTTTTACTTTCCACATTCCTTTCGCTCTAAAGCTCCCTGCAACCTCCCTTGCTTTGTTTTTGTTTCAGTTTATTTGTTTGTTTGTTTGTTTCTTTTTCTTAATCCATCCTCCCATTCAGGGAATTATAATCAGGGTCTTCGAGGAGAATATGGTTTTGTTTTCATATGGCCCTGTTCTTCTTTTCTGCTGCATTGAAGATCAGACCACAGGTCTTGAATGCTTGAATATACTGAGCATGCTGTCTACCACTGAGCTATAGCCAACATTCTGTACAGACTTTTAAGAAGCAGGCCCACAGGTTTGATATATGCAAAGTTTAAATGGGACCAAAGACATTTGAGGGCTATTACTGTGGTCATTCTCATTGGTTCATTTGTTCATATTTTTTTTTGGTTTGGCTTTGAAGTCGTCTAGCTTTGTCTTGTTTGCTTGTTTCTTTGTTTTTCCTGCAATTCTGAAAGTTTTGGGGTGGGGAAGGCTCTAAGAGACAGCGATTCGAATTTAGATGGCCTGGAGTTTTGTGGCTGCTTCTGTGAAATACAGCAGTAAAAACGCCAGTTAGCTCAGCTGGATGCGTGCCTGCCTGGCATGCACAAAGCCCTGGATTGTGTCTGGAACATGGAACAAAATCAGACTTGGTGACACATTTAAAATCCCAGCACTCGGAGGCAGAGCCAGGGGGTCAGAGTTCAAGGATGTCCTTCTCTGCACAGGGACGTGTAAGCCACCCTGGGATATATGAGGCCTTATCTCAAAAACAAAAATTTACAAATACGTGCCTGGAGAGATGGCTCAGCAGTTAAAAGCTCTGGCTGCTCCTGCAAAGGATCCAGGTTCCGCTTCTAACACCCACATGGCAGCTCACAACTATCTATAACTTCAGCTCCAAGAGCTCCAACGCCATCTTTCGGCCTCCTTCGGTACCAAGCGTTCACATGATGCATACACATACATTCAGGTATAGCACTCACATAAATAAAGTGAATAAATCTTTAAAGATAATAGTTAGAAATAAAAATGTCACTGAGATGACTCAGTAAAGCCTGAGACCCTGAGTTGGATCCCTAGGACCCACACTGTAAGCCAACTATCTCTAGTGTTCCCCTTGCTTCATGCAAACATGTGCGTGAAAAAATAAAGACAATTAAATAACTCCTGACTCAAACGGCTTCACTAATGAACTCCATCGCTCAATGAAGATAGAAATAATACCAATATCTATTTTTTTTTCAGTCTTGCACTTTATTGCCCTTCCATTAGGCCTTGCCCGCATACTTGCGTTGCGGGTACAGCCTCTCCTTCCGTTGCTGTTTCTTTTTCTTCAGCTTCTCCTCGTGCTTGGTGAGCTGGTGGCGCATGGCTCTCGTTTTCTCATTTTCTTGGGTCGCAAGTCCAGAGGCTTGTACTTCTTGCCCTTGTAGAATTTCCTGAGGTTTTCCTTTTGAGTCTGGTTAATGACGGTGAGGACAGAGGCGCTGGATTCACGGACAACTCGTATCTTAGAGAGCTAGGACGCGGCCACAAAACTCCAGGCTTCGCTTGGCAACACGAAGCTGGGATAGCTCCACCTTCAAATCGTCCAGTTGTTTTAGCAGCTCCTCCTCCTTCATGCCATGCAGGTCCCGAGCCTTAACCTTGACCATGGCTGTGTTGCTCACCGCTGAGGCCGCCTGGTCCGAAAGAAAGCAAATAATTTTATTTTCCAATTATTGATAGCAATCTAGTATCGATTGCTTATCAGCTATCGCAGCACCAAACGGGACTCGAACCCGGGTCCTCCGCCAGAGCGTTAGGCGCTCTTAGCCACTAAGCCACCGCTCAAGCTGCTAATATCTATTTTTTTAATGCCAGATATTTAAACCAATAGCTCTGAACATTGCACATTTGATGATGGGGAAATCAAGAACAGACCTGTAAAGCGGAGACGGATGTAGCTCCTGTTTGCCCCGTTTGCTGTTATTAACGCCTCCGATTCGGGATTGAGGGGTCGGCTCAGAAGGGAGGGGTCATGGGGAGGAGAGAACTATCTTTGGAAACTCAGTGCGAGTAATTTAAAAATCTTCTTTCCCAGCTCAAAGTAGAATTGCGGTCATTTCAATGCATCCATTTTATAATTAAAGCACAAGCGGTCACTAACACAGAAGGTGAGAGAAATTAATGAACAGACAGCCCTACAAAGTCACCAGCGTCGTCTTGCAAAAGAAATGGGTGTTTTTAGAGAGCGTTTATCAGAAGAACCTTTTTAAAGCCACAGGACCGCTCTGACACTGGTGACCCCACCCTCTGATGACTCAATTTCCCTGCAGAGTAATGAGTTCAGTTCATTCACCATTTTTATGATTTGGGGCAGGGGTCTAGGCTCCCTGTGTCCTCCCAGCTCTCAATTTTTGCTTCTTTCCTCTGGACACTGTTACCGTTTCCAAATAACCACACAATCCAGGCATGGTGGTCCAAACTTGTGCTCCCAGATCACAGGAGGTCCAGGCAACGTGGTTTGCTGAAAGTTCAAGGCTAGCCTGCTCCTCATAGTGGAACTTTGTCTACATAAAATAATTTAATACGTTTAATTTAATTTAGCAGGGTTGGAATATGGTTTAGTTAGTAAAATACCTGCTGAGCCTCCTGTAGGGCTAGCACTAAGGAGGAGGGCAGGGAGGGAGGATTGGGGAAGGGGGCTTCCAAAACTCACTGGCAAGCCAGCCTAGCAGAATCAACAAGCTTTGGGTTCATTGAAAGCTCCTGTCTCAAAAAATACAGATGCATGTACAAGATCAAGTCAGTCAAACATTTCAGCATGCGTGTGGGAGGGACCTGAGGCCCCGCCCTTATGGGAAGAGCCACTGGCTACTGACAACTGCTGGATAAGGAAGAGTCACTTTCTTTTGATGAAATGGCCAATTGTAGGTCGCCATGACCTAGCAATGGCCACGCATCTATGTTTATGCTGGTGGCACTAATTGGAGTTGGAGTTCTCAAGAACAAAATATAAGTTTAAATATAATTATTTTAATTATACAGATGTATTATATATTAAATGCATGATATTTATTTAATATCTAATCTATTTCCATAATAGATATTTAATATGTTAAATATTGTTTTACTTAATTATTTAATATATACGTTTATATAAATATAAAGATAAAGAGGCCATACAGTTGGGAGGGAGGTGGAATGGGGCACTACAGGGAGCTGGAGCACGCAGTGGTGGGAGAATGTACATTGCACAAATGTATGAAACTTTGAAAATATAAAGAATATTACTAATATTCAACAAATAAAGGTGCAGGGAGAGTATCGCCTTCTTTATGGCTTTCCCCAGTGAAGTCACTGGAGACTCTCTTCCCAAGACAGACTACAGCCAGAGAACAAAGAAACAGAAGGGGAGCCCTCCAGCCAATTCCAGGCTCTAACTTTAACCAAGTCCTATTCTCTTACCCTGAGCCAATAGTGGTCAGAAAGGACTAGCATGTGGCAAGGTGGTTTTAATTTTTTGTGTACTCATTTTCTATTCTTTGCCTAGCATTAACACGACCACACTCGGGATACCTTTAAACAGGAGGACACGCCCAAAGTCGGAAAATCTTTGAACTGGATAATCCACCTATGAAAACAGCCCCAACCACCCCTTACCAGGAACTAAGGGCAAGGCCCAACCAAAGCCTCTCCCTGCTGGAGACCCGTGGGCTCCTCCTGCAGGTTAGCCAGTATTCAAGGCCGAACAGCTCCCTCGTGGAAAGCATGGAAAGCGAATGCTGTAGACTTGAACAGGAAAGCAGCCTTGAGGTTTGTACAGGCTTGCACCATGTCTCTCGGAGTTTGCGCCAGTGAACAAGACTTTGCCTCTGCTGGCAAAGGCCAGCAGACACTGGGAGACAGGGCCATTTGAAACCACATTTTTTGGCTCATTAAAGCCATTCTCTCCATGTTGCACCCTGTGTCAGTCAACCTATTCTCCAGGCGTTTTCTCAATGGTGCACTTCAGAAAGGCTGGGCATAGATCTTGCTAGGAACTGGAGGCGTTCCAGAAGCCTCATCAAGGCGAGTTTATTCTTGGACTCTGGCAACCCTTGAATGGCACTTCCACCTTTGCAGGCTCCCCCACAAAGTCCACTCTGCACAATTTGCCCATGAACCAAGAGGTTTATTTCATCTTGCTTCTGAAGTCCGGGGTGTCTTGTTTCTACCACTCAGCAAACAGTCACCACAAACAAGGGTAAACGGGGATCTCCGTGGAGGTCTTCCTACCCTGGACATGAAGACATGCTGGAGGCACAGATTGCTTCAAAGTAACGGGAAACCGCCTGACCTGGGACTCTTCTCATGATCAGAATGGTTTATAGAACTTCCCTGCATGAAAACAGCTTCCTGAATTGGTAGACAGGAAAGAAAGAAAGAAAGAGAGAGAGAGAGAGAGAGAGAGAGGGAGGGAGGGAGGGAGGGAGGGAGGGAGGGAGGGAGGGAGGAAGGGGAAGAAAGAAAGAAAGAAAGAAAAGGAGGAAGGAAGGAAGAGGGAGGAAGGAAGGAAGGAAGGAAGGAAGGAAGGAAGGAAGGAAGGAAGGAAGGAAGAAGGAAGAAGGAAGAAAGAAAAAAGCACAGTAGCTGCTTTATTTATTATGCCCTGCCATGGCAAGTGTGGGCACTATTAAGGTTCTGGGGATGTTATACAGTCCTGACTGCAGTTCAGCCTGCATATCTCCAGTTGTTATGACACACACACACCACCACCACCACTATACCACACCACACCCTGTATCCCTATCTGGCAGACATCTTGAAGGCATTAGTCTGGGCAGAAAAGATCTCACTTCCAAAACTGTCCTTTTGCTTTTCTTACTGGGTTTTTGGTTGGTTGGTTGGTTTGCGTTTTTTTGTTGTTGCTTTGTTTTGTTTGTGGTGGCGGGGGGATGGAATCCAATGTCTTGGACATGTTAGATAAATGCTCTACCCCTTAGTTATACCGCAGGAAGTGCCTTTCCTGGTGTCTGAATGATCTGCCTCAGAACTTGCTTTAATTTATTCTTCATTAGTCACCGTGCCTAAGAGTTGCATTGCTGTGTTGAAATACGCCCTGGGAAGTCTCCTCTCTTGACCTGGGTGGCAGCATGAATGGGAAGCATTGGCCTCCTGGTTCAAGGAGGGCTGGATAAACACCCAGCTTTGGGTGCAGCTGTCATTTGAGTTGTCCTCACTTAGGTAAGGGGCAAGTGTGACGTCAGGACAGTCCAGGGAGAGAGGGAGGAGCTAAAATGCATTTCTAGATGACGTAATCTTGGACTACAAAATAAGTTCTGACAAATCCACGAAAAACCATTAAAGCTAACAGGTATTTAGCATGGCCGCCGGATAAAAGATCAATACACAAAACGATCAATGTGTTTCTGTGCAGTAGCAATAAATAAACTGAAATAAAATCAGAGCTTGCTGAGACGGCTCAGCAGAAGACGCTTGGGGAGCTGAGGTTAATTCCTACCACCACGTGGTAGAAGGAAGGACTCGCCTCCTGTAAGTGCCCTGATGCCCCCCTCCCAAGCCATAGCATGTGCACCAACACACACACACACACACCAATGAACTTGATAAAAATTTAATACATAAATAAAAAGAAAAGATTATTTATATAGTAGCACTTAAGAGAAAAAAATATTTAGGAATAAATGTAACAAAGAAGGTATAAAGCCTATATTCTGAAAAGTATACAAAGAATGTTGAAAGAAATAAGGATCTGATAAATAAAGAATAGGTAGCTATTCTGCATTCAAAAATTAATACTGAATATTGAAGAGCAACCTGAATATCCATGTTCATCATGACAGTATTCACAATAGCCAAGTTAAAGAATCATCTTAGCTGTCCATCAACAGATGAATGGATGAATAAGATCACACACACATACACAGACACACACACAACACACACACACACAGACAAAGATACACAGACACAAACACAATACACACAGATAAAACACACACAGAGACACACACACAACTCACATACAGACACATTCATTCACAAACACATACAGACAAAGATACATAGTCACACACAGAGACAGACATACACAACACATACACACAAAGATGCACAGACACATACAATACACACAAAGACATATACAACACACAAACCCTCACAAATACACACAACACACACAACACACACACACACACACACACACTGAAGTTTTGTTCAGCCATAAAAAAACAAAATCACATTGTTTACAGGAAAATGGATGACGTTTTGTTATGTAATTGTTATGGTAAGTGAAATAAGTCAGACTCAAAAAAATTTCATATTCTCGCTCATATGTGGAATCTTGTTTTTAGACACAAGAAATTAGAGAGGCTATTAGGAAAAGAGTGGAATGGAAGGAGGGGTAACAAAGGAAAGGAGTAAGGAGTTAAATGTGGTTAAAGTATATCACATACATATATGGGAATATCAAAATGAAACATTAATTTGTACATTTATTATGTGATAATAAAAATGTCTTTTGCAATAGGGTCTCATTCTGTAGTCCCAACTGACGGTCTTGAAACTCACTACATAGACTAAGCTGTCCAAGACCTCAAAGAGATCTGCCTACTTTTACCTCCTGTGTGCTAAGATTAAAGGTGTGCACCACGATGCCTGATGTGGAATTCTTAAATCCTTCTGGAGTCTTTAATAGAGTTAAAAAAGATAGTTATAATTATAAAAGATAAATTAGGTATAAAACTTAAGAATCACAAAAATAGGATAGATGATAGAGTATTTTCCTTAATTTACCAAATGTAAATGGACTAAATATTGTAACTCTAACTCTTGCTTGATTACTGTTTTGTTGTATGTAATCTTGCTATGTTAAACTTAAAACCTTCCTTTTTATTTAGACAGAAGAGGAAAGATAATGTGGATTATCCTCTGTATACTGTGAATATGTTTAATTACCATTGGTTAATAAAGAAGCTGCTTTGGGCCTATGGCAGTACAGAATAGAGCAAGGTAGGAATTCAAGTACAGATAGAGGAGAAGAGAAGGCAGAGTCGAAGAGACACCATGTAGCCACTGAAAGAGAAAGATGCCTGCCTGCCAAAAACATAGTGGTAAACCACAAGTGATGTGGTAAAATACAAAATAATAGGGATGGGTTAATTTAAGATGAAAGAGTTAGTTAATAAGAAGCCTTAGCTAATAGGCCAACCAGTGTTGCAATTAATATAGTTTCTGTGTGATTATTTTGGGTCTGGGAAGCTGGAAACAAACAAGCAACCTCCACTTACATATACCTAGTTAAAGTTTTTTTTAAGAGAGAGAGAGAGAGAGAGAGAGAGAGAGAGAGAGAGAGAGAGAGAGAAAGATGACATTGCTAAAATGGAAATACTCCACAATTTGACAGGTGGAATCAAAGGTAATTCTTGTCACGTTCCCTTCAGACATCTTGGCAGGAATTGAGAAAAATAATCCTAAATTCATATCAAACTTCAACAGATCCAGAATAGAAAATATATTTATTTTTAAAAACTGGCATTGTTGGGTAAGTGTCAACACTTGCCTCCTAAGTGGCCGCAGCTGGGACAGTAGGGTGCCGCATGAGGTGCTGTGTGAAGACAAGCACCATCAAGAAGAGGAAAACAAAGTTTTGGCAGAGACAGTGTTTGGTGAGGGCTTGAACCCTGGCTACACAAAGAACTGTTACAATCCAGCAGGCAACACACAACTAGCACAAACGAGCAGAGATACAAGCAGATGTTTTTCGAAGGAAGAGACATGAGTGGCTGAAAATGCTCTTAGAAAAATGTCAAAACCATCAGTCATCAAAGAACAGACATCAGAACCTCAATTAGATACCGTTCCACACCCATTAGGGAGGCTGCTGGACTTTTTAAAGCAGAAACTCATACATGTCAAGAAGGGAATGGACACCTTGGGACTTCTGTACACTGCTTATTGAACTCTATTGGATATGGCTGTGGCAAGTTTTCTTGTCAGACTATCTTTGGACTTCCAGCCCACAAATAATGACACAGAGATTTATTATTCGTTACCAAAGCTTGGCCTTAGCTTAGGTTTGTTTTAACTAGCTCGTATAACTTAATTAACCTGTTTCTGTTAATCTACCTTCTATCACGTGGCTCGGTTACCTTTCCTCTGTACTGCCCATCCTTGCTTCCTCAGCACCTGGCTAGCATCCTGCCTTTCTTCTTCCCAGAGTCTGCTCTGTCCAGAAGTCCCGCCTATACTCTTCTGCCTAGCTATTGGCTATTCAGCTTTTTATTACCCCAATCACAGCAATACATGTTCACACAGTGTACAAATATCCCATGACATATGGCTGTCCTGGCAAGCTATCCGTTCTTCCCTCAGACATTTAAACACAAAGCTAGCATGACCCAGCAGGATCACTTTCACACACACAAGACAGGTGAAACCAAGCATGGCCATATGTAACCTGTGCACCGACGTTCATAGCCATGGTGCTCATAATAGCTAAAGGGAAGGTAGGCATGGGCCAAAGCACACCATCAGCTTTTTTCCCTAAGTGGAATATTTTGGAAAAGAAAATGAAATAAAGTATCGCTGTAGCTATGTATGACCATATGGATGAACTGGGGAAACCTGCTCAGTAGAGGGAGAGTGTTGCTCCAGACCACATACTGTGTGTTTCCATTTGCATGTCACATTCTGGACTGGCAGATTTGCAGGGACAAAAGTAGTTTCTTTGCTGCCTAGAACTGGAACAAATACAGAGAAGGAGGTTGTGGAACAGTGGAGGGAGGAAAGTTTCTTTCTGGGGTTATTGAGATGTTTTAAAACCGACTGTAATGCTGGCTGCCCATTCTATGAGAGTTCCTTAAGGCCATTGAAATGAAATGACACTGAATTTTATTTTTTCATTTTTGACAAAGTCTCTCTATGTTTTCCATGCTGTTTACAAACTCCTGGGTTCACATGATCCTCTTGCCTTAGCTCTGTGAGTAGCTGGGACTACATGCATGTACCAGGGAAACACATTTGAAATACATGCATTTTTAGTGGTAAGTGAAATAAAACTCCATATAGACCCTCCAGACCTAGAGATACAGCTCCATGGCAGAGAGCTTGCTTGTGGAACACAGTTTGAGATCTAGCACCAAACCAAAACTGTGTTCAAAACAAAGAAGCAAAGAAACAAAACCCAGAGCTATTGCCCTCTGGTACACACTAATTATAAAGCCAGATTCTAGACGTGATCTAGTCAGTACTTCTGTGGAGATTTTCTGATGTCTTTTAGTTCTAGAAATGGCACGCAGACACTTCAGGGGCTGACTAGGACTAACAGCAAAGGAACCCCAGTTAGTTGAGAAATCCCAAAACGATCTCTTAGGAGAGATGGGGACAGGAATTGACGGGGAGGGCAGTCACTTAAGACTAGACTTCTCATTGAGTCGGAGTTCATGTCTTAAAGTGAAACTGAAATTTCCAAAGAACAATCCTGTTAGGAGATTCAGAAATTTACCCCCTCCCATCTGCCCTCCCTCTTGCCATTCCCCGAGCCCTCCATGACTGGACCTCTCTGAACCAACAAGCTTCAGGCTGAACCACGGGAAGCTGCCATCTTGCTATGTGAAGCATCAGCACCTCCATGGGGCTCAGTCTAGGTTGTGAGTGGTGAAGAGGCAGAGGAGTTTTGAGGACCCCATGCACCAAGCTCCATGTACAGGGCCTCCCACTTAATATATCTAATTTAGTCTGTTTGGTTTGCACAAGAGCAGGGTCTTTCCTTGCCCCGACAGAAAGCTTGCCTGTTGGTAAATACACCTGCATGCTGACGCCTTGTTCCTAGCTGGGACATCGGGAGCATCATCTGGAAGACTGGGAGAATTGGCATGAGAGCTTGGCCAATCCAAAGGATAAATCAGCCTTGTTAAGACTGTACCCAGTTGAAATGGTGTAGAAGAGACGGCTCAACAGTTAATAGCAATCACCACTCTTGCAGAGGACCAGAGTTTGGTTCTTACTGTCCACTTGGGGTGCCTCACACCCACCTGTAACTCCAGTTCCAGGAGATTCAATGTTCTCTTCTAGTCTTCATGGATGCCTGCATGCTGGGGATGGCTGCTTATTCGTTCCTGGCTGCCCAGACCACAAGATAATCACAGAGAAACTTTATCATTTGCAATACTGTTTAGCCAATAGCTAAAGCGTATCTCTGGCTTACTCTTATATCTTAAATTAATCCAATTTCATTATTTTATATTTTACTGCAAGGCTTATAGCCTACGAGCAAGGTTCTGGCTCGTGGCTTGCATCTGTCTCTGGTGGTAGCTCCATGGCTTCACCTTCTTTCAGTTTAATTTTCCTGCCTAGCTCTAATTCTGCTAAGCCACTGAGCAAAACAACCTTATTCATTAACCAATAAAAGCAACACATAGACAGAAGGACTTCCCACACCACCTGTACTCTCTGGTTCACATCCCCACACAGCAACACACCAGCATACATAATGAGAAACAAAATAAATCTGTTTTTTTAAGGATGGATACAATTACCATCCTCATTACCATAATACCATAGTATTCTGCTATGACACCATATAAGGGGATGGAGTTTTGGTTTTGTTGTTGCTGTTGTTGTTTGACTGGCCTGGAACTTGCTATGTAGATCAGACTGCCTTTGAACTTGTTGGGGGTCCTCTTGCCTCTGCAGGTGGTAAAAGTTTTAAAGCCAAAAAAGACCTCCCTAGAGCCTGTGTGACTGATGTGGTGACTAAAGATTGTCAGGTGTATGTGGGGATGTGGTACCGTCTCTGTGGCTACGGTGTGTCCACTGTTAAGGGGATTAAGCCAGGTATGAAGCGGATAGAACCAGGAACTAGAGTCAGGAGAGTCCCAAGCTGAGGCCAACCTGGGCTACACAGTAAAACCCTGTCTCAAAAACGAACCATCAGCAATAGCAACAACTAAGAAAATATTCTTATTAATACTGAACTTTTACTCTAAGACGGTGGTGGGATTTTCATTCCGCTCTAAAATGATGCACCGTGCCAAACATGTAGCTTGCAGTAAACAACTTTTTGGTGGTTATCAGGCCCACTGGGGGATTCTCAAGAAGTGAGAAAAATCTCACCCAACAAGCTTCTTGCAAATTTAATATATGTCTATTTAAAAATGAATTGGACAAACTGATACTTTTTAAGAAGACAAATGATCTTTCAATTTCAGCCTAAATTTTTCTCTTTTGAATTTGGAAGAGAAGGTATTTCTTTTTTTTCTCAGGTTCTGGAAATGTTGTCAGCTTCTTCAAAAGCTGGTGAGCCAAAAGAGATATGGAACTTCTGCCTGGGCCTGATACAGAAAAGACCTGGGCGGGAAGACGTGGCTACCATGCCATGGATCAAAGGGGCAGTCGGCCTTCCGCTGTCTCTCCGTGCAAATTGTGGGCGCTGGGTTTGCGCCAGGCTCAGTGGCAACCACTTCTTGGTTTCAAAATTCTTACTCTTGTCTGTGCCTTCAAACCTCTCCTCGGGTGTGTAGGAAGAACGCTCTTTCTCAGCCATTAAATGCCAGCGTTGACGGTGACAGCTTCTGTTGTTTTGTCCTGCAGGCTAGCGAGCATTCAGAGATTGGCCAACATAATGCCTGCTGGACCTTGCTTCCTGTCTGGTGACCCAGCTCCCCTGAATCTCAAATAAATGTTTCTGTCAGGAGACTGAGCTCCCAGCTGTGCAAATTGGTCACAGATGTAATTGCATTTGCCCTCTGCCCTGGAAGAAAACATGCCTGTGGTTGGGGGTTTCCATGTCTGCGAATGAAGCGCATTACTCCTGACTTTGGGTAACAGCCGTGACGCCCAAAATAAACTGCCACAGAGACACCACAGCGTCACCAGATGTACTGGTGTACCGGATTGTTGCTACCCAGAATCCAGGCTGGACAACCAGTTACCAAAACCGAACTATTTCATTGGCTGGTCCGGCATGGTCACAAACTAAGTTTTCCCATTGGTTCCTGTAACTCCCAAACCAGACTGCAAGCACCCTCTGTCCCTCTCTGACAACCTCTGTTCTTGTGCAAAGGGCTGAGGTGCCAAATTCCTGGAGCAGCATGCCAAAGCAGCTAGAGAACAGCCGCACTGCCCTGGCCGCCCGCACCCACCGCAGCAGCTGCTGAAATCTAATTAAAATAAACACGGAAGAAGACGACTGAGCCCTGCCCAGCACCTCAGGGTTAAGCCACCCACCCAACTTCTCTGGAAAGTCTGGCACAGAAATTCAACCCCGGACACCATAGCGGGTGGCGCTGACTTTGAAACCAACGGGGACGGAAGGGTTTCGTGTGTCTTCACCTTGCTGGGTGGGAAGAGAACAAGCCCTTGTCTGTCTGCGAGGCTGTCAGGAGAAGTCTTACCTTGTAGCTGTTTCTCTAAGGGGCTTTGTAGAGGCTCCTGGGCCGTGTGTTCAGGAGCTGCTGGAGAGCCGACCTCCATGACACTGAAGATGGGCAGAAGGAACTTTTGAACAAAGCTCATGGAACTTTCCAGAGAACTGACCAAGGAGTAAGGCCATTGAGATGGAACTGGACTTTGTCATGCTACCTACCACAAGGAGATCAGCCTCTGGCTTTAAGTGCCAACTACTCTACTAACTGTCACTTTGAGAGACTTTGGGTCCTCAATTATTCCTCATCTCCCTCCTCCACCTTCTTCCCCTTCCTCCTCTCCCTTGCCCTTCCCCACTCCCCTTTCCCGTTTTTCTTTTTGTTTGTTTGGTTTGGTTTGATTGTTTAAGATAGACTCTCACTATGTAGCCCATACTGCTTAAAACTCACAGCTATCCTCCTGCTTCAGCCTCTTAGGTTCTGGGATTACAGGCATGCACCACAAACCCAGCTTCAGTTCCTCCATGTGTAACTGGGAAAATAAAATCTGTATCTCATAGTGTTTGGGGGAAGTCACAAGGTAATTCTAATCCATAAAAAGTGCCCCCCTCCGCCCGCATGAAGACAGGGTTTCTCTGTAGCTTTGGAGCCTCTCCTGGCACTTGCTCAGTAGACCAGGCTGGCCTCAAACTCAGAGATCCGTCTACCTCTGCTTCCCAAGTGCTGGGATTAAAGGTGTGCACCACCACCACCCGGCCATATGAAGTGCTTTTAGAGATGGCTTAGAGGTTAGGAGCACTGACTGTTCTTCCAGAGGTCCTGAGTTCAATTCCCAGCAACCCCATGGTGGCTTACAACCATTTATGAGATCTAGTGCCCTCTTCTGGCCTGTAGGCATACATGGAAGGAATATTGTATACATAATAAGTAAATAAATCTTTTTAAAAAAATGAAGTGCTTTTAAAACAGCTTGGGAAGCTGGAGAGGGGAAAAAGAAAAGGAAGGGAAGGTGAAGGTGAGTACGGGAGACCAGTGAGAACTGGAAAGCTCTTGCTGAGTGTTCAAGCTCAGAGCTCATGTTCTCTAGAGAAAGCAGAACAGAAGGACATATGCCAGCCCATAGGGGTTTTATTATGAGATATGGAATATGTACATGCACACACACACACATGCACACACACACTAAAATGCCATGCAACCTTTAAAAAGCACAGAGAAAGATATGGGAAATTTTCCAATATAAAGTGATATGGATAAGCCTTTAGCTTGTTCCATTATATAGAATAAACAAGTCACAGTATGTGATTCCATTTATATGAAGTAGCTAAAATGGCCAACCTTGCAGAATCAAGTAGAATGTGCTTGGCAGGGCCCAGGGAGAGGAACATCAGTGTAAGTTATCAAAACTGAAAAACTCCCCAAGTCTGCTGTGCAATACTATACCTATAGTCAACAATGCAATCCTCCTGCCTCAGCGGCTGAGCGTATAGATTACAGGGGGAGTGGCACCTTGCCTGGACCAATCTTATTTGTTCTGCTGGTAATAATTGAATGACGGTAGCAGGGCCATGGGGGAGGGGTAAGAACAGTGGAACAACTCCTGCAGGAGTGAGACCGAGCGAAGGGAGACAAGTTACATCCTTGAAGGACACATCAGGTCTATCTGGGAAGAACATACTAAATGCTGGCTGAATGGGTGAAGCTTCACGTCTGTGCATGGGGATAAACACGAAATAAACAGCAATCACCTCCATTAACATTTGAACAAATTTCTGCCTGCTGTACACGTCAGCGTGGCCCATTTTAAAGATGGAAACATCTTGTTTGGGGTATAAGCTTGTAAATGAAAGGCTGAAGAATTCTGGAGGTATATGCTGATGCAGGGGCTTACGGCAAGATCTGAGTAAGTGTTTTAATGTCTTCCGAGTGGATGGAGCCTTTGCTTCTCTGTGGAGTCTATTTTACCTCCATCAGCGGTCCTCAAATATCTTCACATTCTCTTGAAGCACTGCCTCGCCTCTCAACAGGTAAAGACAGGGCTGGCCTTTCTATGAAGGACCGAATGACCCTCTCTCAAGAGCTTCTCTGTCTCCTCAGCTGTGCAGAGAGAATGCACATTATAAAGCTGGAACTAAAGGCCATGCTTGTGGAATAGTGGCCCCTAAGAAAAGGAAAATGAGATAAAGTAAGTTTAATGGAGTTTATCTGAGCAAAAGTGATCATGACCTCGGTAACATTCAAACCGGAAGAGGGGGGCTAAGAGGTGGCCCAGTGACTAAGAGTCCTGGCTACTCTTGCAGAGGACCTGGCTTTGGTTTCCCACACTCACAGGGTCACAAACATCTGGAACTCCAGTTCCATGGGACTCAGCGCCCTCTTCTGGCTCCCATGGGCACTGTGTGCATGTGCACTCACACACACACACACACACACACACACACACACACACACACACACCACACACAGAGAACAGACAGCTGTGCAGGCAAAACACCCATACATATAAAATGAATAAGTAAATATTTTTTAGAGTTGTAAGAAGTTCACAAAGTGACTGAGCATGGATGAAGGGTTCAGAATTATTCCAAACTTGTGAGAGCTGTGAACCCGCCTTCTCTGAATATGGTTCATGGGGTCCTCATTGGGTCACCTGTCTGCTGTTTGACCGTCACAGGCTGAGATTTGGGCTTTTGGTTCTGGTTGTTGGTCAGTTTTGGATTCTTTGTTTTGTTTCACTTTGAAGACAAGAGTCTCCCCATGTTGGGGTGTCTGGTCTCAAACTCCTGCCCTTAAGAGAGAGTTCTTTGGATCTCAGGCCTCCTAGTAGCTGGGACCATGGTCATGTACCCAGCCAAGGCTTGTGTCTTCAAAGCCAGTTACAGGAACTGCCTCAGAGTTAAGTCTTGTTTTGCTTGTGTAGAATTTCTAAATGCAGAGACAAATTCAGACTAATGGCCTCCTTATTTTCTTTAATATAGCCTGGAAACACACATCCCCATCCAAAAGGAAAAAAAAAAATGCTCAGCAGGATTGTCATTGGTTGTAGAACAGAGTTGTTTGTTTGTTTGTTTGTTCTGATCTGGGAAGTTTTTGAGAGCACATCAGTGATCAGTTTCCTCATTTCAAAGAAAAGACTGGATTCCTCTGGGAAGCTGGAGTAAATGCGATTTTCCTGCCATTTCTGGTAAATGCGACATTACATTGTCAGAGGACGGAATGACAACAGTTCGGCTTAATGATCTTAATTGACTTTATTTTCCACTCAGGAGTTGAGCAAGAGCTTTAGTCTGTAAAACCAGAACAAAGGGCTGGAAAAGAACAGGAACAAAACCTAAATTGGATTAGCCGAGGGAACGTCATTTTCCTTATAAGGTGATGATGGAGGGTGGGGCTAGACTAACAAGAAAGCTGCTGATTGGTTAGCATCACGTCCTTCTGGATCCTCAGGTTTGGATAAGGAGTTAAGCAGAGGAAATTTCATTGTCACTTGAAACTGACCTGTTTGAGACATTTGGCTGCTGTCTGATTTCTTGACACTGATGTTTTGAAAGGCTAGATAAATAGCGTAGTTTTAGCTCCGCGACGTGAAATATCAGCATAAATCAGTCCATTTTGATTTTCATCCTGGTGTGTAGCCGTCGGGGGGAACTGCTGCCCTGGCAGGTACCTCTGAGTTTGATCCCCAGCACAGAGGAAAACAGGTGCAGTGCCTACCACGCAGAAAGATCAGGAGTTCAAGATCAGCCTGGGGCTGAGACCCGGTAGGGACAGGAAATGCTAGGGCTCAGGCAGGCTTTGCTGACAGCCATGGAAAATGGTAAGGCGTGCTCAGGAAATGGCTGGACTCTAGAGAAGTCTTAAGAAACTAAGCACGCAACCGTCATGTGGCCCAGACATGGTGACCTTGGACATTTGTCACAGGGAAATGGAAGTGTATGACTGGGTGGAAACCTGCATAGGTCTGACCAGTGGTAATCGTGGACGAGCGTCTATCTGCTCAATGCTAATTCTTTAATATACGGTTGGGAAAATTGCCCTTAGGCCGACTTTAAACCTTAAGTGCTGGATTTTATGCAAAGAAACCTCTCAGGCTTAGGGAAAAGCACAAGGAAGTGTCTCTGAGCTGTGAACGTCACCTGACAGGGCAGCAAGCATGGAAGGCATATGGCAGCCGCCACTATAGTCTACGGGAAGCACAGCACAGAGCAAGATAAACCCGGGGGAGGTGATCAGAAAAGTAGCACACGCAGCATTCTAGTCGGAGGAGCCGAAGCGGGAACTCTAGCTGGAGGTAGAGATGGACGATCGAGCACCCGCCTAGCGCTCATCAGCCCCTGCGTTCTACTCCCAGGGCACAAAAAGCGAAACTGTTTCTGAGACAGTCAGCCCTGGCTAATCTGAAACTCACTCTGTAGACCAAGCTGGCCTCTGTGTAACCTGGTCACTCTGTAGATCGGGCCGGCTTATCATTCACAGAGATCTACCTATCTCTGCCTCCTGAGTGCTGGGATTAGATGTGGGTGCTACCACAGCTGGTGAACCAAACATTTTTAATGAAACACTAGTGGTTTTTCCTGCAGCCCAGGGTCCCGGATGAGGTCTGTGTTGGAAATAGGAATCACTGGGGAAAGGAATCAAGACAGCAGGTATAGATTGAAACCAGGCCACCGGCCACCACTTGGAGATTGACTTTTTTTCCCCCAAGATCTCAATGGCATGAGTTTTTCCTCTTATAATTATGTACCGGTGTGAATACATCTTTCCACCGATGCCCCTCATGATGGATGTCATTTCTGAAGGAAGCAAACATAACCCTCGAGAATTTTGATTCTTGGCAGGCCTGGCCTCAGGGCACCCAGAATCCCACGAGAAGGTGGAGAGAACACTGACGGCAGGAAGGCGTTAAGAAAAGTGTTCTTTTCTCTCTGCCATGATTGAGCATCTAGTCAGCCATGTTCTTTACGTCTTTAGAGATATGGACATACTTGCTCTACATATAGATAATACGTGATATACATATAGACAATATGTATGCATATGGTATATATCAGCTATGAGCATAGAGAAAGATGTGGGTATTTTGAACCCTGTGTTTTTGCTGGTTATAGAATCTGAAGTCTCTGGCCTGGGCCCACTGCATAGTTGGTTCTGTTGTGGGCTGAAGCCCTGTCTTGCTCTGTCTGAGTATATGGTTGTCTCTGACTGCTCTCCATAAAGGTTCTGGGACTGAAGCTCCATTTATCAGCTCTTCTGAGTCACTTTCTGATCCTTTAGACTCCTGCACACCACTGGCTGGTAACACCTTCAAGGTCCCCTTGGTTGATCAGATTCCACTGTAAACCCCACCGCCACCATCAGCCAGCATTCATTAAAGGCTTACTGTGTTGTTGTATGGGCATAGCATTTCACTAGAGCTATGACAAAATTTTATTCATATCGGGACACAGCTGTGAATAAAAACATTTTCAACTCAAGTCAGTTGAAGAACTGTAAATTCAAAAGCAAGTGTCTGTGCGCCCTCTAGTGGTTGTCAGGGCACATTACTCCCCAGCATCATTTTCCAGCACAAAGGACCTAAATTGTTGAGATAAGACATGGGCCTACGGTTTGCTTGAATCTCATTTTCAGTTTCTTCCAGAACCCTCTGATGTTGAGACAGGACATGCCATATGGAGATATAAGTTAATTAAAAGAAGTTTCTAGCATCCAAGATTAGGAAAAAGCAAAGAATACTGAAGGCTGTGTAAGACAGAATAGACTCTGTTGAATACTAGAGATAAATAGCATCCTTGGCGGTTCCTGCCGGTCTGTCCAGGAAAACGCAAGTTCTAGCACCAGTTTTTCAGTCAGCACTGACAGAACCTGATTGCTTAATGATTTATGGCGTTATTACCCAGTGGTCCAGAGCAAGCCCCTCTGGTAAGACACTTCTTCAATCTGGTGACAAGTAACCAACCATCAGGAATGATATGATATATTCCCTTCTGAATTCCTGGAGAAATACAAGATTTTTTACTCGCGCGCGCGCGCGCGCGCGTGTGTGTGTGTGTGTGTGTGTGTGTGTGTGTGTCTGCAGTTCACAGAGTAATAGGCAGATGGATTCGGATCAGACGGTTAAAGTTCCTTCCTGGGTAGGAAGTAGACATCACAAACCTCTTGTAGCTATGTGAACAAAATGAGGTTTCCCCAACTTGAACTTGAGCATTTCATTCATCCAGGTCTTTCATTTCTACTTGACTTCCTGATTGGGAAGTCAATCCTGACTTCTCCTTTATAGATCTGGACAAAGTTTGGCTGTTGGCAGGTGGAGAAAGAGACACCCCTGCTGAATCCTCAGCCCCACACACAGTTAGGTATACCTCAGTCCACTTGTCAGGCCCGCCCAGATCTTCTGAGTGAAGCTGCTCATAGCCTAGAAGATACACAGAGCATGGCCCTGAATGGATGCTGAGGTCCTGGAGGGATGCTGCTCTCCACCCAATCCCAGCTCCTGAAGGGATGCTGTTGAGATGCTGTTCTCCACCCCATCCCAGCTCCCGCATGAGTGAGAGCATTGTTTCTCTTATGATCCAGAGTGGGATTTGTACCTTCTGCTTATTTGCTAGCTGTAGCAATGACAATCATAAGAGCAACGCCCCTTTTCCCCCATCATGGTTTCCAACCTCGGGATTGCTGGATCTAAGAGTACCCCTCTTGAAGGTTGAGCCTGCACCCAAGAGCCATAGGCCTCCTCCTGTGGGTTCTTCTTCTCTAGGTATTTGTATTCCACAGGTAGAAACACTGGAGGATTTCCAAGAGGCCATTGGGTTCCTCTGTCTCTTTTTTTTTTCCTTCCTTTGAGAGACAGTCTTGCTATATATCCCTGGTTGTCCTGGTAATTTCTGTGTAACCCAGCTGACCTCGAACTCACAGTTTCCTGGTGCTGGGTTTTCAGATGTTCCAAATCATGTCCAGTCAACACAGTTCTTACAAACCTGTAGTAATGGAAGCCCCTTTCTCACTCTCCTTTGTCAGCACCTATTTTTCCACTGTATACTGTCCCCCCGCCTCTCTCACACACCCCTTGGCTTATCTTCTGTGTATTCTGTACACAGCCCCTGTGCTTCGTTCTCTTGCTCACAGTGTCCAGGCTGGAGTGGTATGGATGTTCCTATGTCCCTGTTCTTTAACCACCAGGTGGGATCGTTAATCTGATAAGTAATTCATTCCATAGGAGCCTATGCAGTGTTTTGAAAGTAATACTGACCTGAAAACATGGGGAAGTGGGTTGTGGCATTGCTTGTGCCACTAACTGGGTGGCTTTGGGCAAGTCCTTAAACATCTCTGGGCCTTAGTTTTCCTTGATAATGCAAGAACTGGACTAATACATTTAAACTTTTATCAGCCCTAAAATCATCGTTACTAAACTCAGTGTGGAAAGTTCTATTTTGAAGTAATATAGGATTTTTAATTTTGTCAGCAGTGATTGTTTTGTTTGGAGACAGGGTCTTACTAAGTTGTCCAGCCTGACCTCAAACATTGGGGTTCAAGTGATTCTCCTGCCTCAGATTCCCAAATAGTGGAAACCAGATACCTCTGATACTTCTGATTGCTTTTATTTGCTTTGTGTGTGTGAGAGAGTCTGTGTGTGGAGTGTGTGTATCTATGTATGTATATATGTCTCTGTGTGATATATGTATATATATATATATGTGTGTGTGTGTGTGTGTGTGTCTGTGTGGTGTGTGTATGGGATGTGTGTGTATATCTGTGTGTGGGGTTTGTATTTCCTTCATCAACCCCATGGTAGCATCTCTTGGACCGCTCCTAAGCAGAAAAGAAGGTTCAAGGATCCAGCCAGGCTTAGTGGCTCACGCCTGTAATTCCAGCACTTGGAAGGCTGAAAGCAGAGGATCCGGAGTTCAAGACCACCCTTGGCTACACAGCAAACTAGATTGGCTTACATATGAGATCCTCATTCACAAAACATAAATGGAATAAAACAACAACAAAATCCAAAAGGACAGGTGAACTAAGGGTGAATTAAAAGAAGTTGCTACCTCGTGGGGGCTGGGTTTGTCCTCCTGGAATTAAAATGTAGAGAGAGGGAGGGAAGGAGGGAAGAAGGGTGGGAGAGAGATGGGGGAAAGAGAGAGAGGGAGGGAGGGAGATGGGGGAAAGAGAGAGAGGGAGGGAGGAAAGGAAAGAGGGATGGAGGGAAGGAGGGAAGAATGGAGGGAAGAGAGATGGGAGAGAGAGAAAGAGAGGGGGAGAGAAGGAGGGAAGAAGAGAGGGAGAGAGACAGAGAGACGGAGGGAGGGAAGAAAAGAGGGAGGGGGCAGGTATAAAATAACCTGGCCCCAAACGAGAAAGGACAAAGCGCTATGCAGCTGCTCCCTCCAGGTTAAGTCTTCATTGTGGAAGAGGACTCAGGAGGCTCACAAAGCCCACATGGCTCGCAGGGCCTTCTGGGTTATGTCTACATTATTTCTGAGGAGAGGAGACTTCTGGGTGTCGTGTAGACACCCCCAGTTAGCCCTTCACAGCCCTATCCTGATCACAGGTGTCTCTCCCGAGCAGCAGGATATGTGGATGCCTCACATGGTATGAGGTACTCATTTTGTCCCTCCTGCTGACTGAAGAGAACAAGCTGGAAACATCTCCACCAGCAGGGTAGCAGGACAGGGTCACTGGTACCCGCAGGGCTCAGAGCTTTGTGTGCAAGCTCTGTACAGCCATCACTATCACCAATCACGCTTCAGAGCCGTCGGTTGTTTCCTTCATCAAATAGAAAGTTAATGTTGACTACCAAAATGGTTTCCTCAACATACTTTCTTATAGCATCCAGGACCACCTATACAGGGGTGGCACGGCCTCCCATGCTCCGGGCACCCCCATATCAATATTAATCAACTAATTGCCCTATAAACTGCCTACAGGCTAATCTTCTGGAGGTCTTTTCTCAATTAGGATTCCCTGTTCCGGATATGTCTAGATTTGTGTCAAGTTGACAAAGGCACCTGGCAATGTAGCGCTCACTTGAACCAGGGTTCTCTTCTCTGTATGACAGGGCTGCGTGTGTGATCAGGTTAATCCCCACATTTCCTCATAAAGATAGCAGCCAGAGGTCACAGTGAATTTTAACAGCGTAAATTTACTAGAAATTCAGCCAGAGCTGGAGCGGTGGTGGCTCAGCGGTTAAGAACATGGGCTGCTCTTCCAGAGGACTGGGATTTGATAACCAGCACCCACATAGCAGGTCACAACCACTTATAACTCCAGTCCCGAGGACAGGTCACCTTTTCCTGGCTTCTGTGGGCGTTAGACATGGATGTGGTGCACAGATATATAAGCAAACAAAACATACATACATGTAAAGTAAATGAAAAGAAATCCAATCAGCCGTAGTTGGTATCACCAAAAGCAGTGAGGTTATGAGCGGTGTGGAAAGAAAAGCCAGGCTGCTTCCTTTCTTGACACAAAGGAAGTGAAGACACATGTTGGCAGGGTTGATGGTTTCCCAGGAAGATGTCTTTCAGCTGCTGAGGTGGCTTAGTGGGCACTCACCACAGGGCTGTGCTAACCTGGGTTTGGTACCTGGAATACACACAGTGGGATGAAAGGACTGACCCCTGAAAATTGTCCTCTGACCTCCACATACATGCCATGGTGCTACGGACCGGCTCAGGGGAGCCACTCAGACATTAAGAGAATCAGGGCGAAGGCACAGGAGAAATCAGGATACGGCGGAGGAAATTGACAGACAGTCACTCTCAATGTATTTTTGAAAATGCTGCTGTGTTTTACTTACTTCAGTGCAGTATTATATATTTTTTTTTACAATCAAAGAATTTGGCAAAGGCATACATCATCAAATCATAGAACAGAAAAGAACAACATAAAACAGTTTACAAAAAGAATCTTTGAAGATGCTTTGACTTGGGTACAAGGACTTCTGCTCTCTCACACTTTGCAAAACAAACTCTCTCCTCTTGCCTTCATGGAGATCACTGCCCTTGAGCTAGACCATCTTTATCAGCTTGCAGGTGGCTGGTTGGTTTGAGCTAAGTGACCTTGTGTGCCTGGGTGAGAAAGAAAAAGGCTACTATCTCCCTGGGAAAGCTTTCTGCTAGGAAATTTCTAATACATAGTCTTGAATCTCTCTCAAGTTTACTTTATATCACTAACTTCAACTCTCCTCCTTTCTCAATTCTCAGGCTCAGATATTGTCAGCTTAGGTTAGGTCTTTTTCTTCCCACAAGAGAGGTTTCATAGGCCTTCTATTTACAACTGTACATATTTCTCAGGCAAATACCTAAGGCTTCTAAGGTTTTTCTTAGTAAAATTAACTCCTTTTGTTCCACACCATCAAGGCATTGTCCTAATGATGATTCTGCCAATTCCCAGAACTGGCTACTTTTTTAAGGTTTTAATTAATAGTGGAGTAGAATTCAAAAATGTCCTCAGCAGTCTTGTTTGTATCCGCAGCTGCCTGGAATAGTCTGATCTGTTAGCAATATGCAAGAATCACAGAGAACACATAAACAAGGGAAAAGACAGACATATAGCACCAAGTACAGTCAGGTCGAGTCAGTACAAATGGCGACTCAGGTGGCATTACGCCACAACTGATTGCCACGGGGCAGCCAGGGACTCAACTCCGAGGAGCGCGGATCCCTATCCTCCGGCAACACTTGCCCATCCAGTCAGCATTTCTGCTACATTGGCGAGACAGCCATGGATGTAGCACCATGGTGTATCTGCACACACACACACACACACACACACACACACACACGGTGTATCTGCACACACACACACACACACACACTAACTCAATGTAAAAGTAAACCATAGCGATGGCTCTACAGCTAGTGGGTAAGGTGTATAAACATGAAGGATTTAATTTGCATCCAGTCCCTAGATACAAAGCCAGGTCTGCTGACACAGCAGGAGGATCTCTGAGATTGGGGCCAGCCTGGTCACAAAGTGAGCTTCAGGACAGTCAAGGAAACACAGAGAAACCCAGTTTCAGGGGGGAGAAAAAAAGCACTGGCTACTCTTCATACTTCCAGCTCACCCAATAACAGCTAACAACCATCTGTAAATCTAGTTCCTTGAGCTTTGGTCTGATGCCCTCTTCTGGCTCCCATGGGCACTGCACACATGTGGTACACAGACATCCACATGCAGTCAAAATATCCACACACAAAACAACTTTTAAAACTGAAACAAACAAACAAGCAAACAAAACAAAAACATAAAAGATTAAAAGAACCAGGGGCAGTGGTGGCACACGCCTTTTATCCCAGCACTCGGGAGGCAGAGGCAGGTGGAGTTAGAGGCCAGCCTGGTCTGGTCTACAAGAGCTAGTTCCAGGACAGGCTCCAAAGCTACAGAGAAATCCTGTCTCGAAAAACCAAAAAAAAAAAAAAAAAAAAAAAAAAGAATCTGTGTTCATCTCAGCCAGGTTAAAGCAGGATTACTTGGGAAATTGGTGGCATCAAAACCACTGCATATTTATGGTAATTCAATAAACTCTGACTTTGTGGAAAAACAGGCTTTTTTTTTTCTGCTTTTGATGCCCGGGACTCTAGTAAAGGCTTTGGCATAGTTACAAGAGAGATGACTCTTACAGAATAGCTTCTTCAAGGGTAGAAGGTGCCTCTTCCAGAGGGGATGAGTGGAGAGCTGAATGGATGCAAACGTTCCTTTTTAACCTTTAATGTTTAACATGTTTTCCCACTGCTGACTCATCGGGGCCCCTTTCCTAGGAATGTTGACGGTGACACATGACTACAGCTGCATTTGTTAGACACCGTATTCCGGCAGCGGCATAAGGGGCCAATACCTGCTAGTCACTTTCCCATTGCCATGACAGAATAGTTAATGGAGCCGTGGAAAGAAAGGGTTTATTTTCGCTCCTGGTTTGAGCAGTCAGTCAGTCATGGTGCGGAAAGCACAGCCCCAGGAACGGGAGGAGCTGGTCCCATTTTCTCCACAGTCAGGAAGTAGAGAGAGATGAATGCTGATGTCCAGTTTGTTTTCTCTTTTTATTCAGTTCTGGACCCCAGCCCATGGGATGGTGCTGCATACATTCAAGGTAAATAAGTGAACCGTTCTGGAAATAACTTCACAGACATCCCCAGAGCTGTGGTCCACAGCATTTCTAAAACCAGTCAACACCGGACAGTAGTGACATACACACTCGGGAGGCAGCACTCGGGAGGAAGAGGTAGGCGGATCTCTGTGAGTTCGAGGCCAGCCTGGTCTACAGAATTAGTTTCAGGACGGGGTCAAAAACCATAGAGGAATCCTGCCTCGAAAAACCAAAAAACAAACAAAGAAACAAACAAAACCCCAACTAAATCCAGTCAAAGTTGAAGTGGTGTGTGTATGTGCGCGTGCGCATTATCA
Source organism: Myodes glareolus (assembly GCF_982192425.1). NCBI lineage: Eukaryota > Metazoa > Chordata > Mammalia > Rodentia > Cricetidae > Myodes > Myodes glareolus. The sequence continues at coordinate 61,877,974 of NC_142039.1, forward strand.
TCTTAGTAAACCCTTTTGGGAAGGGATCTGAGAATGGATGTGGAAATTGCTTAAGTTGACAAAAGCTCCATCCCCTGTATGTCCTCGAAACAATCAGCACGACTATCACTTCTAGGACTTACTTGTAAGAGAAAACCACAATCTTGCTATCTGTAGAACTACCACGGTCTCAAGAAAATGGAAGTTTATGGAAACATTGCAAGGTTCCATCGAGGCCAAAGGCCATTGGCCTTAAACCAGCACTAATGATCCTAAGAGTATGACGGAAGTTGTTGCATCAAGAGTCTGTCTGGATGGCAGTTACAGACTCCCGTGGGGAGGTCAGATAGTCCCACGACATGGGGGCACATGCGCAGTGGGTCAAGCCCCCAGGTCCCTGGCTTCTGCCTCAGACCACACACAGAGCTCAGCGAGCCTGATCAAGGTCACTGTCGAAAATGCCGCCAAGTTCCCAGCCAATTCTCCGATTGTTGAGCAACCTATCTACAAGTTGAAAGAAACAAGCTATCTTCTCCCTAGAAATAATTACATGGGAAGATATCGCATGACATTTGCAGGAAAATGAACACAACTAGAAACCATGTAACACGCACCAGGGTCTGAAAGACAAATATTGCATTTTTCTCTGATATATGAGGAACATACATTTAAAAGTATGTGTGCGTGTGTGTGTGTGTGTATGTGTGTTACAAAACAAGAAAGAAGATCATGAGATAGGAGGAAGAGATGGTAAGAGAGGTGAGGAATAGAGGAGGCACTGGAAGGGAGTTTACATTACATGTAGGAAGGCAGAGAGAGGTACTAACTTAAGAAGGAAAGAGAACCAGCTGGAGGTAGGAGAGGACATGGGGAAGTCAGCGTGAGGTGAAAACAAATAAGAACAACATATGACATATGTATGAAGTTGGCATGATGAAACCCATTACTTTCCATGCTAGCCTAAATAGCCTAAAATTTTACGGAAATAAAAATAAATAGGTAAGTGTATGTTTAAGTCTTCGATGAGTTTTTGGCATATGCGCCATATTTCACTATACAGGATAATTGACTTGGCTCACCTTTGCCGTTTTGCTTAATCCTAAACCCTCGCGCAGCTGTCTGTTACTGCTATCAGAGCAGAGGTGTCCTGTGTGATGCCAACACATCATTCCAAGTACACCCTTCTTGGTAATTATTCGTGGTCATAGTTATCTTTGAGTCTGAAATGTCCTTCACAGGCTCCTGTGTTTAAATATTGCTCCCCAGTTGCTGGTGCTGTTGCAAGGTTTCAAACCTTAGGGATGTGAGTCAGAAGTGGGCGGGGGCAGGGGCAGTGTCCCGCTTCTGTATCCTACTTGCCCTCCCTGCTCCTTAGTCCAGTGATAGGGAGAGCCTCTGCCACATACTCCTGCCACCATGGACTCTTCCATGCCTCCCCAGGATGGGCCAATACCCTTGAAGCTGTTTCCATAAATAAATAAATAAATAAATAAATAAATAAATAAATAAATAAATAAATGAAAGACGTGCCAGACCGTTTCCAAATTTTAACTGCTTAGGATCAATTTATGTGAACTGACTCTCATTGATCCCAACCAGAGCTGTGTTAGAAGGGACAGTTAGCCTTCAGAACCAGAGACCTGAGGCCACACTCTAATTCATTGTCAATGACCTTTCACCCTACACTACTCTACCTCCGTCTCAGTATGTAGCGTTGGCTGTCCTAGAACTCACTTTGTAGACCAGGCTGACTTTGAACTCACAGAGATCTGCCTGCCTCCTCCTCTCAAATGCTGGGATTAAAGCTATGCATCCCCACATCCAGAGTTACTTCCCGTTAATAAGCCTCGGTGTCCTCATCAGTGTGATGGGCACTATAGTAACTTTGTCTAAAGATTTTTTTAAAAAAAATATATTGTTGACTCTTTTGGTGTGTCTTCAGGGAAATTTTTGTGTACTGAAATTCAAATTCAAATTATGTGTCGGTCAGCTTTTTAGTACTGTAATAAAATGCCTCTGATGATCAAGCTAAGAAGAAGAAACGATTGTCTCCGCTCATAGTTTTGGAGGTTTCGGCCAAGGGTGGGTGGATCCTTTTACTTTTTCATCTGTGGCAAAGCAGCCTGTGGTGGCAAAATCATGTCCAGGAGTGAGTTTCTCACCTCAGGATAGCGAGCGAGCAAAGAGAAAGAGGAAGGGCAGCTGCTCACTGTCACCTTCAAAATCATACTCCAGTGACCCAAAGACCTTCCCCTGGGCCCTGCCACTTAAATCTCTCTCTCTCTGTCTCTCTCTCTCTGTCTCTCTCTCTCTCTCTCTCTCTCTCTCTCTCTCTCACACACACACACACACACCTTACGATACTGCCAAGCTGGAGAGCAGGCCTTTTTTTCTGTGGGCCTTCAGGGATATTTCAGATCTAGATGCCAGCAAATGATTAAATTAGTTTGATAACCAATCTATATTTTTAAGCGAAAATAAAAACCACTTTCTTGTTTCTTGAGACAAATCTCTTGAGTGCTGAGGTTACAGGCATAAACCACCATACCCAGCCAGAGTTATTTTTAAATTTTTCAAATTTATATTTCTAATTGTATTATTTTATTTAGTACAACTTGACATGAGCAAAAACTATAAAAAATGGCTAGTCCTCTTTGCAAATTAAATCACTCCTAGCATAGCTACCCTGAATATTTAAATTTAATATATTGAATATTACATTTCCTTCTTCTGTGCTTCAATTATCTGACTTAACAAATAAGATACCCCTATGCATTTAAATAACTCTTACAAAATCTAATAAATTAAAGTATAAATATGTTGAAGCTTATGTTCTTTTGTGCATTTAAACCTGGTAAGAATGTTAACTTAAAATAGTAAATCTAATTTAATTGTTCCACTTTGTATTTTAAATTGGAATCAGCATGCCTACCTATTTCACCAAATGATGAAATTCTCCTAAACATACCAAATGTGAGCAGATACTTTAAAATAAAAAATATGCTATGGGGTTGGTACCCTCGGGTATTTCTCTGGTTCTAAATCCTCCCAGAGCAGAGGAGTAACTTTGGACTGTGGAAGTCTTACCTGTTCTGTTCCATGCAGATTAGTGCTTGTCTTTCTAAATTGCTAATCTCCTTAAGACCCAGAGGTCATGGCCAGGTACCATGGACCCTTGTTTGCATCCCAGAGGGAGGACACTTAGTCCTTTATCTAATGACTGAGCAGGGTGCATAGCGTCAAGGGAAGCATGATCCTTTAATGCATTTTAAAATTTTATTTTATAAATGTTTTGCCTGAATGTGTGTGTGTGTGTGTATATTTATATATATATATATATATATATATATATATATATATATATATATATATATATATATATATATATATATGCACCACCTGCATGCAGTTCCCACAGAGGCCAGAAGAGAACATCTGACCCCCTGCAATTAGTGAGGCAGATGGTTATAGGCTGCCACATGAGTGCAAGGCGTCAACTCAGGTTCTTCCCAAAAGGAGCAAGTGCCTAGCCCCATGCTGGTTAATCTTGATTATCATTTGTGTGTGTGTGTGTGTGTGTGTGTGTGTGTGTGTGTGATTTTAATCACCTTGGAAGCAAACCTCTGGCCTCTCTGTGAAAGTAGTTTGGATTCATTGATGTGGGAAGACCCTCCCTAAATGTAGATTTCACCATTCCATGGACTGGAGTCCTCCACTGAAATCTTCCTCATCTGTATAGCAAATTTTAGGACAGCCTGGGCTACACGAAACCTTGTCTCAGAAAGAAAATAAAAAGACCCTCTTGAAATACAAATTTTCCTACCTCCCTGCCGAGTACTGGGATTACAGGCATGCACCACTATGGCTGTTTTTATGCAGAACTGGTGGGTTAAACCCGGGTCCTCATGGATGGTAGGCAAGTATGAGACCAAACAAGACCATGTTTTTTACTTTTACAACTGTTTCCCAAACTATCCAAAACAGAGAAGGGGAAATATTTGCACAAGTAAACGAACCCACCTTGTGTAGTGACTTCCTTAGGTCAAAATGATTGGTTGGTGATTTCACTCAAATAAGTTAACGCTCTTCAGGGTTATTCCTACAAGGCTAAATATTCACGATAAAAGGAAGAGAAAGCCAGAGTTGGGATAATAGATACATTTAAGCAATGGGGAATTAGAGAGTCTTCTGGCTTGGGCACTTCAAAGTTTGTAAAGCCTTGGGTAGAGACAGGGGTGGGGTCGGGGACAATGTTTGCTCTCAAGTCCCTCACCTGCAGTGGAAGGGTGGAGAAAGTTGTCTTAGTCACTGTTCTGTCACTGTGAAGAGACACCATGACCAAAGCAATTCTTTTGAAAGAAAGCATTTGACTGGATGCTTGCTTACAGTTTCAGAAGCTTAGTTCATGATGAGAATCAGACAGGCAGGTGCTGGAGCAGTGGATGAGAGCTCTACCCGAGAGAGAGAGAGAGAGAGAGAGAGAGAGAGAGAGAGAGAGAGAGAGAGAGAGAGAGAGAGAGAGACTCATGCTGCCCGGTGTGGACTTTTGAAATCTCAAAACTCACTCCAGCAACTCACATCCTCCAACAAGGGCACACCTACTCCAATAAAGCCAGAGCCCATAATCCTATTCCTTTTCAACTAGAAGGATGCCTGATGACTGAGCATTCAAATATACGTGCCTGTGGGACCCATTCTTACTCAAGTCACCAGAACACAAGTCAAGTTCTTACTGTTGTTTGTGCTCTTGCAGGTGAGAATCTTAGCTAGCCTAGGAATGGTTGAGCAAGAGACATACCAAGCAACCAACAAACTGTTCTTGCTAGATCCTGGCTTGGAGTCAGGTTTTAGAACCCATGGGTAAATTCCAAACTAATGGCCAGGGTTTATATTATTAAGTATCACTCTCATTTATACCACCCTCTATCTTAATTAATTCACCTTAGTTATATTTGTGTATTATATATGTATTGATTATACATGCATTATAGATAGGTGGAATTTCTCTGTGTCTCAGCAGTCAACTCTGTCCTACCAGCTGGCTCCCAAATAACAGCACTGAGACTTATTATTAATTATAAATGCTTGTCTAATAGCTTAGTATTGTTACTAACTTGCTCTTGTGTCTTAAATTAACCCATATTTCTTATCTATGCTCTACCATGTGACGGTACCCTTTTTCATCATAGCACGTTCATCTCCTGCTTCTTCTGCATCTGCCTGGTGACCCTGTGACTCTGTCCTTCTTCTTCCCAGCATTATCTCTGCCCTGAAAATCTTGTCAAGCTATAGGTCAGTCAGTTCTTTATTAACAATGAGAGCAAAAAATATTCACAGTATACAAAAGGATTACTCCACAGCAATTATATATTAGTGGGGTTTAGTGTGATTATTTTCATACTTATATATGGCAGTACATGGTAATCAAATACAATTTTTTAAAAAATTAGCATATAGTTAAGACAGTTTTTAAACAAAATATGTTTTAGGAATTCTTCTTCCTCCTTAAAATTTTATTTTATTTATTAATGCTATTGTGTGTGTGTATGAGAGAGAGAGAAAGAGAGAGAGAGAAAGAGAGAGAGAAAGAGAGAGAGAGAGAGAGAGAGAGAGAGAGGAGAGAGAGAGAGAGCTGGCACACACATGTGAAGGACAGAAGGCAACTTTTGGAGGACAGGCTTTGTCCTTCCACTGAGGGTTCCAGGGATCAAACTCAGGTTTTCTGGCTTACATAACAAGAGCCTTTATCAAAGATGCCATTTTAGTGGCCCGAACAATCTTTTTTCTACCCTGTCTCCATTCACACACCCCTGTTTTTTAGTTTCTAATGGCCACTACCATTATGCATGGCTTCTACAATTAAAAAATCTGCCTAAGTCCCACGATATATTTTCAGCCCCTAAACCATACTCATTGTACCTTCCCTGTGCTTTAAATACAGGTACTGAGCATCAGAGGGCTTCAGCTGCCTGGGGTGTGCGTTGCTGGAAGGGCCAGTGGATGTCCTGCCTTCTCATTTGACAATCACCTCGTAAACAAGGGTCTCTTCAAGGTGTACCTAGTGTTGTTTTGTGGTTGTTTGTTTGGTTGTTGTTGTTGTTGTTGTTACTTTTATGCTTTTTGTGGGTCAGGTTTCCCTAGGGAGACAGTGCTGAAGGTGGCGGCGCGTTCCTAGGTATGAGAAGGTTGTAATATGCCTTAGGGAGAATATATGTGTGTGTGTGTGTGTGTGTGTGTGTGTGTGTGTGTGTCTTATCTAAGCTAGGGCTGTGGGCTATGATGTCAATGAAATGGATCTACCATTCATAGCATGTAAGTGAATCTCCCTTAGGAGCACTTGTAAAATAAGGTCATGTGTGATTGATGAATAAGGATGCTGGGAATATCCCTCTTGCAGGAGTCTAACCCAGTGTCTCCAGGAAGGCTGCTGCTCCACACCAGCTAACTCAGTGCTCACAGCTGTGTTATAGAATGGGTGTGGGACCCGAATCTGCACCACCCTCCCGGCACAGTTCGTGCGCTTCCATGCCAGCCAAGAGCTTGGGGCAAAGGCCTTGGGATTGAACAAAAGACACACACACAGAGACCTGGGTCATTTGTCAAGAAATAGCTGAATGCCCCTTTATTTAGCTTTTTGTAAAGTTAATATACCTTTGCCCTAGAAGAGGAATCCCCTCCCAGCCAGACGGGAAAGCACAGTGTGAAAAGCCTGGCGATGTGTGAGAATTCCTACCCGGGCAGGGGATCAGGGGCAGAGGGCGCAGTGACAGACAGTGGAGAGGGAACTTGGTGCCATGTTCTCCCGGGCAGGTGGGAAAATTACCATACCAAAAGTAATAAAAAGCCCTGCAGCTAGATCCCTAGGCTGGAGCAGAGCAAGCACAAAAATTAACAAAAAGTTTATTTGGCTAGCCAAAACAGTCCTTGCAATTTGCACCTCAAGGAACAGGGGGAAAACCTGGGATCCTACAAATGGGACCACCTTCACTAACCCGCATCTGCTGTGATTGGAGAGAACTGCTTTGAGTGACAGTAGGTTCTGACTGCTGAACTCACCTAACTGAAGTCAGGCTGGCTGGTGTCCATGCAGTTCTGAGCAGGACTCAGGACAGACACCATGCAAACATGATATGGGAATATAAACGGTTCCTTGATAAGCAGAACCTAATTTAGGATCAGAAAAGGGTAAGAGTGTGGAATCAGCAGTGGGGCCTCACAGGTGCTATTCTGAGTGGCACTTAAGTTGGCAAATGACTCCCAAATAAACCTGGCTGGAGATAGCACTGCAGCTGGCCTTCCTCTCAACCCCCATAGCTTACAAAGGAAGGAATAATAATACTTAGGATAGTAATTTAAAGGAATATGTGAGGCTTCAGCTGTAGCTCAATGATTAAATGTATATATGACATGGGAGTGTGGTGGTTTGAAAGAAAATATACATTGCATCATATTATATATTTATAGTATTGTGTGTATATATACTATATATAGATATATACATACACATATATTTGCACATATATATAATACACATATACACATTCGTATATGTATTTATATGGAGAGAGAAAGATAGAGAGAGAGAGAGAGAGAGAGAGAGAGAGAGAGAAGATCCAGGCAATCCAACAATGGCTGTCTGTGAATGGAAAGTCCAAAAATCCAGTAGTTGCTAAGGCCACAAGGCTGGTTGTCTCAGTTGCTCTTCCATCATACATGGAAACCCAGAGAAGCAGGCTCTCATGCCAGTGAATAAACAGATGTGCTAGCAAGGCCAGAGCAAGCAGGCAAAGAGCAGAAGTTTCTGTCTTCTTTCTGTGTCTACATAGAAGTCCAGTAGAAGGTGTGGCCTGCATTAATGGTGTGTCTTTCCATCTCGAGATTCAGATTACAAGAGCATGTCTTCCTAACTCAAAGATCCAGATTGGAGTGCATCTACCTACTCTAAATTAGGCAAAAAGCCATCACAGTTGTGCCCTCTATTTTTGGATTTTAGTTAATTACAGATGTGGTCAAGTTGACAACCAAGAATAACCGTCACAATTAGGCTTCATGTGCTCTGAGGAACATAAATCAGGACTTCATGCTTGTGTAGCAAGCACTTTTGCCATGAGCCATCTTCCTAACCTCATTTTAAAAAATATATTATATATAACTCCATAGAGCAGCAGTACTCAATCTGAAGATCATGACCCCTTCGGGGATTGAACAAACCTTTCACAAGGATCACATATTCTACATATTAGATATTTATGTTATAACTCATAACATAAAACATTGAAGTAGCATGAAAATAAATTTTATGGCCGGGGTCACCACAACATGAGGAACTATACTAATGGGTCTCAGCCTTAGGAAGGTCGGGAACCACTGCCACAGAGAAAGAACCTCTCATCCTCAGGGATTTATGATTTAGTGATGGAACCACCTGTGCTCACAGCAGCTCTTAGAAAGGGAACCATTTGATTGGGGCTGGCTTACAGTTTCAGAGGTTTAGTCCGTTATCATCATGGCACATAAGCAGACGTGATGCTGGAGTGGCAGCTGAGAACTCTGCATCTGGATTGGCAGATAGCAGGAAGGGAAAATCACACTAGGCCTGGCTTGAGCAGTTGAGACCTCAAAGCCTACACCCTAGTGACACGCCTCCTCCAACAAGGCCACACCCACTCCATCAAGGCCACACCTCCTAACTGTGCCACTTCCTGTGGCCAAGCAGTCAAACACACGAGTCTATGGGAGCCATTTCTATTCAACCCCCCCACAGGAGTTTATGAGCAGAGGACCACACAGGAGTGGCAGAGATTTGCAAATTGGAAGAGACAAATTATGACCTGTGTCATGTATCTGTAGTTACCTGGAAATGTGGTTATTTTAACTGAAACATTATTAAGAACTTCCAGGTGCACGACTTTCTAAAAGTGGTCACGAGAGGAAATAAAGATGGGGTGGGGGCCAAGAAAAAGCAGAAGTAGCAGTTGGAGAGATGATCGGGGTTAAGAGCCCTTGCTACTTATCCAGAGGACTACAGTTTGGTTCCTAACACCCCGCTGAGCAGCTCACAGGGGATCTGTAGCTCGATTCTGGTCTCCGCAGGCTCCCACTCTCATGAGTCCATAATCACACACACCCATGCGTGCCCATGCACACGCCCACACAAGCACGTACACACGCACACGCTACACAATTAAAAGTAAATCTTTAAATGAAAACAAAAAGAAAAACTAACCTACTGCACAGAAGAAACATGTTGTTCTGACCAACTGTAAAATTTAGTTAAGACGTGGAGGCTCCATCTCCGTGAAGAGAAACTATGTGAAACCTTCCGATACAGCATCAGATTAAAGGACAACTCTACAGGGAATCTTCGTTAGGGGGCTCTTTTCTTCCTTCTGCTTTACTTGTAGCATGAGAGACTTTAATAGCAAGAAGCAAGGTCACCAGGATAGTAATGAGATGGTTACGGCAGACTAATTGAAAGACTAACAACCTTAATAACAGCTGCCACCCTGGGGAGCATCTCCAGCCACACTTAAAGGCAGGTCCTGAACCAAGCCCCTCTACAGGGTGGTATATTTAGTAGCCTAAATTCAATCACGATGGCTCTGAGTTGCTTAATTAGATAAATGAAACACACACACCTCACACTCACACTCATACATGCGCGCGTACACACACACACACACACACACACATACACACAATTTTGCTACTCCATGACCAGCAAATTAAATTTACATTTTCTTTCTCAGCACACATTGCAATGGAAAGTAACTTGGTGTGTCTGGCCTGTGTTCTTTATCAGCTGTGCTCTCTAGAGGCTCCCACTACCCAACTTGAAGATCAATACTGGGCAGTGGGGTGTGGTGGGGCAACTCTCCACTAGATCGGGTATTCTGATGTTTAATTTTTATGTGCATAGGGATTTTGTCTGAATGCATGTCTGTGCACCCCTTGTGTGTTCCTGGCACCCACAAATCCACAATGGAGGGCAGAAAAGGGCATTGGATCCCCTGGGACTGGAGTTATGCATAGTTGTAATTAGCTATGTGGGTGCTGGGAATCAAACACAAGTCCTCTGGAAGAGCAGCCACTGAGATTAACCACTTGGCTATCTCTTGGCCTTGGTGTTGGAATTTTTAAGTCAGCTGACAGACTGGGCATATGGCTTAGCTGGCAGAGTCTGACTTGAATGCACGAGGTGCCATTCCTGGCACTGCATGTGCTGGTACTAGTGGTACCAGCCTGCAAGCCTGGCTCCCAGGAGATGGAGCAAGAAGTTCAGAAATTCAAGAAGATCCTTAGCTACATGCCAAGCTCCAAGAGAGCCTGTCTCAGGAACAAAAGGGAAAAAAATGAGTTGACCGCTCAGATTTTCAATTTTTAATATTAGTGTCTAACCCCACAATACTCAGTGCCCTCTGCTATGAATTGTTGGCTTGTGGTTGCTGCTGCACCGTACGTGGCACAGGCTGAGACTCTCTCGTTGGAAATGTTCAGCACCAGAAATGCTTTAGATCTGGGATGACCATTTTCATCAGAGTGTGGAGGTTTTGCATGCACTGGGGCATCTGGCTGCATCAGGGAGATTCCAGATTTTTAGATGAAGGCTACTCAATGTGTGACATTAATAATTTACAAAAACTTGGAATAATATATTTCAAGGTCACACACGTACGCATGTGTGTAAGTGTGTGGGCATGTTTGTGTGTGTGTGTGTGTGTGTGTGTGTTCAACTGTAGCAGAGGGGAGGTTGTCAGGTATATTGATGGAAGTGAAGATGCAGAATATGGTCAACATTCAGATATAAAGGACTCTGCTCTTGTTATGAATGAAGCCCTTTAGAATTTACTTTCGGCCCTGTTTCTGGTTGGCCAGAAACTGAAACCACTTACATAGATTTCATTAGGAATTCAAAGTTAAATGCATGGGATCTCTGATTCTATGCTCACCTTTCCAATGGCATCTCAGGTGCAGTGTCAACTTTCAAAGCAACTGAAAAAAAAAAAGCCTTTTTTAAGGACTTGATAATAGGTTGGAAGGAAAATTAAATGATGCATATAACTGCAAAATTTAAGAAAAGCAACAGTGCAGCCTACAGGTCACATAGACACTACCGACCATTACCAACTGGCTGCTCAAGCCTGGACCTTGGAAAGAAATTATTCATATAAATAATTGGTTTTACATAAAAGATTGGGGGGTGATGAAAATGTTCTAAAATCATAGTAATTGTCATACAGTTGTGAGAAGAGACAAAATAATCTCTGAATCGTGGATTTCAGAAAGGTAAACTCTTCAAAATATGAATTATATTTTAATGAGGCAGATATTAAAATGAACCAATAATACAGACATATACTTCCTCATCTCTAAGAAGCCATTTTGGGACATGAAAAATAGCATATGTCAGGGGATGGTGATGTGGTCTTGCTATGTAACCCTGTTTGGCATCTAATTCTCAGTTCTCTTGTCTTTGCCTCCTGAGTGCTGGGATTACAGGCATGTACCATCAAGCCTTGTAGGAAAAGCAGATGATGGAGGTCTGACTCTCAGAGGTGCCCTGTGTACTTGCTTAGTCCCAAGAATGAGGCCTCCTTAGAGCAGGATGCCAGGATGTCTTTTAGGGTTTCTGTTGCCATGACAAAACACCATGACCAAAAGCAAACTAGGGAGGAAGGGTTTATTTGACCTACACTTCCACATCACTGTTCATCGCCAAAGGAAGTCAAGACAGGAACTCAAACAAGGCAGGTTCCTGGAGAGGGGAGCTGATGCAGAGACCTTGGAGGCATGCTGCTTACTGACTTGCTCTCTGTGGCTTGCTTGTTCCCTATGGCTTGTCCAGCCTGCTTTCTTAGAGCACCCAGGACCACCAGCCATGGGATGGCACACCCACAATGTGTGGGGCCCTCTTTCATCGATAATTAATTAGGAAAATTCCTACAGCTGGATCTTATGAAGACATTTTCTTTATTAAGATCCCTCCTTTCAGATAACTCTGGTTTGTGCGTCAAGTTTACATAAGACCAGCCAGCACACAGGGCTTGCCTCAACTCAGTGTGGGCAGGAATTATTACTTCAAACTTTGGCTCAGATGAAAATGAATCAATGTTAAATAGTATCTACCACTAGACCACCAGTGAGCGCTATTTTTTATTCCTTCTTTGTTCCTACGCACCTACTTTCAGGGCTGCAGTCTACTACAGAGGAGCATCCACTTCAACCAGACCTCTTCTCCAGGGCTGAAAATAAAATTCATGACCTCAGGAAACACAGGATCTGGTTTAACCAGGACAGCGCTGTCTCACCTTCCCTTGCATCCTGGGCACCTTTGAGCCATTTCTGCATAAACAAATATAGTATCAGGGCCACACTCTATAAATTCTAGAGCAGCCAGGCAGTGGTGGCACACAGCTTTAATCCCAGCACTTGGGAGGCAGAGGCAGGCAGATCCCCAAGTTCGAGGCCAACCTGGTCTACAGAGTGAGTTCCAGGATAGCCAGGGCTGCACAAAGAAACCCTGTTTTGAATTCCGCCTCCCCCCCCCAAAAAAAAATCAATAGAAAACTTTTTAAAAGTTTGCCTGTAAGTATAAGTCTGAATCATGCTTTAAAGGATAGAATAGAAGATTGAGAAGTACAAAAGAAAGTAGACGTGCTGAGCTATGGGTGTGAGAACGTGAGCAAACTGGGATGTAGTCACGTGAGAGTTTGTTTATGAACTCATTAAATGGCAAGCTCTCCTAGCTACGCTTTAGAATTCGACCCAAGTGACCTCAAGAGTTGAGGTGAAGTATGCAAATATCTGTGGTCGCCATGACAACAAGATCAGCTGGATTAGCTCAGCAGCGTTCTGCGGTCTACCTTCACTGCTCAGTTACAGTGAGAAGTTATTGAAATATCTTATTGGAAAACCAGTTGGGGTGCATTGACTCGAAGAAACCTCTGGAAGCTGAGATATCGGATGATGTCCTGTGACATACAGCAGGGCACAAAGCTGTCCCTGACTTAGCTCTGACCTGCCCAGTTCCGGGTTTGGCTGGGGCAAGTTTTGTAAGCCTGGGTTTTCACTTCTGTATATATGATAGTGATGATGACCAGGGTGATAATGACATAGGGTTTGTGAGGATGCGCCAAGAAAATAGAATAAAACTCTATGCAGGGTGCCTGTCACGCAGAGGGAGGAGCTGGTGTTAAATATGTGCTTTTGGTCCCTTGGCAGAAGTTTTAGTTCATTCACAGAAGTAGCAATCTGGGCACTCTGAGGGTTTTTTTTTTTTTGTTACTATTTAATTATAATTACTATTTTAACTACTATTTAATATAAATTTTAAAATTTGTTTCTTTGCTTAGGTTATTGCTTAAAAATCATATTTAGGGACTGGCAGGATAGCTCAGTGGGTAGGCACACTTGCTGCCAGTCCTGAAGACCTGACTTCAATCCCAAAGCAGGTTATTCTCTGGCCTCCATTTGTACCCACCCCACTACCTCCACATAAATAAAATAAATGTGATTTTAGTCCAACAGTGGTGGCAAATGCCTTTAATCCCAACACTTGGGAGGTAGAGAAAGGCAGATCTCTGTGAGTCTGAGGCCAGCCTGGTCTACAGAGCGAGTTCCAGGTCAGGCTCCAAAGCTACACAGGGAAACCCTGTCTTGCAATAAAAAAATAAAATAAATGTAATTTTTAAAAATCTAATTTCGCAAAAAGATAACGCAAATATAATGAAATATGGTTTCTTCCTATCATACTAACAGTGTGGCTCCAGCTGCTTTTATAAATACTGACTGGTATTTATAAAAGTTAATGAATGACTCCAGACGGCTGCCTTGCTGGGAGTTTCCTGTCTTATCAAGCATAACAATCACTGAGAATCTGACGATATGCAAATTTTACTTCAATAACCCTGGGTGGGGTCCAGGCTTTTGAACCTGTATTTTGTGTAAGTCTATAGAGAAGCTGGCTCTGTGGGCCAGATAAAGAACATGCTGGTGTCTGTAAAGCGTTGAGGACACAGACAGAAGCAGAGTCCCTGATGGCCTGTGTCAGGTACTCTTCCTGGAAAGTATGTGTCTAAATCCAGCTTGGTAAACCAATAAAAACGACATTACTGGCTTTACATCCAGGAGCTTGGGTGACTCAAAATGAGCTGTATTGTGGAAAAGTCCCAGCCCAGAACAGGCAAACTCAGAAGAGCCCCATGGCTCCTGTGGGACTTGCAGACAGCTACGGCACTCGGTTCCCCTTCTCCCCAGCAAGTGCATGTAGCCTATGTAACTCCGGGAGGGACCCTGAGAGTCTTGTATGCTTCCTGAGCCCCTAAACCTCTTCTCTCCAGAAGAGACTATTTCAGTCTGAAGAAATATCTACACAAATGTGTGGGAAAGAATTAAAACCCATACAGAGTTTTTAAAGGAACAGATAGACTCTTCCAGAAAGAAAAGACAAGGCTTGACCTCTGTGGACGTTTGTCTTTTCAGTACCAGAGAGTACCTGAGGACAGACCCCTAGGGCTTTCCTTTAAGACGATGACCGTGACAATGAACACAAAGCCCATTTGCTTTTTTTGGTTTTTGTTTGTTTCGTGGGCCGGCTTCCAGTTTGTAAAGGGCCTTAAACATTTCATTGGCTGGCCTGAGCGTGGTCATTTTCATTCTCTTTGATAAACTTGATTTCCTTCCATGAAAATGTGTGAGGTTCCTGGTGGGGGGAAAGCAAATATAATGAGAACATATGGGATGGGCTAAGACCTTGATCATTTGTGGGCACGTGTGTTGAGGCGACTGACTATTGGGCAGCAGGGTTTTTATGGTGAGCTGGGCCACATGCTAGTTCCCAGAGAATGGGCGAGCCTGTAGAGAACAGGAAGGAAATGAAAGTGGTCCTGAGGCAGGCTGGAAAGACAGGGGACATTATGGAACCAGGGAAGGGAAAGGGAGCCGCTCACCCTGGAGTCTGGCTGAAGTCTCCTACCGTGATGAGAATCAAAAATTCCAGCAGGGTGAACATTTGTTGTGGTGAAGGACCCCAACTTCATTGGGGTCACAGTTAAAACTGTGGTTTTAACTTTAACCATAGTTATAACGCTCTGCAAAGGTTTTCAGATAGCAAGCTTCATTAAAGGCCGGGATGCTGAGCAAAGACACCTGAGCAAAGACAGCCTTATCTGGCTGCGAGACAGGATGGATTGGTCATAGGAACAAAGAAAGAGAAGATTGCGAGGCCTGAGTCACGTAGAAAGCGAGGCTCGTCACAAGTCAGGGGCTGTGCAAATCGCCAGCCAAGCTAGGAAGGCAGGAAGAGATAAGAAAAACAGGTAGCACAACCCCCTCCAGGTGGGTCTGGACAACCCCCTCCTTGGTATTTAGGTAAAAGGTCAAGAATGTGCCACTCAGCTTAGCCTTATTTGAACTGACCAATGAAATGAAAGCTTTTCTGCTTCTGTACCCGCGCTTTTGCTCCCCTATAAAAACCCCTCATCCGCGCAAGCTCTTCGAGAGACTTGTCGCCCAGGTACCTGCGTATCCACCAATAAACCTTCTGCTGTTTGCATCCGGCTGCGTGTTTTCGACTGGTCTCTGGGCACGGGGTCCTTCCCGAGGGAAGACGCCCACGAGGGAGCCTTTCAGTGGTTGTTTGGATGAGAGTGGCCCCACAGGCCCAAATATTTCAACGCTTAGCCCCCAATCGGAGGAACTGTTTGGGAAGGATTAGGGCCTTGGGCTTTGTTGGAGGAGGTGTGTCACTGGGGTTGGGCTCTGAGGTTTCAAATGATTCTGTTCCCAGTCTCTCTCTCTCTTCCATCTCCACCCCCTCCACCCTACCTCTCCCTGCCTTGTGCTTGTGGATCAAGATCTAAGCTCTCAGTTACTGCTCCAGCACCATGCCTACCTGCCTGCCCCTGCCTTGGTGGTCATGGACTCACCCTCTGATACAGTAAGCCCCAGTTAAACTCCTTTTTCTTCTATAAGTTGCCTTGGTCACAGCGTCTTATTACAGTGACAGAAAAGAAACTCAGGACATTTCTTTAAACTGCTTTTTGTTTTCCAGCTGTGAGCCTGCAATTTTCTAGCAATAACTCCTTGAGTCACAGTTCTAGTAAAAGGACACACACTGAAACAGGCTTTAGTTTTGTCTTGTCAGATTGTAATCACACCCAAGGTACCCTATAACGTCACTTATTTAAAACATGGAAAAGGGAGGAGTTTCTTAGTGCCCCTTTGAGATGCCCGTCTAGCCACCAAAATGGTATATATGGTTACTGCTAAGACACTTAAGTGGGGCTGCTGCAAGGGACAGCATGGTGCTCTGTTCCTGCTATTGCTGACAAGTCCTACCAGGTGCAGTTAGCAATCGAGACTCTACGATATAAGGAGCATGCGACTCCAAATAGCCCGGTAAGGTTTTGTCCGCTCAGCACAAGCTTGAGTCACCTGGGGAGCCTCAGTTGAGGAATAATCGATCAGATTGCTCTGTGGACAAGTCTGTGGGGCATGGATGTGGGAGGGCGCAGCCCACTGTGGGCAGGTGGTCTGGGCATAAGAAGCTAGCTGAGCTCTCTGGAGAGCTTCTCTCTATGGAGAGCAAGCGGGTAAATGGAATGCCTCCCACAGTATCTATTTCAGTGACTGCCTTGGCTTTCCTGATAAGGGGCTGTAACCTGTGGGTAAAATAAACCCTGTCTCCCCCACATTGCTCTCACAGCAATATAAAGTAACTAAGACAGCTACAATTTATCAAATAATTAATTGTACTTTTTTTTTTTTTTTTTGAGACAGGGTCTCTCCATAAAGCCCTGGTTGTCCTGGAACTCACTATGAAGACCGCTATGTAGATCAGGCAGGCCTCACAGATATCTGTGATCTGCCTGCCTCTCTCTTCAGAGTACTGGGCTTAAAGGCTCACTCCACCACCCCTGCACTAAGGTTTCTTTTTACCCTATGAAAACACTCAAGTTAGACACCCACAAGGTCACCCAACTGGAATGTGGCCACGTTTTCAAACTAGGTAGAGGCCCCAAGACACTTCATTTACGCAAGTCTCATTTTTCTCTTTTCTGCTTCCTCTTCCATTTTTCTGCTCCAGCTGGAACACTGGGCATGCACTTCGTCACTGAGTTACCCTGCCCCGGCCCTCTGTTTTGCTAACCTCCCAGTGGCTTCTTCAGCACACTCGAAGCCTGTCTCAACACATGGTGGGCACACTGGGAGTGAAATTAGGGAAACCAAAATCCTTAACCTTTTTGTAAAATGAGTGCGCAGTAAAGAAACCGCTGAGGTGATGGGGTGGCTGCCCCATGGTTCCAGAGAAGGTTCTCGTCTTTACCACTGTCCTATTGCTGTGAAGAGACACCAGGACCAAGGCACCTCTTATAAAAGGTGATTGCAGTCCCAGAGGTTTAGACCATAACCATCTGACAGACAGATGGGCAGGCGGAATGACACTGGACCTGGCATGGGCTTCAGAAACAAACCCCGTGGCTCACTTCCTCCAACAAAGCACACACATCCTAATCCTGATCCTTTCAAAGGATTCCATTCTGGGTTACTAAACCTTCAGATGTATGAGCCAATGGGAGCTTTTCTTAGTCAAACCACCACAGTTTTTATTGCACATGGTATGTGTGTGTGTGTGTGGGGGTGAGAACAGCCAGAGGCAGCTGGAAGAGAAAGAAAAAAGCAGACTGGCTAGAGCTAGGGCTATCACTGGGGGGGGGAGTAAGAAAATAACAGGGGGGAGAGAGAGACACATGGAGAGGCAGAGAGAGAGAGAGAGAGAGAGAGAGAGAGAGAGAGAGAAGCTGGAGAGATGGCTCAGTGGTTAAGAGCATTGCCTGCTCTTCCAAAGGTCCTGAGTTCAATTCCCGGCAACCACATGGTGGCTCACAATCATCTGTAATGAGGTCTGGTGCCCTCTTCTGGCCTGCAGGCATACATGCAGAAAGAATATTGTATACATAATAAATGAATAAATAAATAAATAAAAAATGCTGGGAGAGTCCTGCCCATTACGTTGAAGAGGAAAGAGGGTGGATTAGCTGGGACAACCTGGGAACTAGCATAGTGTAGGAGGAGCTGGGGAGATGAGAAGAACCAGAAGGCTCTCATGGGCACCTTGGCATCCATAATAATGTTACTAGGGCCTGGAGCCACCTGGAGGTTAGCTTTGGGCTGTGATATGTAATCACAGGTATACACCAAAGGAAGTGACCCTTTCTCGGGGTTTCCCCAGGGAATGCTGCATGTAAGTTTTGATTTATCTTTTTGCTTACCCTGCCAGAGTTCAGGGGGCGTTGAGCTCAGACTGTCATTTTCGACTAAGTAAGTGGGCCTGCTCTTTTTTTCCCGCGGAGAGGGGATTGGGAGTTCCCGTTGGACCTGACATTTTTGCCGTGGATAAAGGTCAGATTCTACAGCCAGGCTTGGTGACTCACGTCTTTAATCCCAGCACTCACTCAGGAGGCAGCACCACGGAGGTAAAGGCAGGCAGAATTCTATGATTTTGAGGCCATCCTGGTCTACATATTATGCCCCTCTTCCCCGGTTTCTCCTTTGGTCCCCTCGATGAGTCAGACTAGGGTACACCTAGGGAACGGGAGACTTTGTCTCTTGTCTTGCTCTAATTCGCTCGCAGCTCAGCCCCTGCTCAGAGAGAGGTGTTAGGGACCTGCCGGGCAGAGTCCAGGTTCACAGCTAGGTTTAGGCAGAAGGAGCTGATTGAGCTTAGTTAGAGGGAGCTGGGCTCGGGGGAGGGGCTCAGCCAGGATACCAAGCTATGGGCGGGACTTAGAGGCCGGGGCGGGGCGCGCCCCAGGGGCGCCAGGCTGGTGGACTCGTGCCGGGGGCTCGGAGCACACGGGCATAAGAACACCGCGTACGTACCGGGCTTGCGGAGCACCGGTCTGCGCACCGCCATCCCGGCGCTGCTGTACGCACGCGCCCCGCAGCTCCTGACTGACGCCGGCCTCAGCCTCCGCCGCAGGAAGCCACCGCACACCGCCAGCACCATGCCCCGCATAGATGCAGACCTTAAACTCGACTTCAAGGATGTTCTGCTGCGACCTAAGCGGAGCAGCCTCAAGAGCCGAGCCGAGGTGGGGGCCGCTGGCATGCCGCCTTCGGGCTGGCAAGGGGGAAGTGGGTGCAGGGGATGGCACAGGATGCCTCATCTGTGCCAGAGGCAGAGGTGTCACACCCTCTCCCCGCTCTGAGAAAGGGGAAGGCCAGTCGGTTTTCTCTTACACCTGAACTGTCTTTAGGGTCAGTGCCAAGGGGGCCTAGTTTGGGCCTGGAATTATAAATGCATCTGTCTACCGTTGGTGGGCTTGGGGAAGTTCATACTGAGACTCAACCGCAGAGCAGCTAAAATCAACCAATCAAGTAGCCAGTGACTTTAGAAGGCATGGCTCTCAGGAGGGCACTCAGGGAGGAGAGGAAACGGAGAGGCTAGGATGGAAAGGAAAAGAAACTGAACTGCATACTCGGGATTGGGAGCAGTGTCCCCTGGTGCTGGGTCTTGGCTCTGCTGATTTAGCATTAGGTCCTGTGGTGGAATGTCGTGAACACGACAGAACAACAGAACGAAACAAAACAAAACAAAAAACCGGGCGCCCCCAGCATTTAAGTTTAAGATTTTTCTTTCTGAGTTTAAATGGTCTTGCCGGTGCTGAGCTTGGGGACCTGCTTCTTGGTGTCACTCTGCGGTACCAGACAGTCTGCAGTCCCAGCCCGGAGTGAGGCACACTGACGCGCTGGGGTGAGGGTCATTCGGGCCATTTGGAAGTTAGCTGTGCGATAGTAAGAGGAAAGCTTGGAAACAGGTGGAGACCGGCGACTGCAGAGGTCAGACCTTAAAGGATAAATAGTTTTCTGGAAAGGCGGAGCCGGTTGGAGAAGTAGTGTTCCTGGACGGTGGCTTAGCCGCTCTGTGGGGGGAGCAATGGAGGAAGGACCTGAAAGAACCGGGTTTGAGTTTGGGCCCAAGAAGTAAACACGGGGGGAGCTAAGCCAGTTAGCCCGCCCCATCCCTCTTGCTTCGCAAACAAGACCATAAATAAATCCCCTCAGCAAACAACTCGTTCAGGTGCCCGGGCTGGACTGTGTGCCTGCAGCTGCCAGCTGAGGGTTGCTACCGGATTAGGTCCCGCCTCCTGCGCTAGCCAATGAACAAGTAGAACCAAGTGACTTTCCCTAAGCAGGGGCATAGGCTGCTTGGAACCAGAATTGCTCTAGACAGAAAGTGGTGGTGTGTGTGGGGGTGGGGTGGGTAATGGACCCTTATCCACCCAGATTAGATGCCCCTGGGCCTGTCCTTCATGGTGTACTTTTAGGTGCCAAAGAATCAGGCAAGCCTTTGGAACAAAAATAACACTAGAGAAAACACCTGGACTGTTTTATAGACACTAGTAGCCAGTAAGTAACTAAACTCAGACCAGGGTTAATAATCTGGCGGCCTCAATGCTTGTTTGTTTAAAATTTATTTAGATGTGAGCCACTTATTTATAAATAGATATTTATCTGCACAAAGCGAGGATCTCTGCATTTTCTGAACTAGGAAGACTCTTGAGAAGAAGATACAATATTAATATTTATGTGAACGGTATGATGTCATGCCTCACTTGGTTTTATAATTTGTGCTGTTGCCCTCTTAATGTCCACGCATGGATTGAATCTTGCAATCTGTGTATACCCATCACAGTGAGGATTGGTGCCCTTGAGGATTGTCCTCACACTGTAGCTTTTGTGAGGAAGTGTTAAGTGGTGTGGCTCTTCCAATTGACTCTGGGCTAGCCTCCTGGGGCTGGAGCACTCTTGCCTGGTGGATGAGCTCACCTAATGTGACTTGCCTGCCTGGCACTGCCAGAGGAACCACCTTAGCCTTTCTAATGTTCCATCTCAGTGTTTCTTTTGTTGTCTTGTAATTAAATGCCACGGGATGTGTTGATTGCGTTAAGACTTTTGGCTTTATCTGACACACATGTGGTTTGTGTCTTTCCGTGGGACCCAATCCTGGCTTTAACACCCACGCCCAGTTCTTAAGTAAGAATTTTGCTTGTGTGTACATGTTTGTGTATGTGTGTGCGCCCACGTGTGTGTGCACTGTCCACCTTATTAAAATCATTTTTTTATTTTTTTAAAAAGATCTTGATTCTGGATTTTTCATTGGCCTGAAACTTGCCAAGCAGTCTAGTCGGGATGGCCAATAAGCTCCAAGCATCTCTGTTGGTTTCCACCCCCCTCTCCCCTCCCCGTACCTGCCCTGGGGGCTACATGTGTGTTGCTATACCCAACTTTTTCTCTTGGGTTCTGGGGATCGAACTTGGATCCTCATGCTTGTATGGCCAACACCTTAAAGGCTGAGCCATTGCCCCAGCCAACAAGAGTATTTTGCTTGCTTGTTTTTTTGTTTTGTTTTGTTTTGTTTTAACATTAATGTGGGATTTGAAAGCTGGATATTGGACAGTATTCGCAGCAGAGAACCACCCGCTTGTCCTAAGACAGGGCAAATGCAAATGCCCTCCATCTGCTAACCGCTCCACAATGACTGCTGGACCATTAAGGAGAGATGGGGCTAGCTGTCCCCATCTGTGACAGTCTGACCCATAGGGAATAGAGAACAGGGCAGGGAGGAGAGACTATACAGAAGAAAGGAGGTTCTAGTTTTAATCTGAGTTCTGCCACTCCTTATTTTATTGCCTTGATACTGTGTCCTGGGGCTGCTATCACACAGAATTACAGAAGAGGCCACTCGGTCAACAGGCTTTATCTCCCAGTTGGGCACACTGGAAGCCCCCTAACCCAGGTGTGTCTATGCGGTAGGTTTCTGTTGAAAGCTGTTTGTGAGAGGGAGCGAGCACCAGTCCCACGCATCTCCCCAGCCCCTGCTGGTTTGCTGGTCACTTCTGGCTCTCGTTGGCATGTAGATGTCCGGTCTAACCACCAACCAACTTCATCCCTGTAAGCTGTCCTCCTTCGGTGTGTTTGTGTCTAAGTGTTTCCCCTTTTGAGAAGAACCATTCCACACCCCACGTGACCTCATCTTAACTTGGCCACTTGCAGAGATCCTATTTCCAAATAAGGTTCCGTTCACAGGTACTAGTGTTAGGGCTCCGGTGTCATTCGGGGGAGCCACAATTCAACCCATAACGGCCTATGTAAACTTAGCTTTGTGGAATTAGAAGATTTGCCCAGATTTGTTCTTAGTCATGAGTGCAGCGGATTCACCTAGGGAGACACTCCAGAATACACAGTTTCCAACACAAAGGCTTTGATGGATGCAGCTTGGGGCAGTCTTGGCATGTTTGCTGAACTCATCAAGAGGGCTTTCACTGTGGGAAGCACTGCCCTGACTAATGATGCGCTTCTCAGAGACTGTGGCTCACACTGGTGCCGAGCTGTGTGTGTGCTATCTGATGCAGAAGCTGCCTGGGCCACATCAGCATCCAGAAGGCCCCCTCCCCATGAGATTTCAATCTGATCCTGGGGCCTTTGTGGACTGCTTCCCAGAATGTCTTCCCAAAGGCCAAGCATGCTTCTAGAGTATCCTTTGTTAACCCCAAGCCAAGTGGCAGTTGTTTATGGCCATGCTTGGTTGGTGTCTATGGAGCTTAACATACAGGCATTGCCTTGTGTGTCCTTAAGGAATTGGGGAGGAAGTGTGGGTGGGAGGCAGGGCCTGGGCTCCCTGTGCTATCACATATTGGTCCCTTCCCGTCCTGTCCAGGAGTGACTGTTTTTGTTAGGGTAGTGGCAGAGGTTAGCACGTATTTCCTGATGTGACTCCTGAAGGTTGACTCCCTACACTGAACTGCTCAGAAACATGGCGGTGTGTACTGTAGACCTGCAGAATGCTGGGTAGTGATCAGACTGACTCACCGAAAAGGACAGAAGTTCTTTTGAGGGTGAGGGAGGAGAGTTTGCTACATTCTGAGTGGGGCTTTGGGGGTGCTGTATCTGGGGCATTCAGCCGCTGTGGTGGAGTAAAGGCCGGGGAAGCTGGAGGATAGCCTTTATCTCTCTGAGCGAGTGGACTGTCTTGGGTGTGTGTGTGTTGGGTAGATAAGGTTAGGGCAGATAATTTCATTTCTCATTCTTAGAACTCAGTATTGGGAAGATTCGGCCTTGTGTCATTTGCAGGGGAGAGGTTTGTTGGCAGAGCCTGGCATATGTTAAATACAAGTTCTGTTGCTGAACTCCCCAGCCCCAAGAACCTGCCTTGTGAAGATAGGAAGCGAAGGGTTCATTGTCAAAGCTTCCCTTTTCTGTGAAGTGTGTGTGTGTGTGTGTGTGTGTGTGTGTGTGTGATGCAGACAGGCTTTGTGTGCCAAGAAAAAGCCATTGTGATCTCACGGGGACAGAGTACAGAGGCTCTTTCCTTCAGTGCATCTTGGGCAGAATTACAAGAGTATTTGAGACCAGGAATTCTGATTGTTTTCAGTCTGGAAAAAAGCAAGAAGGCCAGTTAGTAGTGCAGAGTTGCCAGGAGGGGCCTCCCTCAGTCATCTTGCTGGGTGTCAGCAGGACCTGCTTTCCTACTGAGGACATTCAGGAAGGGGTGAACACTGCCTGGGAGGTTCATGGAATTATAGCGTCTTGCTTCCTCTTGCTGACTGCTGTTTAGGGCCAGTACAGTCCTTTTATGACATCTGCTAGCCAGGAAGCCTTCCGGACTTGGAGAAGCAAGAAAACAAATAAGGCTAACGGCTCTGGGATACAGCACAGTGTGCTTCCACTTAATTCAGACTGTAAAGTGCAAGTTGGAAGAAACGGAAAAAAAAAGAGAAATATTTAGAGAATACTAGTTGAAGATAGTGATTGCTGGTCCTCAGGCAACCAGGGTCCATGTAGGACTAAATTATTTTAGAAGCCTAAAGTTCAAGTTTTTCCTTGTCAGTTCACCTTGGCCGCACACCTACCTCCAGGGTCCAGGTCCAGTCAAAGGAATGAATGATGCAGAATATTTCAAGCAATAGATTTATTAACCCACAGTATATGTGTGGGGTGTGTGTGTACACAGACATATATGGAGTTCAGAGGGCAATCTTAGGTGGTGGATCCTCAGGGTCCTTCTGTCTTTTGTTTGAGACAAAGTCTGGGAATTGACTAAGTTTATCAGACTAGCCTGGCCTAAGAGCTTTAAGGAATCCATCTCCTCATGGCTGGGGATCCTAACTGAGGCTCTCATGATGACAGAGGCGTCTCTACCAGAATTCCTCCTGATGTGACTGAGAGATTGGCAATAGCACCCTAGGGTGGCAGTGAGTGGGAGGGAATGGGCTTTGCTGGGAAAACTGGAACCAAGAGTGTACACAGACAGATCTGAAGGGGTCGCAGCCACCTGCAGAAGCTGCCCAAAGGAGAGGGGGCTCTGGATCTACCTTACCCTTGTCCTCCAGTTTCTTATTTTGTTTCCTCCATTGGTCAAACCCAAGCAGACATGAATTTGAGAAATGGAGTCTCTGGCATGGCCACTCTGTGGGAACCTCAAGGATAAGATTGTCCCGGGTCACAGGAGGAATTCTGACTCTGACAGCTTTTTTGTTCGTTTCTGTTTATCGAGACAGAGTTTCTCTGTGTAAAAGTGCTGGAACTTGCTTTGTAGACCAGGCTGGCCTCAGACACACAGAGATTGCCTGCCTCTGCCTCCCGAGCGCTGGGATTACAGGCGTGCGCCACCACCACCTGGTTTCTGCCAGCTTTTTTTGCGAGGACCCAGTTCTGGCACACCATTCTGCCAAGCCCACAGTCCTGGCTGAACATCAGACTGGGTTCCTGACAGCGCATAGTCACGTGCACACTGAAAATGGAGTTCAGGAGAGTTGGTGGGCCCTCCCTGCAGCTGTCTGCAAGTCAGAGGAACAAGTGTTTCTAGGCAGAAACAGATGGCTGCATTGTATCTCCTCCCAGCTCTCATAATTAGGAACCAGCTGCTTTCTGAAAGGCGAAGGGATTAAGGGTTTGTAGCTCAGTGCCGGTAAAATTTGGAGTGTGGTTCTAGGTGAACAGTGAAATGGAAGGGCCTGGCAGGAGGAGAAAGCAAGGTCACTGCTGTTTGGGAAGAGTGGATGGATCTCACTAGAAGAGGAATGGGCCCTTCTGTGATTTTTTTTTTAAATTACTCTTTGGTGGCCTGCCAGTCAGCTTGTAAACATTTGGAGACTTATTCTTACTTATGAATGCCTGACCTTAACTTGTTCCTTGTTAGCTTTTCTTAAATTATCCTGTCTACCGTTTGCCTCTGGGCTTTTACCTTTCTTTATTCTGTATAGCTTTCTTTGCTTCTTGCTCCATGGCTGGTTATGTGGCTGGGTGGCTGGTGCCTGGCATCCTCAGGTCCTTCTTTTCTCCACCTTCCCTCTTCTCTTGAGCCTAGACTCCTCCTCCTAATTATTCTCTCTACATGCCAGCCCTGCCTATCCTTTCTCCTGCCTAGCTATTGGCCATTTAGCTCTTTATTAGACCAATCCGGTGTTTT
Organism: Myodes glareolus; assembly: GCF_982192425.1. Taxonomy (NCBI): domain Eukaryota; kingdom Metazoa; phylum Chordata; class Mammalia; order Rodentia; family Cricetidae; genus Myodes; species Myodes glareolus. The sequence continues at coordinate 61,903,427 of NC_142039.1, forward strand.
AGATAGGCAAAGTAACACAGCTTTACAGAGTTAAACAAATGCAACATAAAAGAACGCAATAACACATCCTTGCATCATTAAACAAATACTTCACAGTATAAACAAATCTAACACATCTTCAACTCTTATATCCCTACACCCTCCAGTGCTTGGAAGTAGGGGAAAATATAATTATACACATATAATTGTGTATATGTGTGCTTAGGGCCACAGTGAGACAAGGAAGGTGGCGGAGATATTGGGGAGGCTGCTGGAGGAAAGATCTCACCTAGATCTTGGGATTCATAGAATATCCAGTGTCTTATTTAGGTGTGTGGGGGCAGTGAACATTGTTTGAGCTTTTGTATGTAGGTATAGCCTGCTACGTGGTTTTCTTGGGGGCTGTCCTGTCCTTGGAATACCAGGTCAGAGGCCTACTCTTAGGCCTCTAGGGGCTGAGGGGCAGACCCATCCTTGGTGTCCTCCCCACCCGCTCTGAACACTGGGAATCCTGCATGTGTTACATAAAGAGCCTGCTCTCATTTCTTTCCCTTTTGCCTACAGGTGGATCTTGAGCGAACCTTTACATTTCGAAACTCAAAGCAGACCTACTCAGGGATTCCCATCATTGTGGCCAACATGGACACTGTGGGGACATTTGAGATGGCTGCGGTAATGTCACAGGTAGGAACTCAACCATGTCACTACATCCTCAGCTTTCTTGGCTGTGTGTGCATCAGATGCCTGGAGTCATTCCTTGCTGAGTCTGATCATTACGAGGGACATGTCTTTCCTGCTTCTGTAGTCAGAAGATAGGCCACATATAGACTCTGCCCTCTGTGAAATGGTCTAGCTGTACCTCTGACTCCTCTGTGAAGATGCCTATGATGGTTTTAGAAATTAGGCTTTCAAAAGGAACTTAAGCAGCAGGATGAATGCCACATTGGAGAGGCCCATCCCCTTAAAACAAAGGCAGCTACTTTGCATGTAGCGTGTAATGCATTGTGTTGTTCACGCTGTAATGCATCTCTCAGTTCTTATCATAACTCCATGGGGGTAGGCTCCTTCTGCAGATGAGGAAACTGAGGCAGACAGAGAAAGAGGAGGGACATCTCGTCCCAGGGCCTTCAGTCAAATAGAGAGGCAGGGCATAACCCCAAAGTGAGTCCAGAATCTGCCGGACACATCTCTAAAATGGATGGACCCCAAGGCAAGTTCAGGGTGTCATTTGATGAGTGTCTTGGCCTCAGGAAAAATGGAGGGACCACCAGTCGTAGGTATTTGCTGCCTCACAGAGCTATGTGTTGGGGGTGAGAATCTTCCACTTCGGAGACCGAGTGTGTCCTGATGCTGAGCGTGGAGATGTGTATCTGTTTCCACTCGTCATGTCTGCCAAGCGCAGAGATAAACGCAATTAGTCGGAAGAGCGGCTCACTGTGGGTGGCAGGTCTGACTGCGGCAGGCGCTGGATCCATTATCAAGCAACGATGAGGGGGAAGAGAGTCTCAAATTATCAACTCAGAGAGTGGAGTTGGAGGTCATCCACCTGACTGAGGACTGACCGGGTGACTGTCAGCTCTGCCGGAGAGGGGTCTGAGGTGAATGAATTAATTACTAAAGGGATGCGATGTTTTCCCCTCCCAGTCTCTTTCTGGCTTGCGTCATTAGTGACTACTCGTAGTGAAACTTCGGTGTGTGCTGTGGTGTGAGCAAATGTCCTGAAGGTCCATGTGTTAAAGGGTTTTTCCCAGGGTGGTACTTTTCTGGGGAGTATAGCCCTTAAGAGATGGGGCCTGGCAGGAGGTCTTTAGGGGAGTAAAAGAGAGTGTGGGTCCCCAGTGTCTTCCTCTTGCCCTTCCTCCCTGACTGGGGATAAGGCGAACGGTTTTGCTCTGCTCTGTACTCCCGCCATTATATGCTGACATGCCACAGCCCCAAGAGCAATGGACCCTTCGGTAGAGCAAGCCAAAATGAACCTTTCCTCTGTGGAAGTTAATTCTCTCAGGTGCCTGGCTATAGTTATCGTTGATAGCAATTAAAGTCTAAATGGGTGTGGGGCTCAGGGAGCAACACCTAAGTCTGGTTTGTCTGTGTGCTTGAGTGGTATCCGTGAATAACCTGGAACTTGCCGTGCCCCTCCCCCTTCCACTGGGAGGTTCTCCGGGAATGCCATCGCCTGCCTTGGCAGAGGTCGCTGTGTGTGGGTTCTGTGAGTTTTCTATTTTTAGGATCCACAGACAGTGGGAATTAACAGAGTCAGAGAACCTCAGAGTGAGGCAATGGAGGTGTAGGGTGACTCAGAAGTCAGAGAGGAAGCCTCAGAGGAGCGATGTTTGTTGCTGCCAGTTGCTGGAAGCAACTGCTAAATTATTTTTCCTCCTCTGCTCTATGCCCCTCATCTTGCCCTATAGCTCTGACTGGTCTTCTGCTGTCACCAGACTTCCAATCTCAGCCTTCAGGGCACTAAGTGCTAGAGTTTTAGGCGTGGTCCCCTTACCTAGCTTTGCTATATATTTCTTAACTTCTTTAAGTCCCATTTCTCTTATAACAATAATTCTGTTCAAAGCTGTTCTGAGAATTCCATGGTGTCAGCAAAGCATTGGCCCCATGGTAGTCAAGTTTGGTTCAATAGCCAAAGATGTATGGTTATCATTTACATAAATCCCTCCCTTCCTAGCTTTCAGCAAAAAGCATTTGGGCTGTGTATTGGAGGAGGCTTTGGGTGTAGGTCATTTGTTTGGTTGAGCAGAAGCTTGCATTAGGATGGTCACTCTCCCGGTCTGGAGAACCATCTACGTATGTGTTTTTGACCTGCCTTGAGTGTGGGCTAAAACTAGGTGGGTCAGTTGGGTGGGAAAGCTCCTTTATTCTTTCTTGCCTCTTGGCAACTCTCCCCGGCTGAACACACGTTGTCTAAATCCTATCGGAGCCGGAGACCATTTCTGTGATCTCTTGTTTCACCGCATGCACCTTGATTTGCTTGCTGGCTGCTAGGAACACATTCAGAGCAAATTAGGCATGAATGGCAGCTGCAGATGGTTTTGTCTGGGGCTTATCTAGCAGGCAGAGGACCTCCTTCCCTGGTTCCTTCCTGACAAGCCGGTTTTGTTTCCTAGCACGCCATGTTTACAGCCATTCACAAGCACTACTCCTTGGAAGACTGGAGACGGTTTGCGGAAAACCACCCCGAGTGCCTACAGGTACGATGACACGTTTAGTGATCAGGGTTGAGGGGAAGAAAAGTCTTCCCTGATGTCAAAAGTATTTGGAGGCTGGCGGGTCGCTGCCAGAGCTTTGCCGAGGAAACCTGCCTCGTGGGGGTCTTAGCAAATGCCAGGATTTCCCTGTGAGGGCAGCCTCGTCTTATGCATCCCTCCCTCACCACAGCCTGGGGAAGGCCTTGCTTTCTGTCAGGGGTTTCCAGGTGAACCCAATCTAAGTGCTTTTTCCTGGCTACAGACAGGGATTCCTAATTGTCACAAACTGCCTTTTATCTTGATACTCTAAACCCCTGCTAGGATGGCTGTCATTAGAACGTGAGTTATGTTGATGTAGAGAAGTTAGAGTGCTCATACGTAGTTGGCAGGCGTGTAGGTGCTGAGGTTGCCTTCTCAAGGACCTAAAAACTCCACTTCTGGGTAGTTTATTGTCAACTTCACACAAGCTAAGTCATCTGAGAGGAGGGAGCGTCAATTAAGGAAATGCTTCCATAAGATCAGGCTGTAGGCAAGCCTATAGGACATGCTCTTAAGTAGTGATTGATGGGGGGAAAATCCAGGTCATTATCGGTGGTGCCACTCCTGGGCTGGCCAGGAGGAGCAAACCTGTAAGCAGCGCTCCTCCATGGCCTCTGCATCAGCTCCTGCCTCCCGGTTCCTGCCCTGCTTGAGTTCCTGCCCTGACTTCCTTCGAAGCAGAAATCAGATAAGCCCTTTCATCTCCCAGTTGCTTTGGTCATGGCGGTTCATCACAACAATAGTAACCCTGACTACCACATTCAAGAGAGCGAGCGTGAGTGATCACGTGACCCAGCGGTTCTATTTCTAGAAGAAATGAAACCATGTATTCACACATAGACTTATTCATGAATGCTCATGATATCTACAATAGCCCAAAAGGAGAGAATGTAAATTAAGCAACTGAAATGTGTAGTTGATTGAACAAATAAATGAAATATGATCTATCAGTACGATAGGCTGTTAATTCAGCAGCAGAAGGGAATGAAGTACTGACTTACATTCAAGTGCAAACCAACCTTGAGAACATTTTGCTAAGTGCAAACCAAACACAAAAACCAACAAGTATGATTTCACTGATGCTAATTGCCCATGGTGGGCAAATCCTCAGAGACATGGTTATCTGGCCTGGTAGCAGGAGGAAGGAATTAAAAGAATAATGCTTACGGTTCCTTTGAAACCAGGCCTGGTGCTTTAGCCTTTAATCTCAACTACTTAAGAGGCTGAGGCAGGAGAAACTCAAGGTTAAGGGCAACCTGGGCGGCTTAGTAAGACCTGTCTCTGTAATAAGAAGGAGAAGGAAGCTTGAGATGCAGTTCAGCCAGGATTTATCTGTAAGGATCTAAAAGTATATGACACCCTAGATTCGGTACCTGTCAAAAAAAATTAAAATCCTTTTTGAAACCAGTAAAATGTTCTATAATAATGATATCACTAAATATGCTAAAAATCATTGTGCACTTGTGATAATGTCTAAGTCGCTGTGAGAAAGCATCTTGACCAAAAGCAGCTTGTGGAAGAATGGGTTTATTTCATCTTACAGAACATACATTGTGTCGTCCATCAGCGTCGGAACTCAAGACGGGCAGAAACTGAAGCAGAGGCCACGGAAGGGTACTGCTCACTGGCTTAGGATTTGTCTAGCCTACGCTCTTATATCACCCAGGCCTACCAGCCCAGTGGTGGCACTGCCTAGAGTGAGCTGGGCCCTCCTGTGTTAATTGTCAATCAAGAAAATGTTCCTCAGGCTTGCCTATAGGCCAGTCCGGTGGGGGCATTATTTCAACTGAGATTCTCACTTCTGAAATGACTGTAGCATGTGTCAAGTTGACATAAAATTAGCCAGTCTAGGTGACTTCCATGCTGAGTTGCTATGTCTCAGTATCCCTGCTCCTCTAAGACAATGGGTGTTTAAAAATGATATCTATAAGTCCTCCCATAACATGACTGAGTTTCCATCCAGTGCATTCTGCTGGTTCTAAGCCAAATTCAGCAGTGAGGTCTGGGCCTGCCTCGTTGTGGGCAGATCATTTGTGATGAGATAATGATTTTGAGTGCTGGCCTGGCTGCTGCTGCTGCTGTCACTGTGATTTAATTAGGTGTAGGCTTCCACTACAAAAACGTCAGCTTAGGAGATAAAATAATTCTGGCTCAAAATAAAGTTTTTTCATTTTGCTTTATTGTTCAGAGTATCTCTCCATATTCTTTACATATGCCAAAGTCCTTGGTTGCTCAAGTTCTGCAGATAAATCTACATATAGCCTACAGGAGAATCTATATTCTCCTATAGATTTAAATCACTTCTATATGACTTGTAATGTCCCATACAGTGCAAATGCTATGTAGCTAAGTATTGCATCCTACTGCTTAATAACAACAAAGCAGCAAAAATCCCACATCAACCTGGGTGTACTTTTTGAAAAAGACTTATTTTTATGTGTGTGTTTGCTTGCATATGTCTGTGTGCATTACATGTATGCCTAGTACCAACAGAGGCCAGAGGAAGGATCCTCTGGAACTGGTGTTACATACGGTTGTAAGCCTTTGTGTGGGATGCTGGGAACCAAACCTGGGTCCTCTGTAAGAGCAGCAAGCACCTGAAGCCACTGAATCATCTCTCCAGGCCCTGGTTTTATTTACTTGTTTAAGACATGATGTTTTCGTTTTCCCCCTCTATTTTTGTGATGACATACTCTGTCAAAAGCAACTTAAGGGAGCATTTGATGTGGCTCACAGTTCAAGGGTACAGACTGTCAGACTAGGGAGGTCGAGGTGGCAGGAATTTGAAGCAGCGAGTCACATGTATCCACAGTCAGGAAGCCTAGAGTGATGAATGCATGCTGCTGCTCAGCTCCCTTGCTCCATTTACATGTATCCCAGGATGCCACAGGCCTCCCACCTCAATTACTGTGCACAAAGTAATCTCCCAAAGGCATGCCCAAGAGGCCTGACTCCCAGGTCATTCTAGAATCTCTCAAGTTGACAATACTAACAATCATATAGAGTGTATGGTGTAGCTTAGACTGGCCTTGAGTTCAATCGGTAGAAGAAATTCACTTGGAGCCCACTTCCAGCTGAGGCATATCCCATATCCAGCCACAACATATAAATGTTGTTCTTTCTGGAAATGTCCCATGGTGCCCTTCTGTAAGGTTTCCCCCTAGGATACGTTTGCATCAGTAGCGGCACAGCATAAAGTTCTACACAGCAAGCTTGAGAAAACTGAGTAGAAGCTGAGGACAAGGTCTTGAATATTTCTGAATGTATTTTCTGGGAGGTTTTGTTACTGAGTCCCAGCTTTACGGATGGGTGTAAGTCAAGGGTGGGCAAGAAAACCGGAAGTTTTGGTTGACCATGGAAGGAGCAGGTCTCCTTTACCTCTGCTGCTGTTTGTTTCTTGAACACAGCCTCCATGTTTGCTCAGGGTAAACCTTGAGGGTTGCCGGATGGAGGAGGGTCTTCCTTTGAATTCAGCCATTCATGATCACCTTCTATGCTTCACTTTGCCATAGCATGTAGCCGTGAGCTCGGGCAGTGGGCAGAATGATCTGGAGAAGATGAGCCGCATCTTGGAAGCTGTGCCACAGGTGAAGTTCATCTGCCTGGATGTGGCCAATGGGTATTCGGAACACTTTGTGGAGTTCGTGAAACTGGTCCGATCCAAATTTCCTGAACACACCATCATGGTAGGTTTGATGGGGAGACTCTCAAGGAAGCTAGGAGATGCTGTGTGCTAGGGGAGGGGCCTGTGCCTTTGCATAGCTTTTGTTGCTAGAGTTGTGAATCCCCAGAAAATGGAAGACCTGAAGAACCAGCTTTCCTTTGAAAAATGAATACAGTCCTGGTTAACATTGTGGATGTTGGCTTCTTAGTTTTGATAAATGGCACCTATTGTCTGTTACCAGATGTGACCTGTAAAAAAAAAAAAGAGGGGGATATCTGCCACCCCTTGATAGAATGCATTTATTTTAAAATTGGAAGCACATGCCAGGTTATCAGTTCAACATGTTGTCCTTCACCCCGCCCCCCCATGCTTGTCAGCAGACAACTGTGCCACTAGGGCAACTAGGGTTAGACTTGGTGACAGTGATTTTACGAGAATCAATTAATGATGGTAGCTTGGTTGAGATGGCATTATATTGAAGACCTTTGGTGACTTTTCCATATTTTCCCAACTCTTGGCATCTTTGCTCACTCAAGCTGTGTTGATTCTCTCGGTGAACTGGCTAAAAGCAGGTGGCGATCACTAGAATTACATTTGGACTTTAGGGGGAAAAACTCTTGTATTCATACCCATCTTTCCTGGTCTTCATTAGTAGGGTATGTGGGATGACCAGTGCCTCCTTTACCCCTGCCGCCTCTGTCTTTTCAAGCCTGTTTGCCTCATGTTTCCCTGTCAGAAAGTTGGTAGAAAGGCATCCTTTCTGCTAGTGGATAGAAAGGCATCCTTTCTGCTAGTGGAGTTCAGTGTCTCTTTAGGGGCCTTTCTTTGCTAAGTTGCTTCTGGCCATGGTGTTTTATCACAGCAACAGAAGATTAAGTAACACAGAAATCACCTCATTGGAAGAAAAATGGGTCAGGGTCAAGGTGTTCCCCTTCAAAGACATGCTCTTGTCAATATACTTTCTTCAGTGTGGTCTCAGTTCTTTATGTAGCCTGCCTCCCTGTGAACTCATCAGTGCATTAATTCACTAGTGAAGTCGCTACCCTCTTGATCCAGTCACCTCTCAGCAGCACCTCCAGCTAAGGACTGAGTCTTCAGCACCTGAACCCCTTAGGGAGCCCCTTCATACCCTTGCTGGTACTTCCTGGGATAGATTTCCTAATGATCAAGCTGCCAGGAGCGTCTTTCTCTGTTGAGTCTTTGACTAGGATTCCTGACCTAGCTCCTCTTAGGTTTTACCCTCTCTTGAGACAGATATTCATCTGACTTCTCTACATCCTCTGCAGACTTTGCTGAGATAGTAAGCCAGCTACTGTGTGGGAGTCTGTGAGCTGCTCCAACAAATGACCTGGGAAGGTGGTCATCAAACCTTGGATTTAAAACCAAGAAAACTAGGGGCTACAGGTAGCCTAGTGCTCCGGGTTGGGACTGAGCTCAGGTCTATGGGATCTGACACCATCTCCATCCAATCTGTGGAATCTGACAACCATTTCTATCAGATCTCTGGGATCTGAAACTATCTCCAGGTACCATCTAAACAGAGTTAAACTGTAGGACATTCTGCTGGGAATTCTTTAAGGCTTGGGAGGACACCCATGTGTCTGCTGCATGCAAGAGTAAGAGTTTAGCTTTCTGCTACATCCACAAGTACTCAGCTTATTTTAAGAAGATGCCAGGTCTCTCCTGTTTCCAACATCTTTGGTAAAGAGTAGGAACAGTTATCCCCCATTTACTACAGACCAGGAATCTTAAACTCTGATTTGTGAGGCTGGAGAGATGACTGACCACTCTCCAGAGGACCTGGTTTCAAATCCCAGCACCCACCCGTGTGCAACTCAACACTGTGTGTCTCTAACTCCAACTCCAAGATCAGGCATTTTCACACAGATGTACCTGAAGGCAAAGCATATAAAACCAAAAAGCTCAGATTTGTTCTTAGGTTTGGGGATTTATAATCAATGCTGCATTAACAAACAAAACTGCTTTTGGAAGGAAGCCCTGAAGGGAGAACCCATCCGCTGGGCTGCACATTTAGATTTGGGAACATCCCCTTGTTCTTATTGTCCTGCCGCCGCAGTATGGGGTGAAAGACACACTGCCTTTGTTTTCAGTTGGGGGGGACTGACTTTGGGCCTGCACTGGAGCATAGTGAAGTTGCTGTCCCTTCCTGTGCCTCGGTACCACTCACGCACACCTGGCACCCCGCCAGTAGTCTTTGTGGTACCTTTCTTCCAGGTCACTTGAAAGAGGGAAGAGAAGTCTGCAATTCCAGAAGGACAGAAGCCCCCCAATCCTCAAGTGAATAGCACTTGACAGTAAACTCAACTTCTCTGATGCCAGGTCAGGAATATAGAAATCTCAACATGTGTTTGTTGGGGACATGGACCCAAGGCTGCTGTGATCCGGAGGGGTCTGCAGGGGTCTGGAAGAGTCTGGAGGGGTGGGATCTACCTCCCCTGTTTTAGTTGCTCTGCAAACATGGAGGGTTAACAGCTGAGGGACTGCTTCCATTTACTGCCCTCACGGCATGCAGGTTGCTTACAGAGGATTAATAGGAAATGACGCAGGCTTAAGGGGGTGGCTTAGTGGTTCTTTTTCACATCTTTGGTAGCTTTATAAATTATGAAAAGTGCGTAAACAGGGACGTTTAATAGGGAGTTATAAGCCCTTCTTCAGTGACCCTACATCCGGAGGCCCCCAGGTTTTCTCTTAGTGACTGCTTCCCGCTTGGCAGTTGTCTGGTGTTGCCACTTACGCATTTCTAAACAACGCCGCTTGAGTCAGTCTGGTTCAAGTTTTATGTGAATGGCCAGGCCATCTGTGTCATCTTTGGCCCCATAGTGTATTTGAGACCCTCCCTGCTGGGTTTGTGATTGCCAAGACTGAAGGCCATGACTACGCCTAGCAGCCATTCTGGCTCCAGTCTCCTGTCTCCACCTGGGAACTAGTTGCAGCGTTGTTGAACTCTCCAGTCCAGTGCCCTGTCTGACTCCATTCCAGCTGCTGTCAAAATACTATACACCCAGTGACTGATACACAATGGAAACTTACTGGACGTCCAGGACCAGGGTCTGCCACTGTCTGGTGACTCTCCTCCTTAATAGGTATATACTTGTAGATATATCCTAATTGCAGAAACGTCCACACGTGCTCCCTCGGTGCTCTCGAAGGAGCAGTAATCCCATTGATGAGGGCACCTTCTTGAAGGCCGCATCCCTCCATCTTAGTGTCCTGCAGCTTAGGTTTCAGCATGTGACATTCGAGAGGACACAAGACCTTCAGACCACAGCATTCCTAAAGTCCTCGGGCTCATGACTTGAGCCCTACAGGAAAAGGGAAAAGGAGTTTGAGAACGCTAAGAAATGGAGAATAATTGTGGGGGTCACATAGCACATGCTATTTTTTTTTAACCCACATAGTGAACTCAGTTGCTTTAAGGTAGTACATTCCATTGAAAACATGTCCTCTGAATAGTGACTCATGGGAGAGAGGTGGGACCTGGGCAGGGGGATTGTTTTAAGAAGTAAGGAGGAGCGGGGGCAGAGCTCAGTTGGTGGAGTGCTTGCCGTGCAAGCATAGCGACCTGAGTTTGAGTCCCAGAAACTATGAAGAAAAAGAAAACAAAAATGAGTACGTGTGACCTCAGTGCTGGGGAGGTAGAGACAGGGGAGTCCCTGGAGCTCCCTGGTAAGCCAGCCTAGCCGAATGGGAGCTCATCGGGTCAAAAGCGAGAGGCCCCATCATGAAAACTAAGGTGGATGATGTCATGAGGTTGACCTCTGGCCCCCACACGTAGGCACACATGCGCGTTCTCATATACACGCATACAAACACACAAAAATAAAGATAGGCACCACTTCTCAAGATGTTGTGAGCTTAAAATGGCAGGCTGGTGGTGAGGGCCACACTTGGCCTGTTGGCAAACTGAGGTGGCTTGTGTGCCAGGCTCAAGAACAAAGACCAGGGGAGATTGGGAGGACGGGAAGGAGTAGGAGGATGGGAAACAGGGAAATCCTGTGCTGCAAGTACGCAGCCAGGGGTTGCCAAGCGGGAGCCAGGCAGAAAGGGGTGGATAGTAAGTTCCCAGAAGCCTCTAGGCAACCTCCAGCAGCAGGGCCTCTGCAGTGCCTGCTGGCTGGCCAGGAGGTGTTTCATTGCTCTGCTTGGTTTCCACGGCAATGAACTGAAGACTTTGGCAAGGTAGATGTTTATTCCTAAGCTATTCACTGCCTGCGCTGACCCCTGGAATCCTCCGTTCATTCGGAAACCTCCAGTTGACGCTCATGCCTTTGGCTCTCTGTGGTTTGGAAAAATGTTAATTTCTCTTCTCTGGCTTTCAGAGGCACTGTGGGGAGGAATTAGCATTTGCCCGGTGTTCTTAAGCTGAAGGGTACTAGGTGAATGCCGAGTGCTTTTAGAATCATTGCATAAGCAGGCAATTCCTGGCCTTGCAGCAGGTCAGGGCTCCTTGCTTTGCTGTTCATCCATGGCCAACTGGGGAAGGAAAGGAAGGCAAAGGTGCTGGCTGAGGGGAGGGGCTAACTATTCTTAAGTATTTTCCTGCTCAACATTCTAGATGCTCTTGAGTTAAAACAGACTTGGCACGTCTATTTTCTTTTCCTCTCTTTTTTTTCTTTTTTGATTTCGTTTTTGGGCATTGAACCTATGGTTTCATACGCTTAGACAGGGATGTTCTTATTCTGTCCCCCTCTCCCCTCAACCCTGGATGGAACCCAGGGCTTTAAAAATACTAGATACATGTTATATTAAGTCACATCCCAGCCATTTTTTTAATATTTAGAGACAGAACCTCACTAAGCTGTCTCCACTAGCCCTAAATTTGTGATCCTATTGCATTGCCTGTCTATATTGGTTGGATTATGGGCATGTGTCACCATGCCTGGGCATCATTTCATTTTTGACTAGGGCCTTGAAGCTAGAGGTTGCCTTGCTTCCCTGGGTCTATTAATTTGCTTTCTAACAAAAAACCTGAGAAAAAGTGAGATTTGTTTTGGTTTCTGGTTCCAGAAATTGCAGGTCATGGTCACATAGCTCTGAAGTTTCTGGGTCTGTGTCGAGGTGAGCATCATGGCAGGGTGTATTTGGTGGAGGAAAACTGCAAACCTCATAGGGAAGCAGAGACTCGGAGATGAAGGTGCTAAGGATGAGAGACACACTCTAAGGACATGTCCTCAGTACCCACTTCATCTAACTGGGCTCTGGTCTCCTGAAGTTCCTACTTCCTTCACCCCAAGAACTTGAGAAGTTAGGAATTTACCAATGGATGAACCTATTGATACAGTAGCACCCTCAATTCCCCGAGTCCCACCTGCCAATACTGCTGCATCGTGGACCTAGCATTTGCCTATGAGCTTTGGGGATATTTTAGATATAAGCCATGACCCTGAGATAGTGGGTGGGGGGTAGGGTGCCTGACAGGAACAGCTTCCTGTCTCCGTGCCTCAGATCAGGGCACATAGTTTTTGCTTTGTCATGGCTGTCCAGGACGTGAACAGGCCTTACACTACCACAGTCACAGGGCGTATCATGCTTCCATAGACTGTCACACTCTCAAGCCTGTATCTGCCCCCTACACAAGGTGCTTTGCACACTCACTTAATGACCCTGACCAGCCCCTCCCTGCCCACAGACCTCTGACCTGTGACCAAGGGGGCCACCTATGCAGAACTGGAAACTTCGCTCCAAAGCCCGACTGTTATTTCTATTTCTCATATGGTCCTGTCCTCTTTTGTCTGAACCGAGTCTCCGTGATTTCCAGTTGAACCATTCCTGTTGGAGAAATGCACAATTTTTCACTTTGTGAAGGACACATCTTGGTGGCTAACTCTTTGGTCATGCTTGCGATGGTTTCATTGAGAGAGAATCTCAGAGCTCATGGAACAAGGGACGTACCCTCTTTTGTGGTCTCATTTTTTTCCGGGAAACCTGGCTAGAAAAGACATCTCACCAGTAGTGAGAGCTTATGTGATATTTTCTTCTTAGTATTTTATGTCTATAACCACTGTTGATTTGATATATGAAAATCAGGCCCACACTGGCACATTAATTTTCATTATTACTGAAGTTGAGTACACTCCCTGATTAGATCAGCCGTGTCCGCCTCTTTTGGTTCTGATAGCGTTTTTTCTTATGGTGCTTCTGAGTTGTGCATGTGTTCCAGCCGGTCGCCCTTTGTCACTGCTTCACGTGCTTTTCTCTAGCTGGCTCTTTGTTGGTTGGATCATCTACTCGCATGCATTTCGTTTTTGTGTGGATGGTTCTAATTCTGCCTTTACACTCCCCAGCTGAGTTTACAGGAAAACAGTGCTACCTTTAACCCTGCTCCAGTCCTCCGTCTGTGACATCTGCCATCCTTTTCTGTTGGCAGCTGGGGCTTCCATTCAAGCCGGCCTCGTCACCTCTTTCTCACAACCTTCTTCTGTGAAGTTCAAGTTATTTTGTTTAAGTTTTTAAATTTTTTTTTTAAAAAAGGATGATGGTTTCCCTCAGGGAGTTAATTTAGCGAAAGGCCACTTGGGCTTTGGTGGGAGTACAACAAGCAAGGCTGCATTTTTGCAACATGGGACTTTGCCCGCTTGTGAACATCCAGTCAGGGCATGTTGCCAGGCATCCTGAGTACCAGCTGAAGACGCCACGGGGGCAGTGAGTTGTAATGAAAGGCCTATTTTTGCTCTCTCAAGCTCCTGCAGCCAGAGAGCTTGTACTATTTCCAGCGCAGATGCATTCTCGCGCTTGATGGATTCTGCCACTTCCTGGCTTGCGGGTCTATTCTTAGGGCCGAGGCTTCACTCCATTTGTAGACAGAGCCTGTGCCAGTGGCATATGGCCCAGTAGGGCCTGCCTGCCCTTTTCTACCAAGGTGGGAACCCCAGCCCAAGGACCAGACACTCGGGTGTTTTCTCAACTGCGAGAAGGTCCGTTTTCTAACTGTGACTTTCTGGGTTCTGTAGAGATTCTCCAGGGCTTTCACAGATGCCAAAGTAGCTTATGCCCATTGCTAAGGGTTTTGGTCAGCTGACTGTGTTTCATTGCTCATGGATTTGGGGTTCCCTACAAGATTTTGTTTTGATCTGATCAGTGTTGAGATGTTTCTTAAGCCTGGCCTGGACACCCTCAGATTTCCTATGTTTCTAAAAATTCTGCCTTTCTGTAGCTTCACATATCATTAGTTCACCCAGGTGACTTCCTCAAAAGGGATCTCCTGGCATCAGCTTCTGCGTTGAAATTTACTGGAAGAGGAAGCCAGGAACATAGTCACTGAGTCTCAGACTTAAATCACCTTCAAAATTGGTAGTGTTTTCTTTTTGTCTCCTGGGACCCTGGTAGCCTTAATACACACAAACTCTTGTGTCAGGAGTAGATCTTCCCACTGACCACCCCACGACCCCTGTACCTCACCCCCCGAGAGTCATTTTCCTATGATGGAGAGTTGTGTTCTTCTTGTCACAGGCAGGAAACGTGGTGACAGGAGAGATGGTGGAGGAGCTGATTCTCTCTGGAGCAGATATCATCAAAGTGGGAGTTGGACCAGGTAAGACCTGTTGATCTCAGGAGGGCTGTCTGTGGGGAGCAGGGGACTGGGTAAGACCTGTTGATCGCAAGAGGGATCTGTCGGACCTATGGGATCACAGGAGGGCTGTCTACAGGGAGCAGGCAACTGGGGTTTTGGCTTCTGGAGGTGGCTACATGGGAACCAAGAAAGACACCCAGGGGCTCAGGGCACAGTCTGTGTCTCCATGAAATGATGTCACTGAGCTGCTCCCTGATGACCTTCTCCATGAGCAGGTGTGTGCTGTGGGATAATCTTTTTGTACACTGTGAACACATGTCTCTGTTTTACCTCATAATTAATAAAAAGTCTCCGTGTCATATTTCGGGAGCTGGCGGTCCAGAGAAAGTCCAGTCCAGGCATGTAGCTGAGCTCTGAGACCCTGCTTTGGCATTTTTGTGTGGACGAGCAGGCTGTGCAGATCACTGAAGAGGAAGGTCGGGGTGGGGAATACGTGAGGACGGTGAATGAACAAGGATAACTAGGCTCATGTGCGCGTTGGAAGGACCCCAAACGTTGTAGACAGGCTCGTGACTAAGCATCCACGTTGGAACATGACCTGTGGCCCACATTGACTCCCCAGTTGATAACAAATCCACCTCTTAGACACTAGGGCCACCCGTAGGGCCTCTTGAATGAAGGAACCAACTAAAGTCATTTCGGCCTTAGCCTGTGAGTTGCTGTTTCTTTCTGGGCCTGGCTGGCATTTGTCTTCCTGTTTCCCACACCCAAGCATGCATTCTCACTGCCATGTTTTAAAATTCTGCCCTGGACATCCATTATTACCCAGACACTAGTATTGGAGAGAAGGAAAAAAAAAAGAAGAAGATAGACAGTTTATCTGGGACTAAAAATAACAGCAGATACACTGCCCCCCCCACACTAAAAATAACAACCTTCTACCCCTAAAAGACAATCTTAAAAAGGAAGCAGAGAGGAAGCGCCTGTGAGGGGCATGTGGGTGAGTGCTGCTATAGGCGTATGACCTCTTGTGCTATGACCTAGCGCGTGTCAGTGTGTATATTGAAAACCGGCCCCGAGTGTGTATATTGAAAAACAGCCCCGTCTTCTCACAAAGCGTGCGGACTTCTAACCTTCAGGAAGACGTCAAGCTCGGCTGTCTTCCTGTGCTTCTCCTCACTGCCACCCACTTAGGCAGTGCATAACTTTCTGAGCAAGACAAACAGTTCCTGGTCTGCCCCTCCAGCAGCACGCAGAGACCCCACAGGACATGCTGTAGGAGGTGAGCGAGCGGCAGAGCAGGAGGGTGGCGGTGACTCAACTCATGCTTGAGTCCCTGCATTCTTTCCATGCTATTTATAGCGCTCCCAGGCATGAGGCTCCTTCTCCGTGTCAGGTTAGCCGAGAGGGTGAAATCTCCACAGTTTACTATCCAGCAGAGAAAACAGTCCCCGGAACTCCTCCACAAATAATAATTGAAGCGGGCTTCTCAAAAGACAATGCAATACGCAGCTTCCCTGGGGCAGTGACATTTCAGATGAAGTCTGACAAATGAAAAAGGGTTGCCTGGACAGTAGGGAATGTTAGGTGGGTGGTGAAGGGGAGAGAGAAGAGAAGGAAGGGAAAGGAGGGGATGGGAGGGAGGGAAAAACTCATAGTACAGAGAACCCCCTGAGGTGAGAAGAAACTTGCTGAAAAGTCAGTGGTAAGCGCACAGGGAAAGGGGGCAGATAAGACGGGAGGCCGATGGGGCACGGAGGTGGGTACTCACTTGCTTTGGGGATAAGATGTGATTAGAAGTGGGAATAGGCGACATAGGATCAAGATATTGGTGTTCTCCTGGACCCAAGAGAACACAACCAGGACTGAATGGGACATTGGGACAGGAAGAGGCAAGGAAGAAGGATATCCGTGTGTTGGCATGACTACTGAAAGCCAAGCTGACCTCAGGTCTAGGCTGAGTGGGGACTCAGGCCAAGGAGATGAATGGAAGCTGGGCTATGTTTGGCCCAGGGTTGAATGAATAGAAAAACAGTTATAGGGTTTCCTCTTCCCGAGGGTTTGTAAAGATCAGGCCCAGGGACAAGCCCTTCTTCTTCCTAATACAAATGTGCTCCATTACAGCCACACCAGGTAGATATTGGGTTTCCAGTCTCCTAGGCTGAGCCGTGGAGTGTGGAGAGTAGCTTGGCAAAAGTTGAAGGTGAGGAAGCTTGGAGAAGGCTGGGAGGATTCCCAGTGGGCTCTGGAAGTGGAGTCTGCGTATGTGGAAGAGTGAAGGATGCATGGGGGGGGAGAGGAAGCTAGAGCTGGTGTTCCTCCATTGTAGGGGAGCAGACATCGCATCAGAAGGGGCACTGAGGGTCGTGTGAGAGACGATGTCTAGGACGTTTGCCAAGGACAGTGGTGAAGACTTGAGGGGCGCATGTGGCCGGTGATGTGGTCCATAGTGAGACCTTGTAACTACAAGCGCTTATCCTGCCAACATGCCCACGGCTTCACTGGGGCAGGGCGATATGATGGTGAAGGGCATCATTTTATGTTGTGTCCTACCTGTGCTGAACCAGCCCTGCATCCACCTCTCCTTCCATGCAGGTTCTGTGTGCACTACCCGAACCAAGACAGGAGTGGGCTACCCCCAGCTGAGTGCCGTAATAGAGTGCGCTGACTCTGCCCATGGCCTCAAGGGGCACATCATCTCTGTAAGTATTACAAGGTCTGGAAGCCTGTGGGGACCATGGGGAGATCATGACTATGGCCCTGGCCCTCAGGGGCCATGCTGTCTTCAAAGAACCTTTTTTTCCAAATACTGTCACATTCTACATGTATTAAAGATTTGGATGTCAGGATGAATTTGCGTGGGGCTGACATAGGTCATCGGATCTCAGATCCAGGAGTTGGGAAATGCTTTGGGAAGTGATATGAAAAGGGGGTGGTTTGTTCCAGATAAAGTGGTATAAGGGAGCTGAAGAACATTTATGAAACAAGAGACGAGGACAATTAAAAAGACCTCAAAGTCACCGTTTGGGGGTGGTGACCTGGGAAGGGGCAGAAGAATGTGTCACAGATGAATTCCAGGGCAAATGTGGGCAAGAACTCTGGGGGGGGGGGGCTTGTGAAAAGCTGGGGCTTTCTTCTGAGGGTCATAGGAAGACATCGAAGATGTTAGTGCAGAAGGCGAGTGGCTTGTCTTATAGCAATCATCGGGCTCCTTTGGGAAGGATTGGGAAGGAACAGGCTGAGGGAGGGATCTAGCTGGGAAGGTGTGATTCAGACTGGGGGTGACCATGCCGTCCACTAAGGGCTGGGCAGCAAGTCTGCAGAGCCACACACCAACACGAAGGGTGTTTAGGGGAACTAAATCTTGGCAGTGGAGTTGGTATTTGTAGGGCTGGTAACGAAGGAAGAGTCTGCTTCTGCCTCATGGGTTGGTTCACAAGAATGACTGAGGACAAAATTCTCTTTGGTTTTGTGGGTTCATGTTGATTTTTGAGGGACATGACAGGCACTGAGGAGGATTTTGGAGACCTGGCAACTGAAGAGCCCCTTGGTCTTGGGAATCTATGAATGGCTGAGGAAGCAGGAGGGTGAGCAGATGAGAGGCGGACCTCAGACCTGGCGTCAGGGGCATCTGACAGGAGGAGCGAGTGAGCTGAGGTCGGTGGGTGCTTCCACTTCACCTGTCACTTGTGGAGGGCATGGGAACGAAGGAGTTGGGCACGGCGCCAGCATTCTGACAGAGCTCCTGAGCAATGATGTTGCTCACCATCATAGCCATCAGGCGTTACTAAGGACTGAGTGATTGAATGACAAGGTGTGGTGGGTCCTTGCCTTCTGGGCACCTACTCCACACCATTCCCTGAACAACAGTGTAGATCGCTGGCGATCGGTCTGGGAGTTGAGCTGCTCACTCTGGGCTCATGTTGTGGTGGACCATGGCACCTGCTTGTGGAGCCGAGACGGATGGACGAGTGGAGGGATGGAAGGCTAATGTGTCCGGTTGTTCCTTGGTATACTCAGGCAGTGGGGTCCAGCTCTTCTGTGGAGCACACATTTATTGAAGTAGCATGTAAAACACTGACAGCATCATGAATCTGCATTTGCGAGCAAGGGCCTTTAATCTAGCTGGAGCCACCCGGGAGTACCAGGCTTTAGTCTGCCCATGACTCCAAGTTCCTGTCAGGAACTAGCTGTGAGGATGTTTCCAAGAAGCTTGTATTTATACCTACCCATTCCTGGACACTCTAAAGTTAACTCTTTACGAGGTCAGCCCTGTTGACTTTTCCAGGGGAGATGGGAACGGGCATCTGTTTACACCAGTTTAGGCAGAGACGCCAGAACAGAGAAATGATCCCACCCAAAGCCAGCTCGGTGAGCCAGTGGTTATGGGGCTTGCTTACAAGGACATGGTTGAGGAGGATGTGTGCCAGAAACAGCTGCATCACTGCCAAGTGCCACCTGGATGTGAGTGACCGTCTCCCAGATGTGTCTTAATGTGGCTGCGGTCCCAAATACAGTCAACCTCCTAGCTCCTTTATAATCCAAAACCACATGCAGTAGGGCAGGAAGGCGTGAGTGGCTGGGCTTTCACTCTCATCAGACCCTCCCCACCCCTTCCTGCTAGGAGGACTTGGCCTGATCTTGTGAGGGTCACATGGTCAGGTCATCACAGTTGCTCCAATGTTGTGACTTTAAGGACTGTCTCCTAGCAGGAGGACAGCCCCCAAACCTCAGGTGTGATTGTAAGGCTCCATTACCAGTGATCGTTGCCACCAGGGGTCACATATTTTGACCTCACCTCACATACAGGTCCTGAATGGCTCCTGCTGGCAATTGAGTGGAGGTTATGCCATGTTCGTGAGTCTGTCTTAGGATTTCTATTGCTGTGATAAAACACCACAAGCAAAAGGAACTTGGGGAGGAAAGGGTTTATTTCAGCTTCCAGTCCCATGTCACAGTTCATCACCGAGGGAAGTCAGGGCAGGAGCTCAGAGGCAGGAGCTGATGCAGAGGCCATGGAGGAGTGCTGCTAACTGGCTTGCTCCTCATAGTTTGCTCAGCCTGCTTTCTTGTACCATCCAGGGCCAGCGACATAGGGGTGGCACCACCTACAGTGAGTTGGGCCTACCCACATCAAAAAGCAATCAAGAAAATGCACTACAGACTTACCTACAGGAAGATCTTATGGGGACATTATTTCAATTGATAGTCCCTCTTCTCAGATGAGTGTAACTCAGTGGTTCTCAACCTTCCTAACGCTATGACCCTTGAATATAGTTCTTCATGTTGTGGTGACCCCCATGTATGATTCTTTCACCACTGCTTTATAACTGAAATTTTGCTACTGTTATGAATTGTAATATAAACATCTAACATGGAGGCTATCTAATAGTTGATCCCATGGGGGTCGTGACCCACATGTTGAAAACCATTGCAAGGTTGACAGAGACCTAACCAGGACAAGGTCTTACTATAGGCTTGTTCAGACACCATCCTTATGTCTAAGAACTTCAAACTTCCCAAAGATTGGGATATGGTGGGGTAGACATACGTATGCCTCCCAGGTGACTAAAGGGAGGTCACCCAGCTTCTGTGCACAGCATTCCGTCATAGCTAGCCTAACTCAGCCATTCTGTTTCGTGTGGTGGCCAGACTAGCAAGGCAGTGACAGCTTGTTAGAAAACCTTGGGCCCTACTCCAGACCTGACCAACTAAATCAAGAGCTCAGAAGGTGAGCTCAAGGATCCCTCTAGACCCCCCCCCCCACCTGTCCTTGACCTTGAGAACCACTGGTTTCTACAGAGGAGTCTAGGCCTCACTGGCTAGTTCCAGAGCCAGGTCCCACTTGGAGTACTGGGAGCCACTTCTGTGTAGATTAGCGATGGTGACCGCCCAGGCCTGCAGTACTGTTGCTTTGGGAAGAGTACACCTGGTAGACTTAGTTGTGTGCTCTGAGATTCTTTCTTTTCTACCTATGGTAGATTTCCCACATGGGGTGAGGAACTCACTGTGTTGCTGGAAGACCAAACCGAGTTTAGAGTGTCTCTAGGCCTTGGTCCCCGCACTTCAGCTTGTTGCACATTTCCAGACCCCCCAAAAGATGTTGACCCCAATGTCACTCTCTTAAGGTGTTTCTCAAGTAGTTGCTGCCTCTGCCAACTGGACCAAACCTGCTGGTTATTTGAGATCCTGCTACAAGGTCCAGTTTCCTTCACGCTGACTCAGTTCAACCTGTAATAACTGAATCAGAATTCTGTGTGGCTGAGGTACAGGAGGAAGTTACGGAGGATGGGGTCTGTTCAGCAGGCAGTGGAACCAACGGGTCAGGCTTCAAGTGTTTCTGTCATGGTCCACACGGGAGGAGGCAGGGAGAAGGACCCCTGATTCAGTCATGATACATCAGGTACAAGCAAAGCTCAAGGTGTGACCAGTTAATTGTCTGCTTGCATCACCATTTAGATAGATCTAACCAAATCCATTAAATATTGAAGTTTTGGGAGGCTTGGCGAATTCACCAATAAATTAGTACTTAACTCAGGAAAGTCTGAGCAATGCCTAAAAAACACAAAGAAGAAAACTCGTATCATTAGGAAGGCTGTCTTAAGAGGCTGTTCCTAATCTCATTTCTCCACTGTTACAGCTGTGTGGTCCTAGGGGCTTCATCAGTCCTCTCAGCTGTGTGGTCCTAGCAGAGCCACGGTTTCTCAGCTGTGTGGTAGTAGGAGAGCCACGGTTTCTCAGCTGTGTGGTCCTAGCAGAGCCACTGTTTCTGGGCTGTGTGGTCCTAGGAGAGCCACGGGAATTCTCAGTCTTGTTTCTCCACCCAGTACAAGATACCAACCTTAGAATCTTGACTTTGAATGAGGAACTGAGTAAGTTTAGAGTAGCTCTCAGCCAAGGAAAGTACTTGATTTGAGTCCTTTGTCATCATTCATGCCTGCCTACTCCCCCTCCCCCGCCCATCCTGTCCCTTGCTTGCTCTCCCCATGTTTTTACAGTCTTCCAGCAGCACACTGTCACCATGTGAAGGTGGGTACGTGTCTTAGATGGCAGGAGAATGCCCCACGTTCAATCTTCCTAGAGCACCGTGGGATTCTTTGAACAGGCTTGGGATTACCTGTAAAGTGTGGAAGGTGCCAGTTTCGTCTCCTTGACACATCGTGTGAATTTGCACTGCACTCGGCTCTTCTTGTAGTCTGGCCTATTGGGTGTGCACCACCCATGTCGTAAATGTATGTACTAGCGGTGTGTGAACAGATAACACTGTGAATATGATTCTCTCTGTGGTATTACACAACCATGTTAACCAAGGCCTTTGGTCAACTTGGAAATAGGCTTGTTTTCTTTTCTTTTAATTTTAATTTTTTTATGAGTATAATTGTTTTGCTTCCATGTATCTGTGCACCATGTCTGCCTGGTTACTGTGGAGGCCAGAAGAGGGCATCAGATCCCACAGAACTAAAGGTACAAACAGTTGGAAACCACTGTGTGCGTTCTGAGAATTGAACCCAGGTCCTCTGGCAGAGCAGTTAGCTGGTAGCCTTTCAGCTGAGCTCTCTCTTTCCAGCCTGAGGCTTTTCTTGAGGTCTCAGGAGCACAGGTCTTCTGAGTCAGGCTATAGCACTGACCACAATCCTGTAGAATTATCAGGCACTCACATGAAAAGTCCTAGTGTAGCCCCAAGCTACTTAAATGAGCAAAGATTATTCTAAAGTCACATTGTTGGAGACCTACGTTAATGGAGGCGTGAGTTTATGTAATCTGATTATGATTAGGAATCCTGTGCAGAGAGCTGGTTTTAAGTTTTGTTTATTTTGTGTATCTCTACATTTGTGCACGTGTGTAGAGGACAGAGGACACCTTTGGGGAGTTTCTGGTTGCTGTCGCTTGGCTGCTCCCAGGTTAGCTGAACTTCTCTGCCTGATTCTTGTGTTGGGATCATAGGTGAACACGGCCACACCCCGCTTTTTGCATGGGTTGCGGGGACTGGACTTGAACTTGGGTCATCAGGGTTTGCATAACTCGCGTTCCTATCTGCTGAACGACCTTTCCCGTTCCAGTTCCTAGGGCTGGTTTTGATCAAGGTAAAACTCTAGAAAATGAACAGGGTAAGCAAGGAACACATGGAAAGCCAACATTTGGAAGGGAAGAGGACCAAGCGTTGCAGAGCCACAGCTGTGTGGTGGGAATCCATTCAGCCAGTTACCTTTTGGGGGACCAGCCCTTAGGGCATGGTCTGAGGTGCTAGAGTCCACTGATAGAGCAAGAGAGTGAGCAGGCTTCCTCTTGCAGCTTAGCACTGTCCGCCCAGGAAGGCAGAGAGACGGCACGGAATCAACAACGGCTTCTGCCTTCTCTCTGTATTTGTGAGTTCGTCCCTTTCCAGTACAAACCTTT
Organism: Myodes glareolus; assembly: GCF_982192425.1. Classification (NCBI taxonomy): domain Eukaryota; kingdom Metazoa; phylum Chordata; class Mammalia; order Rodentia; family Cricetidae; genus Myodes; species Myodes glareolus. Next base: position 61,926,234 of record NC_142039.1, read on the forward strand.
AACACATCAGTTTTGTTTACCTCAGTATGATTATGCAATACAGCTGTATCCATGCTGTTATACAGAGGGCTTTGCCCATATATGCCTTGTTCAGAGAGTCTGCCTCTCCAATAGTCAGGCCTTATGGGAGCCACACAAGAACAATGCACTTGACTGAACAAATGGTTACCATTAGAAAACGTTTGGAAAGACACAAACCAAGTCTTCAACACCTCCCCGGTGGTCAGCACTGCTAGCAAGAAAAACAGTGGGACTGGAAGCCTTTTATTTTTGTTTGTGTTTTTTGATGATTTCCCAGAGCCCTAGATGACCCTGAACTCCGAATCCTCCTGCCTCCACCTTCTCAGCACTGGGATCGAAGACATGCACCAGAATGGTTGGCTAAGCGGTAGGGTTTGAATCCTTCTCCTTGGAGTGTAGGGACCAATGAAGGGATAGAGAAAGAATGATGAATGGGGGGGGGCATGGTGCAGACCTGTAACCCCATCACTCAGCAAGCTGAGGCCCACTTGAGCTATGTAGTGAGACCCCCATCTCCAGTGAAACAGAAGAGTGCTGAGCCACAGAGCCCACTGCTTTCCGGGTGAGGTATTCATTAAGAAGTGCCTCAGGGGGCAGAGGCAGGTGGATCTCTGTGAGTTCGAGGCCAGCCTGGTCTACAAGAGCTAGTTCCAGGACAGGCTCCAGAGCTACAGAGAAACCCTGTCTCGAAAAACCAAAAGAAAAAAAAAAAAGTGCCTTGCCTCACTTGAACACAGTTGTCCCCCAACTTGAGATGCGTGGTTCTGTCTTGCAAACTGCCACCCAGGTTACCCCCACGGGTGCATACTGTGTTCTCTTCCTAAACCCAAATATCCAGCTTCACATAGCTGGCTCTTATCTTCGGGAGCTGGGTCTTTCCTTGGAGGACCATGCTGAGCCCTGCCTCCATCCCTGTCACTTTATCCCTGCCTGTCCCTATCTCTTCTCTTTGCTTCCTGGGCTGTCCTTCCGTGTTTTCCTGACACCCCAGAGCACCATCACCCTCCTTCCTGTGTCTGTATCATCCAGGCTCTGTTGGAGATATCAGAGTAGTCTGGGCATTTAGGGTCTGTTCATAAGGAAACATGTGAGTGCCATATCTTAGGGATTTAAAACTGGGTTGCAGTAGCCCGAGGTTGCAGATGATCCCCGCAGCCCAGGAGGACAGCCTGCGTTGTGTGGGCAGAGTAGATGTGGGCAGTGAGCTCTTATTGACGGACTGGAGACACAAGGCAGCTGAGAAGATAAAGCCGCCAGGTCTATGACCTTTTCTCGGCTCTTAAAATAATCTAGCACTCAGACTAAATAAATCTCACCTTGCACCAGGCAGGGAGGGAGGAGTGGCTTCTGAGTGGGAAGGAGCAGGGACCGTGGGGTGGCTGGGCACGTTACATAACGGTCTAGCAGAGGACAGTGGTTAGTCTGCTACACCTGGTTTTCCTCCCCCGACAAGGGTGCTTGAGCCTAGGTGGAGGAGGGGCTGGCATGCCAGTCTCTAACCATCAGAGGAAGGATGTGGTTGGGGAGCCCAAGTGCCCAGGGTAGTACCTTAGTTAGTTAGCCTCCAGGCTGTTGGGCCATCTGCTTGGCTAGGGGTGGAAGGTGTCTCCTGGTCACTTTATTCTCATGGGTGAGGCATGGTCTGGCTTGTCCCCTGTCCCCACCTTACTGATCCTCTCCTTCCTTTCTTTGAAGGATGGAGGCTGTACATGTCCAGGAGATGTCGCCAAAGCCTTTGGTAAGTGCCAGGGACAGCCCTGTCATTGGGGGAAAGAAGGGAGGAGGAGCTCTGGGCAGCTCGGAAGAACCAGATGGAAGAGGGAACCCCTGAGGGGCTTCTGGGCTTATTGGGAGTTTTCTTTGCCTGGATTTCATTCCCATCTGACACAGTCCTGGCTCAGTTTTGGTTCGGGTCTGTAGCTGAGCAAGCTGGGTGTTCAGAATGTGGATCTGTGCTGAAGCCATGCCAGCCAGGAGCAGGTCAGATTGTGATGGTTTCATTGAGAATGAGAATGCCCAGGGCACCGGTGGCCCTGCGCAGTACTTGGTCTTGTTGTGAAGAGACCACCAGGTGGTTTGGGCCCAACCTGAAGCCGCACCCCACTGACTGAGTTCCCACCTCATCCTGGCTGGACCCCGTCTTGGCTTCCCACTAGAGGGCAGCAGTGCCCACTGTAACCCAAAAGGGCTCGTAGGGCCTCTAGGGTCCTGGTTTTTGCTCCACACTGTCCAATATCTCAACAAAAGAGGCAGGGTGGCAAAAACATGATTGCCCAGCCCTGTGCTGGCTGCTTAACTTTCCATAATCCTTATAGAAACCAGAACTAGCTGCCCAGCTCTGAATGTTAAGTGGTACTCTACACCGCACGCACGCACACACTCACACTGGAAACTTTTTGTTTCTTTTTAATATTTGGATGTATCCAGGCACACGCACGCGGAAGCCATGGGACACCTTATTGGATCCAATTCTCTCCTTCCACTATGTGGATCTGGGGGATCAAGCTCAGGTGTTTAGGCTCGGCAGCAAGTGCCTTAACCCAATGAGCCATCTATCTCACCAGCCCCTGTTGTTTTTAGAGATAGAGGAGCAGGCAGAGTGCGTTCCTGTTGGCAGGGTTTCTCAGCAACCCCAAGTATATCATTAAAAAACCCAAGTGTCCCTAGGTCAGCCGTGGAAGGAAATATAAACCTCTGTCTATTCCACCTTGCCTGGCTTACAGTCCAGAGGACAGAGGCCCCAGGGAAGAATGACATGGTCAGAGTCCTACAGTTCAGGGCAGAGAGAACGCCAGCTTTCTTGGTCATATCCTTAAGCATCATTTAGTGTGTGTGGCTTTCTTCTGTGACTTCCCAGGGACCACAGCACTTAGAGGGAGCTGAACACATTTAAAAAGCCCCTTCCTTCAGGAAAGACCTTGTTCCTGATCCTGGATCTGGCCCTTTGCTCAGCTCTCCTCCGGCATTCTCCCTGCTCTGTTAAAGTGCAGCCCTGCATGCCCTGAGAAGTGGGAGGGACCTTAGCTAGGAAAGGCCATTCGGAAAGCCAGTGGAGTGCTAAGAAATAGAACTCCCCGGGAACCATTTAACAGTTGTGCTTAATGGAGCTATGCTCAGGGTGCCACTGATGACGCCCTTCATCTGGAGGTCTGACCAGATCAGTCACCCCACTGTCCCCTTAAAACCACAGCAGGGGGGCTGTGGTCTTCATCGGTGTCTGGGAGCTGCTGACAGTACCCTGTGGAGTCCATGCTGTGCCTTGCTTACCAGGGGCAAGACCCACTCAGCATCCCTTATAACAGGCAACAGCAGCGTGGGACTGACTCCGTGCATACCCTAGGGGTAGGGCGTTCCTTATAAGTGACATCAAGGCTGTGTTTCACCTGCTGTGGACCTGCCCCTCCCCCCTTGACTACTCCGCACCTGGTTATGAATCAGTTTTGTTTTCGATTCCTCAGTGACTCAGGGAGAGGCATGGCTGTTGGTGCTTCACTTCCTAGGCCACTTTTCTGTTGATGGACGTTAATTTGGTTTGTGGCCGAGGAGGTTGGGATGCCCAAGAGCACAGCGTTGCCTGATCCCTAGAGAGGGCCTTCTTGCTGTCCCACAGCCTGACGGAGGGTATCACACGGAGGAAGAGCAAGTGTGTTTTACAGAGCTACTGAGATCTTCATGACTGTGGATAGATAACCTGCATGACTTCCCAGAGGCCTCCCCTCCAGGATCCATCCTCTTAGGAAACTGGGGGTCAGGGGTTAGTTTGTAACATGTGAACTCAACTAGTGCATCATATTTGATATTCATAGTTACCCAAGAACAGCATATAAAGATCACATAAAATTCTGGTGAATTGTTTTCTGTTTGAGATGGAGTCTCATCTAGCTTTGGCTAGCTATGTAGCCGAGGCTGACCTTGAACAACTTCTCCCCGTTCTGTCTCCACTCCCCAAGTGCTGAGATTATCAGCATGCCCTGCCATGCCTGGTTTACGCAGTGCGCAGTGCTGGGATCAAACCGGGGCTTCCTGAATGATAGGCAAGCACACTCCCAACTGAGCTGCATCCCCAGAGCTGCAGTGATTGTGCTGAATTCAAGTCAGACGATGCACTAAGATACATGCAATGTTTCAGGCTTTTGTGGACCTAAAGGAGAAAGACCTGTTTGGAAGGTGTCATAGCCAGTCACTGATACCTTTAGGTGCTGACTGTCTTGTCCGTTCCCCACTCACCCCCTGCAGCCTTCTGTCTTAGGAGGCGGCTGAGCCATTTTGTGATCAGACTCGGAGAGTGCAGCAGGCAAGCCTCTTTCCTGGCTCTGCGTTCTGAGCCCGCCTCTGCCCCCTCCTTTTGTCCATTCCTTGGTATGTAGGAGCCGGCGCAGACTTCGTCATGCTGGGAGGCATGTTTTCAGGCCACACCGAGTGTGCAGGAGAGGTGATCGAGAGGAACGGGCAGAAGCTGAAACTCTTCTATGGCATGAGCTCCGACACAGCCATGAAGAAACACGCGGGAGGAGTCGCTGAGTACAGGTATGGCTGCCGCGTGGCTCAGGCTGTGCCCACCAGTCTGGCTAGCTACTCTGTGTTATAGTCCCCTTCAGTGGGGGCAGGGGTGGGGGCAGGGGTGCTAGAAAACATCCCCAACATCTTTGTATGCTGCACCAACTTCCATCCTATTAGCATTTGTGAAAACAAGTGTGGGAAAGTTGGAGGTGTGTTTATAGGCCTGGGAGGGGCATGTGGCTGAATGGGAGTATTGCCTTGTCCTGAAAGAGACCCCACTGAGCAACCCCTGTCACCTCTCATCTCTAGCCTAAGATAACCCATTCTGCAGTCCTCAGGATAGCAAACAGATGGGACCTTTCATAGAGGACGTCCTTGCCTACAGTACTTCATTTAGGCCGATCATCTGCCCCCAGACCCTGACAGGTCACACAGGCAGTGTTTCCAGCTGGTTACCTGGATCGCCTAACTGCAGAGTCAGACCCTAGGCTGATGCATGGTTTTAAGACCCACAGTCTCCCCAAGGTCACCTGGTCGCTTCCATTCTCCTCCAGAGTCGTATATCCTCGTGTATGCTTAAGAGCCCTAGTTCAGAGCAGACCCAAAATATCACCCAGCTCCAGAAAGCCTGCCAGTGCAGCTCACTGGAGCCAGCTCTGAGGACAGGCTCTATGAAGGACACAGGGCTGAAGGTCTCACATGCTTAAAAACTCTGGACTCATATGAGGATGGGAAGCCTAACCTCGTTGGCTCATACCCTCTGTGCCCAGATAGTTGCCTCACCGTCAGATTATTTTTTCTTTTTGCAGGGTGTGGAATTCTGACATAATGTGTAAGGGGAGTCACATGACTCCACTGAGAGGCAGTGGCAGTGGTGTGGGATGTTCTCGAGTAGGGCAAGCTAACTGTAGTCGCCACCCCCCCCCAGTCATTTCCCTCCAAGTGGGGAGCCTTAATAAACATGGTGTTACAGTAGCAGGGCAGCTGGGCAGGCAAAGGTGTGGAGCCAGCCTCCGTGAGAAGTGGAACACACTACTGTCACTTCCTGTCACCTCCCTCCATGGTACCTGGACATTTGGCCCAGAATCCCTTTGTCTAACCAGCAGCCAGTTACCTTCCAAGGGCCATGTGGAGTCTGTGCTGGGCCGAGATGAAGCTGAGCCACATGGCCCTCTGAAGCACACCCTGCCCCCCAGCTGTTGTGGAAAAGTCCTCAAAAGAGCAGACAGGGAAAGGCAGGGCCAGCTGCAATGATACAGATGCCAGGAGCTGAGGGAGAAGCCCTCTGAGTGGCAGGGCGATCAGGAAGTTCCGCAGGATGAAAGTGTCACAGAAACGCTGAGCCTGGGTTCCGGAAGCGAGTCCGGATCTCAGAGGTCTTCATTTAGAATGCTGCAGGACCTCCATCCACAGTTAGCCTGAGCATCACAAGCTTAGCCTGCTCCTGTCTCTCTGGCACTCACGGTGACCGTCCCACAGGACGACTCCCTCCTCTGACCCCATGGCTAACTACTGCCTGGTTATTAGTGCTGGGCTAGCTGCTTGTCAATCATTAGCACTTATGTGCGTCTTACAGATGAGCAGATTTTGGGGTCCAGCCGTGAATTACTCACAAAAGATGATGTCAACCTTAGCAAAAGGGAAAGAATCTGGGAAGGTCATGCAATGTCTGAGAAGAACGCGATGGCAGCTGTTGTGGGCACACATGGGCACGCGTCTGTCTCCGGTCGCAGAGTTCTGAGATCTGAACCATCTTGGATGTGTGTCGGTGACTCTGGTCTCTTGAGCTTTCTGCTCTGTAGCAGCCACCAAGCAGCCTATCATCCAGCCAATGGTTTAAGGTGCCGGAGTTCATGAAAGGTATTGGGAACACAGGTGCTAAGATAGGTTTTTGAATTCCAGACAGTGAGTTTCAGGCCGAGTTTCCATTTTTCTAGTTAATGACTAGGCACAGAATGTTCAGGAGTTTGGGTACTTGTTAGGATTTGCCTGGTCCACGCCCTCTGGGATGCTGCCACAGACTGCATCTCCATTTTGCAGGACCAAGGTCTGACTTGTGGTAAAGCGGTTTCCTGGTGGCCTTGGAATGATGTCGTTTGATGGTGGTGTGTTAGACCCAGCCTCAATGACAAAGCCCTGCTCTGAATCTGTAGAGATGCCACCTGAAGTTCTGAGGGCTCCCCACTCAGAAAGCTCTCCCCTGGCTCTGAGCAACGGGTGTGGTGGTACATGGCAGCAAACGGAGCTGGTGGGTGCTAGAACCTGGCAAAGGACAGGTAGGCTGGAGGGTGTGCGGTCACTCCATCTTCAGGGCAAGACTTTCTATATGTCCTAGGCAGGCCTGTGTTGTCCATGGTGAGGACATTTAGCATCCACAGGGCAGAGGAGAGCAGACCTCTGTGCTTTTTCTATCAGTGAAAAAGGATGGATGGATGTGACCTAGTGGGTCTGTTTTTCCCAGGGAGGAATTCGGATATTGGCTATTTGGTGGTTGGTCCCAATAGGAGCCAAAACAGCAGAGCGACATTGCTAATACCAAGGAGAATGTCATTCCTGGGGATGGTGGGGGCAGGTGTCTCCATCTCTGTCTTGCTGACCATGACTTCTCTTTGAGTAGAGAAGTTCCTCTCGGCTTGGAGGAATATACCATCTGCTAGGGACTTGGTAAAGATGGCAGAGTATGGTCAAACACCATCCTGTGGATATACCATCACTGTTGGCCTCATAAACATTGAAGTTGTTGTCACATGGATCAGACCTGTACTGGATGGGGGAGGACCTCGTGCCACCCCACCCATCTCCAAGGAGCTATATAGCCAATGATTGCTGGGGGGGGGCAGCCATTTTCTTCAGCGGTGTGACCACTGTAAGGCACCCATGCTCTGCTAAATAGCCTCAACCTGGCATGAAGGATTAAATTCAGTGGGTCACAAGCAAATCAATAAAGCAAAAAAGACATGAAAACAGGGGGCCCTGATGAGAAAAGAGAGGGGCTTTGGTGGGAGCAGGATAAGAGAAGATCATGGGGAGTGAAAAATGACCAAAATACATCATCGACATGTATGACATTGTCAACAAAATGAAAGCTATAGCGGGGATAATTCTACCTGGGTGATTAAGGGAAAGCAAACTGGATTAACCCTCTTCCCCCTTCCTCCCCACCCAGGGCCTCTGAGGGCAAGACTGTGGAAGTGCCTTACAAAGGGGATGTAGAAAACACAATTCTGGATATCCTCGGAGGACTGCGGTCTACCTGCACCTACGTCGGGGCTGCCAAGCTCAAAGAGCTGAGCAGGAGGGCGACCTTCATCCGAGTGACCCAGCAGCACAACACAGTGTTCGGCTAACCTCAGGGATGCAGAGGTGTTGAGCGGAGTGGAAACCACCTCCGACCATGCTTCTCCTGTCCTCTTCCTGTCTGTCCCAGCGGGCTGGCTGCTCTGCATGGTGGGACAGTGCCACCGCTGATACCGACATCGAGTCCTTGTCCCGATTTTGCACCCAGAGGGCTTGGGGCTTGCCCTGGTGCCTGTGTGGAGCCCAGAAGCAGGGTGCTTGTGGGGCCCTGGGCCAGCACCTAGAACTCATTGCCTCCTCGTTTCAACCAACCCTTGTACCCTATCCTTCCACCTTTGCTTTCTTTCTAAAGGACAATGGTTTCACTTTTAATAGAAGGCTGTGGTCTTGATTGAGTGCTGGAGTTTGCGTGTTCAGGAGCATGGTTGTGTAGAGTCGCTAGAGTTGGGAAAGCCTCCTCAGCCAGGTAAGTGACCCTCAACTGTTAACACACAAGGCGCCTGGCTGGGGGAAAGGTGTGGCATGAGCCTAAGCAACTCACACCCCACCTACTGCCTCCAGCTTTTGTTGCTAAAAAGAAAATAACGCAATGGGTGGGGTCGATGGACTTGAGGAATCCTGCCCATGCTCCTGCTGAAGTCCTTCTTGGGAACAGGCCTTTTCTCCCTACCTGTTTGGAGCTGCTTGTAGCTAGCAAGCCTGTCCTGTCTTAGATTCTTGTATAGTTTTGTCACAGACAAAGACCCCACCAAACCTTTTTCTTTCCCTTCTCAGTCCTAACCTGAAGGCTAGCCCCTCTTTAAATAATTTAACTTTATGTGCATTGGTGTGAGGGTGTCAGATCCCCTGGAACTGGAGTTACAGGCAGGTGTGAGCTGCCATGTGGGCGCTGGGAATTGAACCCAGGTCCTCTAGAAGAGCATCCAGGAAGGATCTAGCTATTAGTCTAGGTTGACCCCAAACCTGCCATCCTCCTGCTTCAGCTCAGGTAGGCTGGCCCCTCTCCAAGAGCTTACAAACCATCTTGAAGTCCTACAGATGCTTTAGGAGATGATGAAGAAATCCTTGCTGAAAACCAAGTGCTCTGTAGCCTAAAGGGGCTTAAAATGGGAGTTAGAGGAAGTCCCTTGTACTGATGCTGCCTGGGAAGAAGCAGGTCGCTCTACAGTAGAGTGGCCATTACTGGTTGGTAAGGGGGACCTCTTGGTAAAAGGCCCCTCTTAGCCCCGAGAGCTGTCCTGCAGTGTGTCTGTCGAGCACTGATATCCATGAGGGCTAGGTTGTTTTGCTAACAAGGCCCATCAGCAGGCACAGGAATGTTTTCTTTGAAAAGGCAAGTGTGACGTGAGTGGCTAAGGATTGCTATTGCTGAGCGAGGGCTAGTTAATTGCCCAGTGTCAACACTACCTGATGCTGTAGGAAAGATCCAATCACACCAGTCCACGGGGGATTGCCCGCCCACTTCTAGTCTGGTATTTTTAAGGCTGTAGTTAAAGTTTGGGAGGTTTGCATTCTGAACCCTTCTCCAACCCCTGCTCCCAAGGCCAGAAGAGTTGTTCTTATACCCGTAGAAATGTAAACGGTCGTGCTCGGGAGGACTCTGTGATGGATGTGTTCACTACTTTTCTCAACTCTATGACCAAATACCTGGAAGAAGCAGCCTAAGGGAGAAAGGAATTTTTTCTAGCTCAAAGTTCAAGTGATACTGACCACCGTGGTGGGCAAGGATGGGAGTGGCTGGCAGCTGTGACCAGCAACACAGGCTGCTTGTTTGCAAAGCAGGAAATCAGATTACTGCCGACTCCTGCTCCATCTGCTTTTCCCCCACCTCCTTTATCCAGTCCAGGTCCCCAGCCCATGGTATGGTGCCCCTCACTTTCCAGTTGGGTCTTCCCTTCTCAGTGAAGCCTTTCCGGAAAGACCCTCACAGACACGCCCTTGAGTGTATTTCCTTGGTGACTGTAAACGCAGACAGGTTGACAAGATTAACCGCCACGAAGCCATTGCACAAGAGGCTATGCAATGCCAAGGAGATGTGGCACTTGTCTGGAGGACCCTACTTCCTCTCTGTTCCATCTGGGTCAAGGGTCCACCTCTCTGGAGCACGGGTTTCATCTTTTAGCCCCGAGGTCAGTTTAATGAGCCTAGAGTGAGTGAGAGGAAAAGGAACGCTTAAATCCATTAAAGTGGACTTGACACAGCTGTAAGGAAAGGTCTGTCTGGACCTGTGCCTTTCTCCAAACCTCCGGTGTTGTCATGAACTATGTGTCACCCGTGTCTTTCTTAGGCCTGGCTCCTGGGTTAACACTGCAGCATGTGCCACTGTGGGGCACAGTGCTCTGAGGGTGCCATGCCATGTATCCAGCATGCTCCCGCCCTGAGCTTCTGTTTCCTTCCCTCGCAGCATCACAGGCTGCTCATCTCTGTTCTCTATAAGCACTGTTGCAGACTAATGGCTTTACACACCCAGAGGCCCGCCCATTGCCATCTGGTTCTAGGCAGATGATGGCCAAGCTCTTGGAAAGCTCCAGATACCAAGGATCATCTTGGAGCAGAGGCTTCAGCAACAGAGCACACATTCCCTTTGCTGGAGCGAGTCCACGATGTAATGGGCCTAGAGGACCCCCTGTGTGAACATCCTTCAGCTCAGGCACTTACTACAACATGGACAGAGAAGTCCTGTTGTCCATGTATGTATGGGACTTCTTGTGATAGACTGGGAGGTGTGGTGGCATGAGTGACTGTGACAGCGTGAGGCTGCCTGCTCACATTGCTGTAGACAGGGAAGCCGAGCAATCAGTGTGGGCATCTGCCCTCCTAGGTGACAGTTATCGGGGAGCATCTTTTTTTGGGAAGGCAAGCACAGTCCTGGAGTAAGGAAGTGGGGACGTGGTACCTTTGGTCTCAGACTGGTGCAAGGCTGCTTCGAGTCTCGAGGAATGCCTCAGAGTAACACACCAAGCTGTGTGTTTCCTATTCAGCCTTTTGCGTTCTCCTAGCCACAAACAGTCTGTCGTCATCATCTATTCAAGTGAGCAGACAGAGAGCTTGCCCCCACCGTACACCGGGGTAACGCTTCTAGTCTGGTCCCTTGAGGCTTCCTGGCATGAGAGTACCCCCTCCACCGCCACACACTAAAATACAGTATGGAGAACCCCAAATCCTTGTTTCGGGGACTCCGTGCTGCTGGGTGGCCTGGTTTGCTGGGATGCGTCCCAATTGGATAGGTCAAAGATATAACCAAGACGAAAGTCGAAGCCAAGAGTTCCCATTCTTCCCCAGCCACGTGAGAACTCTGACCTGTTTCTGGCATTCTCCTTCTCCCCGGTGAGCTCAGATTTCAATTAGAGAACTCCGTAGGCACGAGTGTGGGTGGGAGCAGGACAGGACATACCTGGGGGTGGCTGCTCCTGGAGGCGTGGCTTGTCTAGGCAACGGCTGAGCCACATCTTTCCAAAACGGAGCCCAACACCAACCTGTGCACGGTCTTCTCGAGACAAGCGTGGAAGCGGCTTCTTGTGCCAGAAGACTTGCTCCACAGGTCTCCATGAGGCACGCACCACGGGGGGAGCATGCTCACCAGCTCCAGGTCACTTACCCGTTGGAGCAAAGCTGAAGAGCCTGCATTGATCATGCCACCGAAGGTGCGAAGCTGCCAGTCATTTGAGAAGAAAAACCTAGGATGGTGAGCAGATAGGAGATGCAGATTAGGGACATCCATGCCTCACATGACTGCCCGCCACCGGTCTCCCCAGGGTGAACTGAGGCGACGTGGCCAAGGCAGTGAGGAGGAACCCACACAGTTTTCTCAGCCACGGTTTTGGTTAGGGACCCAAGAGAAGACAAAGACGCAGGCTTGCAATTGGCACTGTTATTTTATTATTAGTACGAGTATTATACAATAAACTTGTACTGGTATACAGACGATTTATTTAAAACAATTTTGTTCAAATTTTGAATCAAACATTGTTTTATTATAATAATGAAATAATTTCTACCTAGAAAACCTGCAAGCACCATCAAAGAAAGGGACCATAAAATTCAATAAACAGACTCGAGTGTATCCTACAAATAGACACACCACGATTAGAAAATAGAATATGAATTCTTCCATTTTTTTAATATTTGTTTTAAAAAAGCTAGTGCAAGTACAACATTTTACACTGGAATTACAGAGAGTATGCACGCATATGGAAAAGTTCTCCTGTCACAATAAAAGCTCTTAACTATGTATGCACTTAAAAGTTTCTTTTCAATAAGGTGCAAAAAACTTTTTTTTCCCTAGTTCTCCACATGATAGTACCCTCAGCCCAAGTTTTGGTGTGTTTCCCCTTGGCCTGTGGGAGGCATATGAATGGAAATTGGAGGGTTTGGGAACCTGATGTGAAAACCTTCGCTGGTTCGGATCTCAGGTTCTTTAGGGCCAGGACTCTACTGGTTAGAGATGAAGACTGTCTTATTGAAAGGCCACCACAAATACTGACAGGACTCTGTTGCAACCCCCTTTCAGTCGGCACCACCCGGGAATTACACTTGAGCGGTGTGGGTGGGGGAGGGGCAGTAGTCACAGAGAAGGACCAGGACCAGGACCTTGGTGGGTTGTCAGGGTTATGCCTCACTGACTCAACATTTCATCCCACTCTTGGTCTAGAGAATAACTTCAGAGTAGGTGGCGTGGGTAAGAACCAAGAGAAACCTAGGCACCATCCGTCTTGGGAACTTATCTTTCAAGACAACAGTTCTAAGCCAGTGTCATCTCAGCTGGGTAGTCTTAGGGGACAGTGCGGTATCTTGGTAAGGGTTACTGTAAACAGGGCTTCTTCCCACACAGGCCTTCAGACTGCCCATCCAGACAGCAAAGGAACAAGAAAACATTGAGTGGATGGAGTCTGCAAGTGTTCTGCAGCTGAAGACTTGAGTCCTTTCAGCTAAAGGGTGTTAGGGGAGCTCTTGTAGACTGATTTGTGTAGATGCTACCTAATGGCCAAACTCATGGCATGGGATACAGGCGAAGCTCCTGTATGCAAGAGTCGGGATGTGAAGAGCTGAAGCTACCGTCCCCTCTTCTGCCTCGGTCAAGGTGAATGTCAGCTACAAGACTGGCACAGTACGGGAGGGGACCCAAACCCAAATTTAAGAATCAAAACTAGGGTGTGCTTACTGCCCTTAAACTGTCCGATTTGAACCACCCAGCTCAACTGTTGAACAGGAATCTAACTCTGACAAACCGCTCTGCCGCCTTTCTTCTGGCCTCTACTTGAGAAACATCAAAATGAAAGCCAGGCATTCAAATTGGAATTGATGTTTTTAACCCCCATGTAAATGAGGCATGGGGTGGGAGGCAGAAGGAAAGCCCCTTTTCTTTTTCTTTTTTGTCCCTATGCGAGTCCTGTCTTACTGGGAAGGAGGATCCCTTATAGAAACACTTCATGTTCAGGATTATATTCTTTGGGTTTATAGGAACAGGAAGTGCTGAAAATGTCAGACATCATCCAAAGAAAAGAAGTTGCAATGGCTTAAGAAGGGAACTTAGAGAAGTACTTCCGGCCTAGGAATGGACAGTATCCTCAAATAGTGGAATACAATTTCCCATTCTTCACACAAGAACCGCACGTAACAAAAACAGAACAGTAAGCATAGGTATAGTATAGTTGAAGAGCCGCTGACGTCATAATTCTTCCAGGCCATAACCATACAAATTGGATCATCAAGACGACAAATTCCTATATACAAGAAAAATAAAACCCCAAAACATGTAACTTTCATCCCTCCTCTGTTTTGTCTTTTTTTTTTACACACAAAATATGAAACTCACGGTTCCAACAGATCTGTCTCTTTCAAACACTGAATGAATCATCTCAACATTCATTTTTCTTTTGTGCAATTAAAAAAAATTATCTGTACTCCCCAAAGTGAGTGCCTCAAAAAAAAAAAAAAAAAGAAATCTCCCATCCCCCTCCCCCTTTGGCTGCTCAAATTAGGTGTACTTTAAAGAAAAGAAAAAACTTCCCACAAGGTATAGTGCTACAAGAAAAAAAGCCTATCAGTAAGTAAGGTAACGTTTGAAGCGAGGTCATCTATGTGAAAGGAATCTCAGCTCCAGAGTAGAAGATGTGCAAACTGTTTGGAGTTGCCATAGGAACAGAAACACAGCACTGTCCATGGAAAAGGGAGGAACCCAACCCAACACAACAGGTCATATGCATGTGCTTTATAAAAAAGTAGATTCTCTATAGTTATTACTCCATTTGTCTTTAAATTCTCTATTTCAGAAATTCTGGGTTCAAAACACAACCATGGAAGCAAAGGCCTTTGCTCCACTTTTAGAAAATAACAAAGTATAATTCTCTTGCCTTTCATCTCAACCACCAAAGAAACTGGATTGGGCCCTGGAGACTGAGGCCCTGCATTCCCCTGGAGTCCAAGGGGACCGACTAGGAAATTTTGGAAGGGCAGAGGGTTTCCAGGACAAAACAGACCAGTTTGTTGAGTGGCTTGTGGCTCAGGAAACAGTTGCCATGCCAACCAACACAGCTCAAAAAGTCTGGCTTTCTATCCCGAGAGCTCTGCCTCCTCACCCATGTCAGAAATAGGTGTTAGTGTCTTCAAAAGCATCTACAAAACAGGTTTCCTTAGTAGTCACAGATGTTAAAGGGTATTGTCAATTGTTTCCTTTAAAAAAAAATAAAAGAAAGAAAAACTCAAAGCTACAACAAAAACAGATTTTGGCAACGTATTTCAGTAAAGATCAAACTATGTGCAAAGAGTGGATTTTCTGATCACTAGGAGCTACTGTTCGTCTTGAACGTGCAGCATTATATTGCAATCTGTGCAGTAGCTAAGGAGCAATCCACACGATGCGGGGAAATCCAAACATTCCTTGAAATTGTACAACCCTACTCCAGAGCAGTCCAAAGTGCTGTTGCTGAACACGTCCGTGTTCCACACACACACCAGCCCCATCCCTGAGTAAGAGGTGTGAAAGGTTCCGCAGAGTTCCTTGCAGGGGGGAAGGAAGGATGCTGCCACTTCCTGGTGGGGGTCAGGGAGGAGGGGAGGAACCCAACAAGCTCACCTAACAGAAAACATACAAGGTCAGAATTCAGAGTTAAGGGCGTTCTGCTGCCACCACCACCATAAGAATCCGGCCATCCCAAACTGAGCTGGAAGAATTGAGAAAAGCAAAATGTGACCAACATAGACAACTATCCTGCAAGCCCCTCCCCCCCACAAAAAAAATGCAATTGGGATTTCCACTTCTAAAAAGATTTGAGGTAAGTGGCATCCCTGGCCTTCTCTTCCCAATCCCTACCCCACCCCCTGCTGACCCCCAAGGTGGCCCAGACAAACTGAAAGAATTCTAAAGTTAAACATTCTAAAGAACAGTCATTTTATATATTTAGAAATCCCTATAAAGAGAGGTTCTTGTTTGTTGGTTTCTTATTAGTAATATTACTATGTTTTCTCGTCGCCCTGACTAATTTCTTGGTGATTGTGTTCCATTGTAAACGCAAAAGGCCTGCTGTTATTTGTTAAAAAATGGAAAGCAGGAAGAGAGAATGAAAGACAACTGTTGGTAGAATATTGCCAAGAGGACAGGTACAGAGGCGCGTGGCTGATCCTTGTCCGCCGATGGCACAGCCATGACTGTGCTCCCTACACAGAAGGGTGACCGCAGCTGCCCCAGGAGTCTGGCGGGCCCCCCTAGTGTCTGCAAACCAGAGGTGGCTCCTGCCTCTGTGTGCTCTTCCTATTTGAGGAGAAAGCTGTCACAAGGAAATGGTGACTGTGGTTGCCAGGTGGTCCCCTCCAAAGCCACCGGTGTGCATGCTCAGAACACACGCACGTTTGCAGATATGCAGTAAGTTGGTGGTGCTCAAAGGCAGAGAGCCAAGTCTCAAGGACCCGGAAGAGACTGAAAAGTGGGCTCCAAGCCCACACGGCTCCAGAGCGTGTTCTAGGAACCATCTGCCTCCTTGGCGCATTCCAGGTTCACTACAGAGTGAAGGGCCTTCGCAGAGTGCAGAGCGATGGGCCTTCTCAGCAAGCGTTTCCCTCCGGTCTCCTTGGATGGATGACTCTATGTCCTGGTGACAGACACACAGCTCCCTTACCCCAGTACTCTGGATCCACATTAAGGGAAAGCAAGAAGGCTCGCCTCTCCTGGCTCCTTCCCACCAGTGTTTCTCTGGTCAGCAAGGGGAAGGAAGGTCGACCCACAGAACAAGGAAAAAGCCCACAGGGAATGAACTTTAACTAGATAGCTCACTATTGGCACACAAAGTATTGCACATGCTAAGAGAATGAGAGAATGAAATGGGACAAATGCTTTAGAAGAACCAATGATTTTTTTTTTTAAATTCCTATACCTGAAATAGAACCACAAAAGTTATGATATTCCTATTGCTCTGAGCTGTGTGTTTACCTATTTTAGTGTCGGTTTAGTGAATACAGTCAGTTCAATCCCCGAAATAAGCCAGAAAGTGGTGCATGTGTTGTCTGAGCTCATGGGAGCTGTTGTAAATCGTGCCACCCAGCACCCCTGCGGTGGCCTCCTAGTCCTCTTACCATCAAAGATTAAAACAAGACACACAATAAAAAAAAAAGAAAAAGAAAACCCTAATAAGTGCAAGTGCCCTGAGCAGAATATATGGAAGATTAAGCAAGGTCTCTAGAAAGAAAAATCACAGCACTGACTAAGCAATGTGACTGCAAGAATGGGCCCGCCCAGCTCTGCTAGGTGCTGGGAGGGTCATGAAGTTTAGGGAGAGGCCAGCTATTCTGAACCTACTCAAAGGTTTTTGGTACATCCCAGAAAAAAAAAAAAAAAACACAAAAAAAACCCATCAGTCGCAATGAGAGCCACTGTGAGTGCAGACTGGATAGCCAACGTTTGGGTTGAATGAGGGAGAAGAGGTCTCTTTTTTTTTCTAATTTGAGAAATAGAAGAAGTCCTTTTTGTTTTTTAATGGTTAAAAGAAAAGCCAAATAAGTACTTATTTGGGTTAGTTGCAACCAAGTAAGAATATTTAAAAACTTCTTTCTATTTATAAAACTCGGTTTAAAGCACTTTAAGACACACTCAGAACCCGCAAATGATATTTTGATCTCTGGGAATGAAAACTTGTGACTTCATGAAACACCCTTTCTGGGTTTTTGTACCAAACATTAAATCTTGGTTTGATTTCAAATAGAAAAAAAAATCATTCTGAAAAATAATATTAACACATTTTTTCCAGAAACAAACAAACAAAAAATCCCACTTGCTCACATGTATAAAATGTCTATATGGGAAACTCTCAGTGATTCTGAAAAAAATTCTCAGACCTGACTTCTCATGACAGATGTGGCAGGTGACAAAATGACCCTGAAAGGAACAGAACCTTCTAAGAATGGCCTAGGGTCTAGGCAGGTTAGAAAGTAATTTTGCTACATTTATTTATGCTCGTTCGACAACCCCCCCCCCCAAACCTTTCCCACAACGTTATTGGATAAAAACTGCAGGAATATCACACAAACTAAAATCTCAAGATGTGCAAATCGCAAAGTTCTTTAGGAGCTCACCCTAAAAACACTGGACAAAAACGAGTGTCTTTTTCTCCCTGTGTTTTCCCAGTTCCTCTGCCAACTCTGCATGTGCCTTTAGCTCTTTCTCCAACACCAAAGTGACAAGTGCCTGCCGTAGTACTTGGTGGTCATCTACTGTCACGTACTAGTTCATAATTCACATTCATCCCTTTACACCAGATTGGAGCTTTTCTGGCTCGTGAGCAGGTCCTGCAGAGCTGAAAAGTAGTTACAGTGTTGAAAAAAAAAAAAATCAAAAGCAACTTAGGCTTTGTCTTTTCTTGCCAAAGAGTTTCAAGTTAGATACAGTACTCTCGCCGACTGACAGACCAAGGTGTTTGGCTAAGAAAAGTCTGCACAGCACTTTAGACAGCTGAAGATTAGTAACAGGTGTGCGTCTTCCGGATCTAATTCTCCGTGTCACACTGGGATTGAGAGAGAGAGAGAGAGAGAGAGAGAGAGAGAGAGAGAGAGAGAGAGAGAGAGAGAGAGAAAGGTGGCACCGGAGTTGTCCATAGTCATGAACTAGAAACAGTACTAGACCTAAAAGACGGAAAAGAAGCTGCCGGCTCAGCTCCGAGAGCTGCCTGCCTCTCTCCGGAGGGGAGCTTCATTTTCTTTCTGGGAGCAAAAGTCAATGCAAATAACCTGATTGGTTTTCCTAACACTGCACAGAGACCAGTGTGGGTACTCCTTCCGTCCCCCAGCCCCACTGCCACCCCCCTGACCAGGGGTGACCTGCCCACCATGACATGACACCTGATGACGTCACTGAGTCACTGGACTGGTAAAGCAGAAAGGAAATCCCACGCGTGGCAGCTGCTTTAAAAAAAAAAATCTCAGTGCAGTCAGGCCCCATGGGGGGAAATATATATATATATATATATATATATATATATATATATGATTAAAAGTTGCTTTTTATTGTAAAATATGTTGGAGAGAACCACGTTCTTTGAAACTAGTTTCCTGTTTGTCATCTGACGCCTCCCCATGATGCCCTGAAATCGGGTTCCTGAGGATGACTTTGCATGTAGGAAACCCAGGTCCCCCAATCCCATGCCGAGAGTGAGCAAGCATGGGAGAGGGAGGCAGAAAAAGGGACCGTCACTCGCTACCATGGCGCCCACGCACCCCTTCACAGGGACACACCCAGACACCCTTGCAGGTCACTTCCCACTGAATTTGCTC
This sequence comes from Myodes glareolus, assembly GCF_982192425.1. NCBI lineage: Eukaryota > Metazoa > Chordata > Mammalia > Rodentia > Cricetidae > Myodes > Myodes glareolus. The sequence continues at coordinate 61,944,810 of NC_142039.1, forward strand.
TTGAAACCAGTGAGAACTGATGCCCCTTGGCTCTGTGCTGCTGGAGAAGGCAGGTTCTGAAAAAGCCACATTCAGGGCCACCTAGGATGCCCGGGAGCTCCATGGCCACGGTTCTAACCCCTCTTCACCCCGCCAGCTCAACAGACACTCGCAGACATTGCAAATGCACCAGTCTCCTGCGACACACCTGTGTGACTCTAATGACAAGGTTAGAACACAAACCTAAAGTAATAGGATAACATGTAAATACTGTGTTATTTAGCCTACAGTACAGTAATTGGGATACAGACAGCAAGGGAGGCCCAGGCCTCCGCTGCCGGCACTGTCTCTACTTGCCCACATTAGATCGGCCTTCGATGCAGATTTTAACCTCCTGAGGAATGAGCGAAGGCTTGGGAAGAGTCAAAGGTGGCTCGTCCTCTGACTTCTCCAGTTTGCGGGTCTCCGGGGCTGACCATCTCCTCTTCCTCGTGGCTGTGGGCTTGCTCGGTTCTATTTTGGTGAGGAAGGGTGCTGCAGGCAATCCAATTTTTTCTGGAAACTTCAGTTCACCATTCTCAGAGAGTACCTGGGTGCCTCCCTGGTTGATTCCGTTTTCTTGCTCAGCATATCTGTGTCTGCTGCCAGCCAGGCTGTCCGTCTTCGCGTGCTTCAGCAGGACGCTGGCAGGGTCCACAGGCTGGCCCTTTTTAACAGAGCCATTCTTCAGGTTCTTGAGGGTGAGCGAGATGCAGACATCCCCAACGGAGAGTTTGGAACACGGCAGATCGAAGAGCTGGCTGGTTCGCTCAGGACAGCAGGATGACCAGCCCTGTCCAAACACAAAAAAAGGATACTCTACCAAAACTTCAACACTGACCTGTGGAAACAGAAGCAGAGGGAGAGAGAAGGAAGGAGATATTAGAAAATGGTGCGTGTGTGGTTTTTGCATGCACCCACACATTGGTGTGAGGGCGTGTAAATGCATGTGTGCAGAGGCCAGAGTTCTTCAGATTCTCACTCACTTTTTCGTTCCCTTTTTGATGCTTTGTCTTGATTAAGTTCTCTTTTAAAAAAATCTCTCCCTCACACACACACAGATACACAACTCTCCATTTTCCCCTTCTAACCTCCCTTCAAACTTCATGTCTTTTTAAAATCTATAACCCACTAAGACTATGTAGCATCCCCTTTATGTGTCCAGGTGCTGCCCATCCCCTGCACATAGGAAAGTCATCAGTGGCCACACCCTCCATGATTCCTCCTACCACAGCAGCTGCCTGCTACCGTACTAAAGCACAAAAGTCAAAGTGCTGAGAGCAAGGGACTGAGTGGTCAGCTATAGACAGGATGCCTATGTTAAGCCCCACCCCCGCCCCCAAGGTTCAGGACACATCATGGAGGAGGAGCACTGTGAAATGCTAGCTTCTAGACAGGACGTTGTGATTGCAGCAATCCACCTCTGCTTTCTTTTGAAACGGGGTCTCTCAATGGCCTGGAGTGCATCAGCGAGCCTTGAGGAACCTATTTCTGCCTCCCAGCCTCTGTCAGTGCTGGGATGACAGAGGCAGGCCTCCTTACTCACATGGGCCTGGGGATCACACTCAAGTCCTTGTACCTGCATGGGAAGTACTTTACCAACCGAGCCATCTCCCTAGGCCACAGTGAGTGTTTTATTTAACCCAAACACGCAAGGGCCAGATGAGAATGAAAAATAAGTATCTATTTACCAGCCTCCACCCCTGCAGCTGTACCCTGAAACAGGGGTGCTAACTGCTACAGCAGTTGAACTCAGCGTACTCAGACCTGGGCAGACAAGTGTAAAGTCCATTTATCACTAAAAATATTTTACTAAATACCTGCTCTGTAGAGGGTCCGTTAAACCATTCCTGACCTACAGTCATGACAAAATACCCACTGAAGAGTTCAATTGTAAGGCTCGCAGGAGCCTCAGAAGCCCAGCTGTAGTTATGGTAAATACTGGTCAGACTAAGATGCCAATGAGCTCCATGAGGAAGGTGTGGACCTGTGCCTATGATTTCCCAAATGCTCCGACTTTGCAAAAATATTCTTTCATGCTTATAACATACTAGCGAAATGAGCAGCGGCATTTCAGCGTTCTAACTTTGTAAATGGTAAAATCATATTCCTAATAGTACAGCGATTAGCCAATAGAATTAAGAATGAATCTAGGTTTTAGACCAGACCCCATTCCCACACCCAACATTCCCTCTCCTCTCTGCCTCCTGATCTCGCCCTACATGAACAGTGATATTACAATGTGGTAAAGAGGTGACTTAACATTCCCATTGGAGCAGCTTCGACTCCCTGCGAGTGTGCAGTGAGCGTGTACTAAGTGTGAGAGACTGTGAAAGAGGACTTGTATAAAGCAGAGGTCCTCGCCTTCTGGGAGACGGGCATCTCAGGACTTTATAGGCTCGATACTGGCTACCCTGTTATTTGAACATACAGCCATTTGGGCGTCTCCTCAGCAGCTCAACCTCAATCATGAGAGAAACACTTTCTGCTGCTGCCTCCCTTGTTCCCTCCCCATCCTTATTCTTCAAGTTGTTCAGCTCAGATCCCTGGGAATCACAGTCTCCTTTCTTCATCCTCTTGTACTACCCACATCCAAACCACAAAGAAACTCTACCACTTCCTCCTCTCAAACACCTATGTAACTTCTCAGGACGCTCACCACCTGAGTTTTGGCCAAGCCCAGCAAGGCCCTTGGAGAAAAATGTCACCAGAACGAGCCCCACAGGACTCACCTGCCACCACTTCTCACCTTCGCACAGCAACCTTGCCTTTTGTGTGTGTGTGTGTGTTTCTTTAACTCCAAAGGCACATGCACCCTGCCCCGTCTGTGCACTGCACTCCCTACGTTTGGGGTTCTTTTTGACTTGCTGCCTGCCCATCTCCTCAGACAGCACCTCACCGACATTCTGTTCTGTACAGTGGCCACCCATCCTTGGCTTCCTTCCTATAGACACTGCGTCTTCCTCAGAACACTTATATTTTCATGCACCCTTTTTGTACGTTACTTCTAGAGTCTGTCACTTGTTCCCCTACACTCATGCTGCCGTTCCCAGAGTCTAGGAAGCTCTCGAAGAGATGCCTGTCTTCTAATGGAGAACAATGCATTAGTAGAGGTGGCCAAGAGAAAGCACTGTTTAAGACAATGGACAAACTTCACTTTTTTTTTAAAAAAAATATATTTTAAATCACAGCCATCACAATGGTCCTTCCTTCAGGGTCTATGTCTGCCCCATTGGCATCTTTGTGAACTGGGCCATAGCTGTCCCTCTCAGAGTTCTTCTGCGAGCTGCTAAACAGGCCATAACTTCATGGGATTATGCTTTAATTCTCCTCCTGCTTTCCTTCTCCATCATATCAGGGATGCAAACAGTTTGCATGATGGTCTTGATTAAGCCCCTAAATGCAGCGAGTCCCTTGTAGGGAATGCCTCTCATTTTTAGGGGCTGATGGAGGAAGCCAGACATGGAAGCAATGAGGCCTCACTTCCGGGTTCCTCGTCATGTGCCACCTTCATATTGCAGCTAAGGACTAGCTTTTCACATTCCATTTAGCTCTGCTATGTGAAAAACAACATAGAATTCCTGTAACAACTTAGTCAACCACTACCATATCTAAACACGATACACACATATATAGTTAGGCTGTTTGATTGCATAGTTCAGTCTTAGATTAGTGCTGCATCCATACAAACACATATGGACATCTCACCAAAAGCCGGGCAGAAGGAAAACAAAACTTCTGTTGTTTAAGCGTGCCTCTCCTTCCTTCCCGAGACTCCCGGCTTCCACAAATGTAAAGGGCATCTGCTTTGCCAAGCGTTCCTCCCTCGCCCCAAGTTAGTACCATCTCTTAAATACAGCTTCTGCCTGGAGCCAGAAGCCATCACGTTTCTCAGCAGCTGCTTTTTAGTAAAGGAGGTCTTGCTTGGGGGTCAGATTACTGAGCTGGGAACTCCTCATTACCTGTGAAGTGAGATTATAGATTCTTTTTCACTGGTAGGTTCATCCTGCTCTTTTCCTCAGGGAAGGATTTGCAGGACTACGTTCCCAACGGGAAGCAAACCAGAGAACTCTATCATTCTGCTGATGAAGGGGCAGAGCGGGAGCTACTGATTTCAGTTTTTGAAAATCACTAATAAAAATCATCCAACTCTTTGGTGAAGTGCGAAAGGATCTGCGAACGCTCTATTTAAAGCATCTAGTCACACGACTTAGCCTTGGGTGAAAGCAATTTAGGGTTGCTCAGGAAACCCACAGCCTCACATTCGGATGCCTTCCAACACAAACCCTAAACCACAGATCAGGGTATGGCTCCCAGAACTCTCCAAAGGGAAGACCCCATTAGGAGGCTCATGGTTGGTCAAGATGGACACACAGCTGTTGCTAAAGCATTCTTCCCTGGATGGCTTACCCGGTTTCTATCCCATGTTTCTTAATATTATAGGCTGGAGAAGTAGCTTGGTGATAGAGTCACCAAGTCACCAAGGTAGCTTGCTGAGCATGCATCAGGCCCTGAATTCAATCCCTAGTAAAGACAGACAGACAGACACATGTGAATACAAATACACACACACACACACACACACACACACACACACACAGAGAGAGAGAGAGAGAGAGAGAGAGAGAGAGAGAGAGAGAGAATCAATTTTGGTAGCCCACACATGCAATTGTAGCTATTGGGAACCTGCAGCAGAAGGCTCACAGCCCAGACTACACAGTGATACCATACTTTAACAAACAAAACAAGCTACCAGAACAACCACAGGAAGGTATCATGTTTAGTACTGAAACAAAAAACAAGAGTGATCGAAGCCTCAGAAATGCATGGAGGAAAACCTCAGAGGCACGTTGCTAAATGAAAGAAGCCAGTCTGACAGGCAACATCCTGCATGATCCCAACTGTGGGCCACTCTGGATAGGGACAAAACTAGGGACAGTAAAGACTGGTGGTTCTTAGTGCTCTGAGATGTGACACTGGGATATGGATAAACGTAACGTATAAAGGGTTTTAGAGGGGTTAATCTCTTCTGGGTGGTACTGGGATGCTGCCTACAGGGCCCATATGCAATTACAAGAACTCACAGAAGGTACAATGCAGAGCAAACTCTAATGTGAATTGTGGCTGTAGTCAATAATGGCCTGCTCACACTGGCTCAGTTGCAATAAATTTAACACACAGTGAAAGGTCTTTTGTGTGTGTGTGTGTGTGTGTGTGTGTGTGTGTGTGTGTGTGTTTTAATTGGAGCCTAGAAATATGGCTCAAAGGTTAAGAGCATGTATTGTTCTTCCAGAGGGCCTGAGTTCAATTCCCAGCACCCATGCCAGGTGGCTCACTTATGTCAGTTATAACGTTAGTTCCAGGGACAGTCAATGCTCCTTCTGGCTTCTATGGTTATTGCATTCACATGTATAAACTCATATATAAGACATACACATATATACATAATTAAAATAAATAAAATCCCAAATTTACTTTTACAACTATCTATCTATCTATCTATCTATCTATCTATCTATCTATCTATCTATCTATGATGTGTACACATATATGTGGTGTTTACGTGCAGAAGTCAGAGGACAACTTGGGGGAGTTCATTCTCTCCTTTTACCCTGTGAATTATGGGGGTTGAACTCATTGTGCCAGGCTGGGTGTTAATTGCCTTTACCTGCTGAGCCATCTCACCCGTCCTCATTACAAGGTTGTAACAACAAAGAAAGTGTGAAAAGTATGTTTTACCACACTTGACTTTCTAGGGATCAAGTTTAGGTGTGCTTGACTGTGCTATCTCCTGGCCTCTAAATAGAACACTTTAAACAATAAAGTCTTGGCACTCAGGAGTCTGAGGCAGGGGGACTGTCAAAAGTTCAAGGACAATCTTGATGACTCCTTAAGACAAAATGAAATAAAGCCAAGCCACGATAATTACGGTCTAAAGCAACCTGTCATCAAGAATAAGACCATCAAGTAGAGGACACTTATATCCCAGAAAAGTTGAAGAGTCACAAATTTCCTCTCTTTTGTTTTTGAGATGTGTCTTGCTATGATGCCCGGGCTCCTTTTAAACTTCCAGGCTCAAGCAATCGTCCTTCCCAGGTAGCTAGGACTACAGTCTAGTGCCACCACATGGGTCAAAAAGACACATCCAAACAAGTGTGGTGATGTGATTTCCTAGAGGAAGCCTGCTGATATCAGAACTGAGTAGTAAGATATTGCCTATCTACAACTGGTCCATAGACCTGGCGCTGGCTTTCACTCAGGCCACTGAGCATCGATGCTTTGATGAATTTTTTTTTCTATCAGACTGAACAGTAGATATTGTTGAGTAGCTAAGGGACTGGCTATTCGGTCTTATTTGCAGCTTGCAGGAGAGCCTGGACTATTTTTAGGATCCAGTTGATCCACTAAGACAGTGCTGCCAGTGACTCACAGTCCACAGCAGTCAAACTGGGAAAGAGCAGAATAAAGAAAAGCCATCAGTGCACACACAGTGAGCACAGCAGCACAGCCCACCATAGGAACATGTGCCCTCAAACTGGGAGAAGAAAACAGCCGTGAATATTAAGGAGCCAGCCGCCAAGGAAGCAAGGGAAGCAGTCAGCTCAGGAGGGCCTGGGAAGTGACAGATGGCCCTAATAACATGGAGCTTAGCATCGAGGAGAGCAAAGGCCAGAGGGAAGTGTCAGGCTAGAGCACTTTATGGACAGAACACTCTATGAAGGCGCCGCTGAGCACATCCTGGGTACTCTCGAGAAATGCTGACGTCTAGGAGCATGAAACAGAGATGGGCAGGCTGATTTCCCAATGGGACGCTGCAGGACAGAAGTCAAAGGCACTCACTGGGGCGCTCTTGTGTGGTGCCACTCCTAGCAATGACACTGTTGACAACTTCTCACAGGCCCTTTATGGGTGCTCAAGCTGATATGGAGGGGTGGGCCCCCACTCCTCAATCATGTCCAGCTCCTACTGATGGGTGGATGCCCATGCAGGGTAGCTTGTGTCTATTTAGACTGCTTAGCAGAAGTGGGAATAATGGTCTTCCTCTGCTCGGGAGCAGACACCAAGACCCCAAAACACCAAGACACCAAGGCAGGCTCAGGGTGGCTTGCTGTGTCCACTGAGAAAGCCAGCTTTCTGACTAGGGCTGGGGAGATGGCCTTTCTTTCCATCCATTCCTTTTAGAGCATCTGATACTGCCTTTTCTTTTCGTAAGCAAACCTCCTCTTTCTCAGGGTTAAAGTCGCCTACAACACAGAGAACATTACGCCACAGGCCAGCCAGGCTAGATGATGGAGGGTGGGGTCAGACTGAGTCTTTTCTACTTGAGGTGTCTGCTAATGCATTTTCCCAGCAGTTAACCTGCTTCCTAACTAACCATGCCATAATATTCCTTTTCTTTTCCTTTTCTAAGACCATGCTTTACTCTGCATCCCACAGTTGAGACATGTCCAAGGCTTATGGCTTCATACTTGAAGAACAGTACGTGGGTTACATTTGGGAGTGAACCCAAAGGAAGCAATTGCTGTCCAGTGGAGCTCCCAGGCTGCATCAAGGCACAGCTGGAGCAGTAACCCTGTCCCTGCTTTTGTGGGATGTGCTACTTGTCCTAAAAGAGGAAAGAGGCTTGCTTCCCTCAGCAAACAGGGTGAGAGGCAGCGGTGTGTGTAGCTTTCCACGGAATACCCCTCTACAAGGGTGGGCCAGTGCAGGGTACAGCAAAACCACAGAGATGGTGAGTGATGCACAAGAACAGGATTTTCCTTTTGTGCTACTTGCTACATGTCAGAGGAGCAGCAGGTAGCAACTGAAGTTCAATGTGTTAGCCCACCAGGAGGAGGCTCTCTGATGGGTCAATCTCGGGTAGGCAGTCTCCGAGACCACAGACTCTGGAATGTATGTGCTTTGCTTCTTTTGTGTCCTTACATGTTTGCTGCTGCTGCGATCTTTCTCAGGTATCTGGCATGGTGTAAATGGGTACCTGTAATGCAGTGTGTTTATTTCCTGGAAACACCCCATCCTACTGGGCGTTTTTACCTGTGATTATAAAGATGTTTCTTCCCTAGCTGTATTGCCTAATTTATAATAATAATGTTAGCTTATATACAGTTTTGATGAATAGGAATAAATACAAGAAAATGCTACACAGCAGGGGTCTATGGGTTTCACCTAAGGAGCTGTATAGGCCATAGCTCAAGTTAATGATTAAGGAAAACAATTGAGTCCCAGGAGACAGGCTGGCTCTAGTGCTCTTAGTGCTGAAAGATGCAGTCATAGGCTTCGGTGTGCATCTTAGCCAAGACAAAGCCTTACAATAACTTCAGGTTAGATCAGATGTTTTGATAATAGTTTTAAGACAAAAAAAAAGCAACCTAAAGTTCATAAGGACACATGGCTGAGTTAAAAAAAAATTACAAAACAGCCCAACTGTTACTAGCTGACATAGTTTCCTCGCTAGGGTTGGTTTATGATCAAAGATAGTGATTCATTTCTTGTACCTATTCTTGTCCTCAGTCTCCTGATATAAAAAATTTTTGATGTGTGGGTTATGTACCCTAAAGGTTTAAAGTAGAACTGTTTCTTTTTAATATAGAAAAGTTTAGGTTTGTGATTTCTTTAAGATTCCTTATAAGACTACCTTTCAAGATAAGTAATAAAGTAATTGGCCCTTTCTTCGTAATTGCAAAGTGCAGCTCACCAATAAAAGACCTAACTGAGAAGAACACCTTGCTTGCCCACACAGTTAATCTATAACAAGTTGTTTGGTTATGAATGTATGTGGGTTCTTGGGAATAATTTGTTTTTCACCTGTAAAAAATGTTTAATCATGTAAGGCACATGGAAAACATGCTGTTTTTATTTTACTGTTTGTTTTGTATTCATTGTAATCATTCACTTCAAAAACAGAATGTAACCACATTGTGGTTTTTATATTGCCTGAAAGATAATATATAAGCTGTAAGGGAAAGAATAGAGATAGAGTTAAAGAGACTTAAAGTGGGCTAGAAGAAAAACACCAAAAATGAAAAAGTTAGAAAGAAAACATCAAGAATGAGAGAAGGAATAGAAGAAAGAAATAGAATAAATAGAATAAAGAAGAATAAAGACAAGGTTTGAAGGAAACCATTAAGAGAGTGTGAGTTTTTTCCCCCTAAGCCACTCAGATAGAAAAGTCTAGTACACGACGACACCATGTGTTCCTTTTGAGTCCTGTGCTGTCTGGAGGCTGCTCCCAGGCAGTGGTAGCTGCTACCTCATGCGAACATCAGACAGAGCCAACATTGGAGGCATCTTTCCACAAGAGCAGTTAGGATTCAACCTTCTTAAGATAGTCACCGCGGGCCTGGGGACTGGCTTGGTGGGTGAGGGGATTGCCATGCAAACGGGAGGACCTGAGTTTGAGTCCCCAGCACCCACATAAAAACCCAGGGTGACTGTGTGTGCCTGTAACTCCAACATTGGAGAGCAGACAGATTTCGGAGGCTTGCTGGCCAGCCAACCTGGTCTAAAGGTAAGAGTCCCCATCTGAAGGTAGTAAGGCAGGGAGGTGGAGAGGTAGACACCCAACATGCTCCTCTGGCCTCTTCATTGGGTCTATGGGCCTTAGCACCTACATACTTAAACATGCAACACACGCAACACACACATACATACAGTTACCAACACAGATCCTTGCATGTGCTGGTTAGCTACCAACACAGATCCTTGTTCCTAGTCTATGTATGTGCTGGTTAGCTGGAAGTCAGTAAGAGCTTCCCTGAATAAACTTTTAACTTTAGGTTACTGAACCAAATAAAACCAATCAAGTTTGTTCTGGAAGATGGAAAAGTAAAGGCTTAAAACAAAAAGCAAACAACAAACAAACAAACAAAAATATCCGAGGAGGGTGAAAAGGTAAAGAAAGCTTTAGTAGTTCAGTTCTTGACTGGTGACGTTCAAGGAACTAGAATCCAACACACACACACACACACACACACACACACACACACACACACACACAAACCATAGACACACATATATACCCCAAAGACAAATGTGCACACACACACACACACACACACACACACACCATAGACACACATATATACCCCAAAGACAAATGTGCACACACATACACACACACCATAGACACATGCACACACACCATAAACACACATATATACCCCAAAGACAAACATGCACACACATACATACACATACATCATAGATACACATATACACAACCCATAGTTGTGAAAAACCAAAAACGATGATGAAAACCCAAACAAAACCCTATGAGCTCTAAGACGGTCCTTATGCAGCATCATTAGGTTAGCCTATTTTAGAGAAGAGAGACTATCAGCTGGGAGTGGTGGGGGTGGGAAAAGTAACTTGGTCTGCACAAATGCACAGTTGGACTTCCAGCTGCAGAGACCTGGGCATCTGCTCAGGCTAGGGAGAAAGGTCCTTCAAGAGCTACCCAAGAGGGAGAGCAGCCCTTGTAAGCTCAATTAAGTCTGCAGCCATTCTCACTCCCTTACCAGGTTCCCCTGCTCTCTTCCCCTCCTCTGACTCTGTGATTCAAAACCTGTCACTCGTGCTTGCCAGCCAGCATTGCTTGTGGAGCCCTGCCTCTGTGATGACGTCAGACAATCTCTGATAAGCTGATAGGCTTCTAGAATAAAGCCACAAATCACTGCTTGGGTCTGAGCCTTGCACTTTGATTTCAATGGCCTGAAACCCAAGTAGTTTCTTTAGCAGACCTCAGGCCTCTTGTCTGGCTTTGCAATAGCACTTTTCACCCCAGGAGAAAAGCGAACAAACGTTTTGTCTGCTTTGCTGTGCTGCTAGAACCTCTGCTGTCAGGCCGTGGGGAGGAGAGAGAGACAGGGAAGCCAGTCTCTTCATGGCTTGTACATTAATTTTTCAGAGTCTGAGCAGGAGCAAACACACAGAGATTGTTGCCCCTCCAGACTGGAGAGGGTTGTGGGCTTATATTTTGGACTTTGTTGGTCTGTTAGGACCTGGATGTGTAATCCCTGGGTTATAGTGGCTGAATTTATTTTCTAGCTAAAAGATGCTGCTCAGAAGAGAATATCATTTGGGCTGGGAATATAGGTCAGTGGTTGAGTGACCACCTAGCATGTATGAGGCTCCAGGTTCAATGATCGGCAATGAAACAAGTAAACCAGTATTTCGCCTGATTTCGCTTGTCATAATCACAGTCTAAGGGCTAAAACTATGAGGAAGAACACATTTTGGTCTGTTTACATGGTTCGCCCAAGGCCTGAGAGTGAAGTGGTATCACTTCACGTTGGAAGTGAGCATCAGCACATATAACACTTTAAATAAGCACGCTATTATCTTCTCAGAATCAGAACTTTACAGAAAACTTTCTTGGCCCTTACCAAATACTGAATGACTGTGGTTTCTATCCACAACGACCATGCTAGATTGAAAGGTTTCAGGGAAGCAGGACCCGTGACCTTGAGCCAGATCCCACATCTGGTTTTTCAGGGGCTGTGCCTAGATGGAGACAAGTGTGGCTGACCCCCAGCCATGTGGTCAGTAAAACTGCTGTTCCATATAAATAGGCCCTGGAGTAAGTGCTAGAAGATGATTTCAGAGTCTGGAACGGAGGCTGAGATGTATCTCAATGGGTAAAGTCCTTGCCTAGCAGGCATGAGGCCCTGAGTTGAATTTTTCATACCGAATTAAACTGGGCACAGTGGCATATGCCTATAACCCCCAAACTCTGGAGACAGAGGCAGGAGGACCAGAAACTCCCAGGCACCTTTAGCTACTGTGGAGGTGAGGAGACACTGGGTATCTGTGCTTTCCTACTTTGTGACTTTTGACACACAGTCTAGTTCACATGGTATTTAACTACCCCACCCCCTAAGACTCCAATGACCAGAACCCCGCCCCATGCTGTCCTCCTCAGGACCCATCACACTATCTGAGGTGGCTTTCTCTTCAGGAAGCTCTTCTTCAGCCCTGTAGGGTCTGTCTCTCTCTAGAGGGTTCCAGCATGACTGCCTATAGCCACAATGGCCTGGCTTTCCTAACAAAGATCATCTTGAGGGTAATTCATCTGTTTCCTCGCTCCTGAATCACTATAAGCACCCTCTCCCCCATAGTACCAGGTACCAATGGGAACCCTACCTGTGAAAAGCAACCACCTTGCCAGGAGATGACAGAACCGGGGGTTAGGGGGCCCCTCACCTCTATGACCCTGGGTGAGGGTTACCTGGGCTCGATGTTCACCAACAGCGAATTGTATCACGGCCACACCGGGACTGTGACTGTCCTCAATCCTCTCCACCGTGCTGGAGTCGATCTTGAGGTCATTGCTAATCTCTGCACTCTGGATGAAATCCTCTGTTTTCAGGTCCTCCACCTTCTTCAGCTCCCCGTTGGCCAGCTGGATGATCGAGCCTTTCATGAAATATGGCGGCAGCGTGGGCGGCGCCGTGGCAGGGGACGCCACCGACTGCACCACCGGCAGGTGGATCTGGGCCTGCACCATGGCTGGGTAGGCGGCCTGGGTGACCAGGGCCTCGGGGTTGAAGTTTTCACTCTTGGGCAGGGCGGTGGTGACAAACGTGTGAGGCACTGCAGCAAACTGGGGTGATGATGTGACTATGGCCGAGGCTGCCCCAGGGGTGTCCATGTCAGGGCTGCCCACTGGGATGAGCAGAGGCTGGGTGCCCGGGATCACCAGGTGCTGAGGCAGGCTGCCGGCATAGGTAATTGCTTGCTGCTGGCCACTCAGGTAGCCGATGACAGGAGGTTGAGTCCCAGCATAGAAGGCTGTGGCTGGTAGGCCCACCGGGAGAGGCTCTGATGCACTGTGTGTGGTCTGAATGACCGTGTGGGGGGACAGTGCATAGGACCTGTGGCTGGCCTTCCCTAAATGCAGGCCGCTCTTGTCGTTGAGGGTGGACGGGGAGGCCTCTCGATGTGTGGCCTGCTGCGTCTCCAGGTCGGCTGAGGGTGTGTTGCTGTTGGGCAGGACCATCACAGATCCACGGACCCCAGAGGTATCACGACTGCTGTAGTCTGATGGGCTCGGGTGGACCACCACGTGCCGGGACTCATAGGGATGAGGCACTGACTTGCCGCTTGCCTTGCCCAGGCTTAGCTCCACAGAGGATGGTGCCCCATACCTCCGACTCTTCTCCACCTCCCCATTCAGGACCTCCTTGGCCTGCATAGCCTGCTGCAACCTGCTGCTTTCTGCTTTTTTGGTGGACTCTCTAGGAACAAAGTGGCCTCCGGCGTCGCTGTATTGCACGACCACCTGGGACGAGGGCCCCAGGGTGAGCGTGTGCGGGATCATCGTCTGATGGGGATGGAGGTGGACCGGGAGGGGGGGAGGAGATGCTGCCCGCCCAGAGCTCTGCGGAGAGCTGGAAATGTGAATGTACTGGTTCTGCTGGGTGGGTGGAGGGGACCCTGGGGTGACCATCCCTGCAACAGCCCTGCTGAGGTGCTGCTGCGGTGGGGGCTCAACCTTATGTCCTGGCGCCTGGCTCAGACTGCCCATGTTGGCCAGCAGGGTGGAATAGGCCTCCAGCTGGGAGCGCTGTGATGGAGTGGTGGCCCCTGCAGCTGAGGCCACTGCACTGGTGACCGGGTTGCCTGACGGGGAGATTAGTTGGGAAGGGATAAAGCCAGCGTAGGGCCCACTGTATTGGGAGGAGCCAATGAACTGGAAGGTGTGTGACAGGTGGGCGTACTGCACCGGAGATACCGGGGTCCCCGATTGAGGAGGAGGGTACACCGTGGGCAGCGTGGTGGCTGTGGGAACTGACCTGGGGGCACTGGGTGGGGAGTAGTCCAACCCTGCGGACAGTGATTTATGTAAACCCATTCCTTGTAAACCAAGCTCCCCGGAAGTCCCTGCTGGCCCATGCCGCCCACCCCCGTGGCCGCGGCTGCCAGGGGTGCTGGGGAGCCATGGCACACCCTCCACACAGTGGTTGTCGCTGGGCAGAGTGGTGGCCTTCTCCTCAGAGGGCCGGCTGGTGGCGGGGATCTCACGTTTCTTGGGAGGCAGGCATTCATTGCTCCGCTCTTGGTTGGATTTCATTTTTCGCCGTCCCCCCTCCACGGTGGCTGTTTCACTGGCTGGCTGGCTCGGATTTCAGTCTGATAAACAGAGAGTCACATGGGATTTCTGTAGGGGATCCAGGCCCTTCATGAGGAATCATCTCCCCGTGGGTTCGCTCAGCTGGCAGTAGCAGCTCCGGATTCTGAGAAGGGGAACCGACAGGAGTGGGGGGAGCAGGGTGGGGTGGGGGAATAGGGACAGGAAAGACAGAAGAGGGGAAGAAGAAAAGCGAAACATCAGCTCCATGGGGGAAAACCCCAACAAGCCAAACCAACCAACCAGTCAACCCACTCACCAACCAAAAAACAGTATTACCAACAAGATTAAAAGGGGACCTTGGGTGATTGATAGCCCAACTGTTAAAATAGATAAAATATTAGCTAGGCTAATGAGTCAATAAGAATCAAGATATAAGTAAGTTTAAGAATGAACTTTTCTTAAACATTTGTTTGCTTATAATTTATCTGTGTGTACACGTGCATGTGTGTGCACACCTGTGCAAGTTTATGTACGTATGTGCCAGTACCCACAGAGGTCAGAAAATGGCATTGGATCCCCTGGCACTGGAGTTATGGGCTGTTGTAAACCACCATGAGGATGCTGGGACCTGACCTGGGTCCCCTACAAGAACAGTACTCTTGACTACCAGTCATCTCTTACCCAGATGTACTTTTCCTTTCTTTCTTTATTTTGTGTTAAAAAATTATTTATTTATTTGCATTGGTGTTTGCCTACATGTGCATCTGTGGAAGGGTGTTGGATCCCCTGGAACTGGAATTACAGACAGTTGTGAGCCACCATTTGGGTGCTGGGAATTGAACCCAGGTCCTCTAGAAGAGCGGCCAGTGCTCCCTACTGCTGAGTCATCTCTCCAGCTCAGATGCACTTTCTAGATAAATAGAGTGGGCAACTCAAACATTACTTCACACCTTCTTTCCTCTTCCATCCCTTCCTTTTCTTCTTGGAGGGTAAATAATCGATTTTTCTTTTCTTTTCCCTGCAGGGTCTCTGTTGCTCTGGCTGGCCTCCAATTGGCTGAGTAATGGAGGCTGGCCTTGACTTCACGACGTTCTTGTCTCAAGTCTCCCGAGGCCTGGGACCACAGGTTTATGGCACTCTGCCTGTGTTTTGGTAGAGGATGCATTTTGTAAATTTCTTCCCCAAAATGGTTGGTGCTGTTCCTTATCACCTGAGAAACTTTATCTCAGTCAAATGAGATCCCCAGAGCTGAGCTTTGGGAAGATGCAGATTGGGAAGAGAGATGTCTGATGGGTCTTCAGGCTATTTCTTCATCTCCAGTTGCCAGAACCAATATTCTTAAGATTTCATCTGGTGTCAGGGCTGCACTCAACCTATGGTGGTGTCCCCTTTCCTAACAGTGCCTCCCATACATACACCCATGTACCCCAACTCAACAGTAGAAGCCCAAAATAATTCTGCCCACTATAAGTCTCAAGAGAATTCCGAGTACAGTTCTCTCTCCTATTAAGAGCACAGAGCATCATTTACACCCGGTGTTTATAAATCCATTGCAAGAACAGCACAAAATCAAAACCCAAAGTATCAAAAGTGTTGCTACTTTTTTGCTTTCTGAAACATGGATCCTCTGCAAAGAGCCACCAGTGCTTTTAACTACAGAGCTATCTTTCCAGCCTGGTTCCCACTTTCTTAGAACAGCAGGCTAGGGAACATAATCATCGCTGAGGTCGACTCAGAGAACTGTTCATGCGGCCTCTGCTGGCGGCACAGGTGCACTGCTCCATAAAACACCCCAGGATTTCATTAGGGCCGTGCCTGCAAAAGTGATATGTCAGAATCGGAAATGAGAGCATTAGCATATAGTAGTCGGCCCAGCCAGCAAGGGAATAGGTTAATTAGCTCAAGGGAGCTTGAGGGAAGAAAACGCAGGGGGCATGAAAGTCCTTTCAAAGCCAAGTAAAATGTCAAACACATCCAGGAAGCACTATTAGCAACAGGCAAACAGAAAACTGCCTAAGCTATTGACTGCAGTATGCAAACCCAGCAGCTCCTATGAAGAGGTTCTCAGAGGTATAGGGCTTTATTTATACTGCCTGTTTGATAGAGGCTGGCTGTTTAGCCCCGAACACTAACTGGGCTGAGCTTCTGCTAATGAACTAACAAGATGCATCAAATATCTATTTTTAGTATTGAGGATCAAACCCAGCACCTTGCAAATGCCAGGCAGGTACTCTACCACACTTAGCTCTAACTCCTGGTACGATGTATCGATGCTGGCAAATTCAAATTTATTCTGAAAAATTATTCACCGATAAACAGTAGCATCTACGCTAGAGACTGGCTTTGTAAAACAAGGAGGGAACAATTAATAAAGATTCAGGAGTCTCAGGCTGAACTGACACAAATCTTAACCCATCATTGTCTTTTTTTATATTTGCAAATTTTATAATTTAATATATTTATTATTGTTATTGTTATTATTTTGTGGGGGGCCCACATGCCATAGTACACATGTGGCAACCAATGAAACTGGTTTTCTCTTTTCATTGTGTGGGTCCTGGGGAATTGAACTCAGGTTGTCAGGCTTGGTGGCTTTGTTTTATCCATGGAGCTATATTTCTACTTAGAATAATAGTTTTTAACCAAGTATCAAAAACTATTATTTTAATGGGGAAAATTTTGCTATGTTGTCTGGGCCTGAGATCCTCCTGACCAAGGCTCCCAAGCTGTCACCAGTCTTGATGTGCTCCTGAGTGTGGGAGTGTTTATCAGGCACCAGGGGAGACAGGGCTCTCTCAAGTCTAGTCCTTTAGCTCTCTGCATTGTCTGCATCTTCCAGAGTGGAACTGGATCCTGCTGGATTTTCACTAAGCCACTAGGGGGCGCCACACCATGCTAGTGTGTAATGAGGTTCATTGTGACATTTTCATTACATATATCTCATTATATTTTGTTCAATTTCCCCTCTGCCCTTCTGTCCCCTCTTCTTACTGTTTCCTTCTTCCCCTAAAATATTAACACTTTCTTCACACACACACACACACACACACACACACACACACACACACACACACACACAATTCTCTCATACAATCTATACAGAAACATGACTCAAATTTGTAAGTGTATCTGTTTGACATCGTGACACAGCATTGTCATCTACAAAGTTCATGCTTCAGAACTACTCAATGAGACTTTTTTTTCCCCAACAAAATTTCCTCTCCCCTCCCTCAAAAAAAAAAAAATCTAAAGATATTTCAAATAAGCTTAAATATCAGCCACATTCATAGGTATAGGGGGCAGATTTGGTCTGCATGTTTGACATGCCTTTAGGCTACTATACGTTTTATACAGGACTCAACCATGTTTTTGCTCATATATGGCTCTGTTTCCTCTCTACTCTTCCTGCTAAGAAGTGACAGACAGGAACCTTCTGTGCTGGCGATGTGAGAATAGATGGTCACTGATTTTTAAGACCTGGAAATAATAACCTGGTGCTCAGACTAGAAGGCACTTCTAGAATTTGACACAGATGCTTTTAAAAATGTTTCAGGGGTGTCCTTGAAAGGGTGAGTGGAGCGGCTGTTCCTATACACCCAGTCCCTAGATTCTCAGCTTGAGTGAGCTGGAGGAACTGGCTTGCACAAATAGGAGGAAATGCAGATGACTCGTCAGGGATGGGGCAGGCTCGGCATCCTGAACCTGCAAATTTGAAACACAAAATGCCCCGAAAGTTCCCAAGTCTGCGAGCAGTCACATGACCCAGCGGAGAATTCCACGACTGACCTTCTGTGGCAGACTTAGTCAGAAGGTAGGTTCGCTAAAAATATTACATAAGATGAAGATGTCTCCACTGGTAAAGTGCGGATGCAAGTTTGGGTCCCATTCTGAATATCTGATTTTAAAAGTACAAGTATTTAAAACTGAAAAAAATATTGAATGCAGAACACTTGTTGGTCTAAACACTTTGGATAAGGGGTACGAAACTATACCAGGAAGGGAAGCACTTGACGTAATGGCAGAGGCCAAGGACAGCGAGAATTCTTGAGGTTCTCACTCACCAATACCTTTCCCATTTGACTACGTCACCAGAAGAAACTCTGGGCACTAAGCTGGCAAGGCGACCTTCAGTTTGGTGAACTTCAGAAAAGAAGCCCAGCTCCAGCTCCCTTGGAGGACCCAGGAAGAAGACAGCAGTCATAATTAGATACCTTCATGGCTGACTGAGCAGGCTTGTCTCAAAGGGAGTGGATCACTTACTCATTCACCAAACACTTACGTCATTTTCAGACTGTTCAGAGAACCTTCGCTGCTCGGTGTCGGCATGGGGCCCAGGACAGGGCTCCGCTCTCTTCTCAGTTCTGCTCTGCTCAACATTTTATTAGTGTTTTGGTTATGGTCTTTAGAGGTAGCAGAAGGCTGCTGGAAGGGATATTTAGTATGTTGTGATTAATATGCAAATCTATCCTCAGAGGCTGGAAGTGATGGCATAGAACCAAGAAAATTAAGATTAATGAGAATAGAAATAAATGCCTGCCCTTGGTTTTAATAGCTCAATTAGCTTAGTTGGAGAGCTCTGGTTTAAGAAGAGTTTAAAGGAAGGAGTCTAGGAGATTTTTTTTTTTTTGAGAAAGGATCTCAGGTAGCCCAGAAGGGACCTCAAATATGCAATGTTGCTGACGCTGTCTTTAACTTTCTGATTCTCCTGCCTCTGACTTCTGAGTGCTGAGATTACAGGTGTGTGCCTCCACACCAGGTTTAAAAATCCCTAGCCCAGTGGTCTTGTCTGTCACACTCAAACGCCGGGAGCACTGCAGTGACATTGGTGTGATGGCAAAGGGTGGTCCCCACCCCCTGTGTGCTAAAAGGAAAAAAATGCATAGAAATAAGTGGGGGTGAGAATGTTCAAGGAAGCCTTGCACTGTATGATAGCTTTATCACTGTATATTGATCACTATTTATATTTATAGTGATATATTTATCAGTAGAGCTTTTGTGATAAATGTCATGGGTCGGATGACAAAAGAAGAGATATCAGGCTGTCGTTCATAGGCAAGCAACAGGAGTCTTGGTGGTCCAGACCCAGCACCCAAGCTCAGTGTGACTCAGGCCACAACAGAGTTCAGACGGCACCGCCTGCCCCGGTGGGACACTAAGAATTGTGAGTACCAACGTGCCTTCTAGGCAAGCTCTGCGTGTGTCAGAAAAAGCAGACTCAAGTCAAGTGTGCCGGCACACACCTGTAAGCCCAGCGCTGTGGAAACGGAGGCTGCAGAACTGTCTTAAAACAACAGCAAAACCCTAAAACAACAAAAGAACCTAAAAGGAAAAGAAGCCCTAAGTTTCAGTTTGCATCCCGCAAACTCCCTTCACTGGCAGCAGATGCACACCACAGTGGCCTGGTTTGAGGGAAAATGGACTGGGAGGCACTATGCAGAAGCTGCAGTCCCCAGGTCAATGCAAAGCAGGAAAAAGGCTTCTGTGTGTGTGTGTGTGTGTGTGTGTGTGTGTGTGTGTATTTGAAGGCTTTTTTCCCCTTTGTAATGATATGACTAAATTTAACACTTAGCATGACTGAAACATTTAAAGCCTCTCAAAACAGCACAAGTCCCATTTGGGGTCACAGAGGCTATGGTTCGGGCAGAGCGGTTCTCTGATTAAAAGCCTTTAGGATAGCCAGCCATGGGGAGGGGTGGGGGCCCCAGGTGCCCTGGTTGTCTCGTCTTCTTTCTGTTTTCTTTTTGAGACTATAATATAATTACAACATTTCTCTTTTCCTTTGCCTCCCTTGAAACCCCCTCATATACTCCTCCTTACTCTTTTTTCATTAACAGTTATTGCATACACACACACACACACACACACACACACACACACACATATATGTAAAATACATATATATTCCTAAAGATAACCTGCTCAGTCTATGTGATGTTACTTGTACATATGTTTTCAGGGCTGACCATCTGATATTGGATATCTGATTGGTGTGCCAGCTGCCTTGCCTTGATGCCCCTGAGTGGCAGGTGGCTAAGTCTTGCCCCATTTGTCCCCACTTGTCCTTCTGTGGGCCGTACTATTTGCTGTTATGTGTCAGCATGATGAAGGGACAGCCTTCATTAAGGCTTGGGTGAAGCTATCCTTAGGCTGCTGGCTTTTTTTCCCCATGCCATTTTGGTCCATGTGGTGACGGAGGGCACTGGGAGTGTCTGGAAACATCTCAACAGCTGTCATGTGACACGGAGCCAGCACACTTGTCCCTGCCTCTCGGGAGCCTAGGAACATGAGTCTGCACCAGGATGGAGGGGACGAGGCTGACATCTGGCCTGAGACATCCTTAGAAGCTGCTCACATGGAGAATGTGGCTGCAGCTAGCTCAGCATGGCCAATATGTTCTGGCTGCCTGCCCACCCTGGAATTCCTGGAAAGGCTCAAGACAGGAAAATGACCATCTGGATCCAAACAGGTCCCAGGAGAACTGGAGGTTTTGAGAAAGGCTGGAAATGCCTTTCTGTCAGGACCTTTCCTGGTTCCAGTGCCAACACAAAACCCCTTCAGCTTGCCAGTGTCCTCTGTGCCGGAACAGCTTCCCAAGGCGCCTGTGTGGCTGGTGATGGACCACTAGGGCTGGGTGGCTGGAAATAGCCAGGAGGACCTTCAGGGTTCTCCCTCTGGTCTAGTGCAAACAGCTTTAAGGAGAGGGGGAGGTGGCCCTCCATGTAGCCTCAGGCCAGAGAGTAATGGACCCAGGAGATGACTGATTAGGACAGCATTGTCAGTAGGGGGAGGAAGTGAGCATGCTGTATTTGGTTGACAATCTCCTGTTCCCTGTAGAGCAATTTCCTTTAGTGCTCAGGAGGCCTTTCTTTACAGAATATCAATACAAATGTTAACATTATTGTTATTACTAATGATAGAAGAGACGATACTAACGTGATTTCACACACACACACACACACACACACACACACACACACACAAACACTCACATTTTTTTTTTTTTAAATTTGGGTTTTCCTGTAAGTTCCGGCTGACCTCGTTCTCCTTATTTCCACAAGGGCTGGGATCATCAGTGTGTCCCACCATGTGCAGCGGCTGATGATGAGGAAGGACCCAAGCAGTTGCTCAGGAACAGGCTGTGGTGTAAGAACAGGGACACGGCGGACTGCGGGGTAAGGTCAAGGAGGAAAGGGCAGATTCCAAGTTTCACTCCTATTTGCCTACATAATCTTTTCTTTCTTTTCAACCGAATGTAATTTTTATTTGACCTGAAATTGTGCATATACCTGGTTTAAGGAGACAATTATTTAGCCAACATATAATTTTATAAGTTGATAGAGTAGGGAGAAATTAATTTTCACGCCCGGCATAGTGCACGCGCTCAATCAATAGTAGCCGTCATAAATAGGGTCTCACAGAAATCTCAGGGTTTCCCAGCAATCACCCATAGTTATCTGTTGCCCATGTCTCCTGGTCCTGTGATGACATCAATCTGACTCTTTCAAAAGCCCAAACATCTGGGCTTTTACTTTTCTCACGTCTGCATGGCTGTTTAAAATGTATTGCCTTTCTTTGCTTAACAGACAGGACCTTATTTACAACCATTCCCAACCCAGGAGTCCATTCACACCAGAAAACGAGAGTGATTCCGTGGAGAGAAGGCTCAGGAGGGCCGGATGGGAAAACGCAAACACTGCTTTTCTTGGCAAGGGTTAAGCTCAAAGTTCCTGTCCCTACTCTGCCGGCTCTTGAGTACTTTTTGGATGAGTAATTCCCAAAAGGCACTGCGGGGAGATGGAGACTCTTCTTCCCTCCCCCAGGGAAGGCTGCCAGCAGACTACTTACTCCTACTCTCAGGGTTCCTCTGCACACCAGGAAGCTGGATACTGAAACAGCTACACCCTGCAGCCTACACTGTGGGCCACCAGGGGCTGGACATACTGGAGTTAGGAGAGACCAACTTCTAGGCAGAGGAGGATGCGAAAATCCCCATCAAGGCGGAAGAATGTCTTTTGGAGGGGTTTGAAGTATTCTTTGCTCTTGATGTGAAACTTCCAGGTAGTCTTCTCTCAAGGGCAGTCCCATACTGGTTTCCCTTCTGTGTGGTTGTACAGTCTCTATGGTTCGCATGGAACCTCAAGGTTCCCATTTCAGAAATGCACACAGGGAGGGCCCTGCCCTAATGAATGATTGTTGACGTTATTGCAGGTATGGGTTAGTTATGACAGGTGTGGGTAGGTTCATCAGCCAGCTTGCTGCTGACTTGACATCCACCATCCACTTAGTACAACCAAAAATCTTCCACAGCCGTGATGCACTGGTTATACTAATTGTCTCATAATCCAGTGACCCTATTTCTCTATAACACCTATAATGGCTAATCTTCAATGTCAACTTACTGGATCCGGAATTACCTAGGAGACACAGTTTTCTCTGTGCGTGCTTCCAGAGAGGTTTGACTGAGGAAAGAGGATCTGTGCCAAAAGTGGGTGGTCTCAAGATGAATGAGAAGGAAAAGGGAGAGAAAGTGAGTTAAGTTCCAGCATTCGTCTGGCTCAGCTTCCTGAGTGTGGACACCTGGTCGGCAGGCCTTGGCCCTCCTGCCCCCACCACTAGCACTCCCCTGTCTTCTGTCCCATGGTGGACTGTGCTCCCAGGGAATGAGGCAGAATCACCTCTTTCTTCCTTCAGTTGCTTTTGTCAGGCATTTCTGTTACACAACATGAGACATAACTAGGATGCTACCTACAAACAATTCAAAGGCATCAACTCAGACGGATACTGGAGCCCAATGTTCATGGCAGCGTTGTTTATAATAGCCGGGATCAGTGTGTCAGCCCACATGTCTATCAATAGAGGGACAGACAGACAGTGGGATACACCTATTAGCCATTACTACCATCCAGTCCTCATTCTTGTCAGAGGATTGACATTCTGACACACACTGCAGCACAGATGAAACCAGCGGGAAGGAGTCGCACTCATAAGAACACCATCCGAGTCTGCTTGTATGAAATGCCCAATACCCGGTAGTGGTAAAATTCAGTAGGGCCTGTGGAGAAGGCTCAGAGAGAGCTCAGGGTATAGGATCTCAGTCTGGGAATGATGGTGGATGGACTGCCAGCATTGATAATACTTAATCAGTGCCCTCAGCTGTACACGCTGATAGTTAAAAGAATACATTTTATATCGTGCATATTTCAATCATTAAACAGGACACATTGTAGCTGTGATACTTTGTGTAAAAAAAATGGTACTTGTTTTTGAATGACACAGCACCTTGCCCCCCACCTCAGCTCTGTAGGGCCACCACGTTCCCAGAACACTTGCCAGAGTTTGTCTGTACCTCACAGCTGAACTTTGGGAGTACCATTAACCCCTTAAAACTACAACACCAGGCACCACGTTCCCAGAACACTTGCCAGAGTTTGTTTGTACCTCACAGCTGAACTTTGGGAGTACCATTAACCCCTTAAAACTACAACACCAGGCTGGCAAGATGGCTCAGTGGTGAAGGTGCTTGCGGGACAAGCATGGTGGCCCAAGTCTCATCCTGGAAACCTATGCAAAAAATTGAAGGGAGGAACTGACTCCAGGAGGTTGTCTTCTGACTTTCATATGCTTTCTGTGACATATGTTTCCCCACACCCCACATACATATCACATACACACACACACACACACACACACACACACACACACACTCACTTGTAGAGTCCAGTTGCTGGAGACTCAACAACACATTCAGACCTCAAATAGGTGGCCACTGGCCATTTCTCCATGCATTTGCCCATAGAGCGTCCCCTGCCTACGACACAGTTCCTACGCTCTCGGCAGATGTATTTCCACCTTGGCCATCCTTGGTTTTGGCTGTTCACTGCACTGTAAATTCTGCCTTAGGCACCAACCAAATGCTATGGCTCCTTTCTTGTGGGTCCCCTGTTTTATCTTTTCTGGCAGGCGAGTGGGTTTGTAGATTCTGAACATGATGGCGCAGTACTGGAAGACAACCTGAGCTCACAATGGGTGGACGCAGGACACTGCCCCTGTGAAGCATTTGCTTTGGAAATTCTCTTTCTACTACAGACAGCAAGAGAAATAGTGACACCCCCCCCCCCCAAGACTCCCCAGATCAGGCAGTGCGGTAGACTGCTTGGAGGTGCTGTGGCTAGGGTCCTGCCATTCAGGAAGGCCTGACACCATTGCACCCCCTTAGTACCAATCTTCAGGAACCGCTTCCAAAGCCTTTGGATTTATGGGAAGGAACAAGCTGTTACACAGACAGCAGTTTTATCGAAAACCAGCCTAAATCAAGTGGAGAAAGGACAGCTGTAAAGATCAGCCAAGGTAAGAATTCTCTCTGAAACAAATGCTTGTTTTAGCATCGGGGTGGGGTGGGGGGGCGGCTGACTCACACTTCTGTGAATGGGTGGCTGCGTTCTGACCCTCAGAAGATGAATGGTTCATTTTGAAAAGCTCAGCAAGTGCAAAAACCTACTTTCTACCTTCGTTCATCTCAGAGCGAGGCTGCAGAGCGGCGTCTGCAATGCCTGGGTCGTTCCCAACCAACCAGCAAAACCGACAATGGGCTGGCCTGCTACCTGCAGCTGTTTTCAATCAGAAAGCAGAGCAATTATGGCAGCTTCTCCCAGGGCTCACATGCAGGGCCACACGAAGCCAGGGGAACATTAAGGATGTTTGAACCAGCTCCCAGAAATCTACAACGTCGGCCTGCCAAACACTCCTCTTGGCCCTGGCTGGGCATCGGTATTGGTTCAACAGTCAAAAATCTATGCTCTTCCTGGATGAATGTCGGTGTCCTCTGATCTCGCACACTGCCACACTGACTGCAGCACACAGGAGATGGCAGAGCGGTTTTTCAGTATTAGGTCTCATGGAAGAAGGGGATGCCCCACTCTGAAACCCTTAGCTATGCAGGGAAAGGGCTGTGTGAAGGTCGAGCCTGTCAGAGCCCAGAGGAAGAACTGCTTTGCCGAATCATTTGAAACTTGCTTTTGAAACCATAGTGTGTCAGCCCAAGGAACATGACGGTGGGCTGAAACACATGACTAGCTTTGTGTTACCTAAGACCTGGGCTAGCTTCCTAGCTGCTGGCCTTTGGCAATTGGTGACTTTAGGAGAATCATTCAGTTTTGCGAGCTTTATTTTCCTCTTGAAGAAATCGGAGATGGGGATGGAGAGGTGGCTCAATATTGAAGAGCACTTGCTGCAGAGGACCTGTTCGGTCTCTACCTTCCAGTTACAGTGGATAGCTCACATGAGTGTAACTCTAGTCAGAGGTTCTGATGCCCTCGCTGGCCTCTGTGGACACCTGAATGTATGTGGTGCACACACAGACAAGCAGACATGCACAGTACACATTTAAAAAATAATAATAAGATAAAAGGTGGGCGGAGGAATAACTTAGTCAGCAAAGTGCTTGCCTTGCAAGCATGGAGACCTGAGTCTGATCTCCCAGAATTCATAGTAAAATCCTGGTATGGTGTCACACGCCTATAATCCCAGCACCAGGCAGGCAGAGGGAGGTGCATCCTTGGGGCTCACTGGTCAGTAGGCCTAATCTACTTGGTGATTTCCGGGGCAACGAGATAGATACTCTGCCAAGGTAGATGGCACTGGGGAAACACCAGGCCCATGCACATACACACAAAGCACACGAGAGGAACACACAGAATGAGCACAGAGATAGTCACAAGCCCAAGTCTGTGAGTCTATTAGAATTCTGTGGGATGAAGCAATGCCCAGCACACAGATAGTCTTTTCTGGCTACATACTGCCTTTAGTGATCAAGCATCCCATTGTCACTGTGGCGGGAAGATGCTTAGGGTCAAGTCTATGTGAGCTATTATCTTGGCTGTCTTGATCCATCTGGTGCCTGTTAGTTCACATCTAGGTGCCTCAGTTTTCTCATCTCTAAAGTGGGACCAATACCAGTGCTAGCTTGCTGAAGCACACATAGGAGAGAGATACCAGCCAAGGTTGGAGTGTGGCAAGCCCAGGAATAGCAGCTGCTGCTGGGACCTCCCAAGGTCTTCCTTTACTCAGTTCCTGTTTTCATCTGTGTGAAAATGTCCCCATTGTCCCTCTAAGTTTTTCCCAAGGTAAAAAGGTATATCGTAGGTACCAGTCAACTCCAGATAATGCTGGGTGGAACGTTCTCTAATTACAAGGTTCCTGCCTCACTTCCCTTCTGAGGCCCCCCTCAGAGCTCCTCAGTTCAGAAGCATACCAGGTCTTTTGAACCGTCTTTTAGGAAACACTCCATGTGCCTATGTGTCTAGTCACATATACATACTCACATACAGGTACACACCTACAGATACATACATACACTCACATACAGATACACACACATACATATACTCACATACAAATACATACATATATTCACATACAGATACACACATACATATACTCACATACACCTACACACATACATAACATACACTCACATACAGATACACACACATACATATACTCACATATACTCACATACAAATACATATATTCACATACAGATACACACATACATATACTCACATACACCTACACACATACATACATACACTCACATACAGATACACACACATACGTATACTCACATATACTCACATACAAATACATATATTCACATACAGATACACACATACATATACTCACATACACCTACACACATACATACATAAACTCACATTCAGCTATACACATACATATACTCACATACAGCTACACAATACATACATATACTCACATACAGATACACAATACAGATACAAACATGTATATACTACAGATACAAATATATATACATATACTCACATACAGATACATACATATACTCACATACATATATATACATACATATACTCATACAGATACACACATACATACATATACTCACATATAGATACATACATAATACATACACTCACATACAGATACACAATACACATATACTCACATACAGATACATACATAATACATACACTCACATACAGATATACAATACACATATACTCACATACAGATACACATATACTCACATACAGATATATACATACATATACTCACATACAGATACACACATACATACATACACTCACAGATACACACATACATACATAAACTCACATATAGACACACACACAATTACATATACTCTGCATCTCAAACTGGAATAAAACTTTGTATAACAAATGTTCAGTTGCATCTACATTCAAACACAAAATTCTAATGTGTCCATATTTTAAACCTGATGTTGTCTGTGCCATTACTCATTGCTGGGGTATAATTGGAAGTTTTTGGACATATTTGAACATAGACCACAGGGCACAGTTTTGACACGATTACTCATGAAAAAATAAGTCTGGCCTTTTCCTCTCTTTTTGGCTTTGGCATTGCCCACGGTCTTCTTGGAATCTCCACAACGCGTTTGACAAGTTCAGAGTCTGGCCAGCTATCGACTGTGGTTAAGGCCTAACAGTAAATGAAAGCTAAGGGAGGAGGATGCTGTAATTCAACAAGTGCAATTTGAACAGTCAATAGTGCTCAACAAATGCAAATGTAAAAATGTAACAGGTTCTGTTCGCAAGGCTCATATCCTTTATCAGCCCTGTGACCTTGGAAAACATGCAGATTGGTTTATCTTGTGTTGCTGTGATATACCTGATGCAGGCTACTTTTGAAGAAAAGAGGCTCATTCAGCTCACAGCTTTGGAGGCTGAAGTCTAAGGCTAGACAGTCCCATTGATTCAGGCTCTGGTGAAGTCTTAGCAGGGGAGTGGTTTCTGGTGGGCTTGCAGCTGAGAGTTATGACATGGGAGGAGACCCTATATAAGCTGCCCTGGCACACAAAAAAGCAGGTGAGCAATCTGGGCATTCTTGGCATTATCTTTGTCTCTGTGTGTGTTTCAATCTCCAGCCCCTTGCCCGACTTGCGAACCATACCATAGCATGTAGAGCGGGCGTTGCGTTACAGCTCTTGTAGACCAGGCTGGCCTCATACTCACAGAGATCTGCCTGTCTCTGCCTCCCAACTGCTGGGATTAAAGGTGTGTGCCACCACTGCCCGGCCAAGACAAGCTCTTATTCCCGCAGTCCCGGTACCTGGAACTGACCCAGGCTTGCTTCAGTTTGCCGAGGGCAGAATCCAGCTATGGTGGATGCCCAGAGGCTCCTATGCTTTGCCACGCTGAGTGTCTCTAATCTGGGGTGCTAAGTAATGGTAATTCAATCATATGGAAATTTCAGTGGTAATTTGCTGTCACCTTCCCAGTCCCTCTGCACTAAGAACACCTACTCCTGGTGGCAGGTGACTCATCCGCCACTTTTCTAGCATGCTCTTCTAAGTTAAGACACAACAAAACGGCAGTGTGTCCCTGATGCATGAACTCAGTGTGTGTGTGGGGGGGAAGCTTCAACGTGGAAAGGGATAGTGTTTCTTTTCCTTTTGCATCTTCTTTCCACAAAGGGCTGAACACTTCCCCTCCCCTTGGACTGGCCGCTTGAACCGCCCTCTCTGGCTGCTGGTTGTAACCACACACAGCTGCTCCAATCACTGTCTTTTGAAACATCAGAGGAAAGACCAGATCTGGGTGTTCCACGGACAAGGACTATTCCTAGTTCTGTGTGTGCATGTATGCAAGTACACATGTATGTGGGTGTGCACGCACACATATGCAGAGTGTAGGACAACCTCAGCTCTTCCCTGCCTTGGACACCATCCATCTTGTTTTATTTTCCCTGTTATAGGATTTCCCACTGCCTCTGGAACTCCCCCAGTAAGCCAGGCTAGCTGGCCAGTGAGCTCTAGGGATCTGCCTGTCCTCACCTCTCCAGTGCTGAGATTACAAGTGTCTGCCACCGTGTCCAGCTTTTTCTTTTCTTTTCCTTTCGTTTCTCTGTGTATCCTTGGCTGTCCTGGAACTCATTCTGTAGACCAGGCTGGCCTCAAACTCAGAGATCTGTCTGACCCTGCCTCCCGAGTGCTGGGATCAAAGATGAACACCACCACGACTAGCCAACTTTTTGTTTTTTAATGTCACATATTAGTTACTGTTGCAGTGATACCATTGAAAAAGGCAACTTCAAGGAGAAAGGGCTTATTTTGACTCACAGGCAAAGGTTATTGTCTGAAGGACTATAGCCTGGCAAGTGGAGTTTGAGGGAGTCTGTCACCTTGCATCCAGTCAGGAACCAGTGACTGCTTGTGCCCAGAACCCAAGCACAGGAAACGATGCCACCCAGTTCAGAGTTGGCCTTCCCACCTCAATTAACTTAGTCAAGGTAATGCCACACAAGCATTCCCAGGTTCTTGTCTCTGGGTGATATTAGATTCTTCTGGTTGGTAATCAATGTGAACCATCATAAGCAGGTTCTGAGGACAGAACTCAGGTGCCCCATACTACCAGCCTCTCAGGCCTTCATTTCTACCTTGAAACCATTCTCCTAATCCTTTCCAGAAGGCTCTGGACTCATCAACAGAGAGAACTCCACAAGTTAGATGCATTATCTAGAATATTCCTCACTGACATTGGCATGGTTTAGCAAAGCAGAGGTTTGAAATGCCTGTCTCTGACATCATGGGGTCAATCCCCAGAAGCGACTGTTTCTCTTCTTCCATCTCTATTTCCTGTTCACATTGTGCAAACTGGACAGGTTTCAGACAGACGTCTTAGTGACTAAGTCAGCACAGGCCATGGGTGTCTGCCTCTTTCCAACTCACACCGTGACTTAGAAAGCTCAAAGGGAAAGTTTTTCTGACCTCGCTTGGCTCAAAGTGGGAGAAGAATCCATTGCTCTCTCTCAGAGTGAGGTTTCAAAGCACAGGAGAAATGGACAGGTCTTTACGTCATTCTGGGCATACGCTTATTGCTTTTGGTCATATCTTGGGAATAGTGATATAGTCTTCCCATTCATGAATAAAAGTTTGAGAAGCTACAGTCAAAGTCCAAATAACTGATAGAATGTCGGTATTTTCCCTCACAGAATTTTAGAAGTTTTCCTTGAAGTGAAGTAGATTAAATGACAGTCCCTCTGTTCCTTGTGTTGCAAACCGAGACTAAGAGATCTCCAGGATAAGTGAGATGACACCAGGGCAATGGCCCAGCATTCTTCACAGGAACACATCTTGTACGGAAACTTCCTTGGACTATTTGTAAGAGTGTTTTGCCTGAATGTATATATGCATACCACATGTGTACTGGGTGCCTGAAGAGGTCAGAAGAGGGTGCTGGATACCCCGGAATCGGAGCCACTTTGTAGGTCCTGGGAACTGGATCTGGGCCCACGGCCAGAGCGGTAAGTGCTGATAACCACTGAGCCATCTCTGCAGCCCCACGACCTGACGTTTTAATTCCCAGCATCCTAACTGCTTACCAGCTTCCTGTGGGTTAGATTTCTCTCCCACAGTGACTCAAGACATCAAGCTCATTTTCAAATATGACATCTGTCAGACATTTTTTTTTGGCAAGATAAGTCTTGAGCAGACCAAATTGTGATTGTAATTTAGAAAAGAAGAAGAACTTTTGGATATGTATATGAAAACAAAGATCATGGAATTATATATGTGCATGTATATGTATTTATGCATATATATATAATTCACATAAAGATGACGCAGAGGATGTGAATGACAGGAAGAAAGAGTACAAAGTAGAAGTTGATCTGAGCACAGCACCCCTTCTGTCTTCCCACTCGTCACTTTTGACCGTTTTTTTTTCCCAAGTCAGGGCTGACTCCAGGCTGGTTGGCCTCAAACTCAACATGTACCTGAGGCTGGTCTTAAATTCCTGATTTTTCTGCCTCTACCTCCAGAGTGCTAGGATTCCAGGCATGTGGCATCATTTAAAGGCTGATTTGTTTATCATTTTACGGGTATGTGTGTGTGTGCCTGCGGGTGTGTAGGCAAAGTCAAAAAGGGCATTTGCCCCCCTGGAACTGGAGTTGCAGGCAGTGGGGAGCCACCTCTTGAGTGCTGGGAGCCGAGCCCAGGTCCTCCGCAGGAGCAGCCAGCGCTGTTAACTGTCCCAGCATTTTGAGATACCGTTTCAAGCCAATGTGAAGAAACCTAAATCTCTTTGGAATTTATGCAAATCTTACAGCGATTCAGCGTTATTTATAGCTATTTCATTTATAAAATGAAGCATCCTATAAATGAGACTGAAGTCCAGAGAGATGATGTTTATTGCAAGGGGGCTGCGGTTTGGAAGTGTTTTGAGTAAATGAATCATTGGTCTAGACTCACTCTTTCTCATTCCCAGTTTCACTCGGGGCTCTGTGCAGAGGAAAGCTAGAGTCAAACCAGCTTCTGGGGAGTTGAGACTCGGGCTGTGACAGTGAATGGGGAAGAGAGGTAGAAAGAACTAGCAAGGCCGAGGGGATGGGAGAAGGAAGCTGGGGTAAGCAATGGCATTGGAGCGTCCACGTAGGGATGAGAAAGGCACAGCTATCATAGACACATAAAATAAAAAGGATGCGGTTTTGAGGAAGAGATGCCAATGAAGTTTAGGACTTCAGGGCCTGGGAAGATAGCTCACTTCAAGTGCCGCACAAGCACTTGAAGAAAACCAACCAACCAACCAACAACCAACCAACCAACAACCAACCAACCAACAACCAACCAACCAACCAACCAACCAACAACCAACCAACCAACCGGGAATGGTGGCTCTCCCATACGACCTCGGGTAAGGCCGAGGGGTAAGAGAATCCTCGGTGCTCTGGTGCCAGCCAGTCTAGCCTAATCAGCTAGGCCCAGGCTCTAACAAGAAACCTGCCTCAGAAAACAAGGTGGGCATCTCTCGACCAAGAACACTCAAGGCTGTCCTCCTGCCTCCACATGTGTATATGTACACACACAGGACTGCAGAGCTTTTTTTTGTTTTTTTTAAAAAAAAATGTAAAACATTTATTTATTTATTTATTTACTTATTTATGTGTGTATGTATATATGTATGTTTGTGTGCATGTGCATGCCATGGGTACATGTAGAGATCAGTTGACAACTTTTGGGAGTTTCTATCCAAGTGGGTCCCAGGGATTGAACTCAGATTGTCGTACTTGGCTGAGCTGTCTCTCCAGCTGAACTTGTTTAGCTTTTGGAAGCTTTCAATAAAGTTAGTGTCAGCACTTTTGCCTGGGAGATGGAGAGGTTCGTGAAGGGCTCATGTTACAGAAAGCAGCATTGGACCCAGGAGGGAAATGGTGTTGAGGAGAGACATCCCCGTGAAAGGCAACAAAACTTTGGTTAGGACAGGAAAAGGGATCAAAAAAACTAGGAAGAAAATCAAGGCACTGGCTACATTACATGCAGCATTAATGCATTACATACATTACCTGAAGAAAACAGTAACTAAGATAAGATGCTTACTAGACCAGCGGTTCCCAACCTCCCCGGCACAGTCTCTGTGAGGTTCTGGGCCAGAATGTACACTGTTGATCACTGGATTGAGCTGTCTGGCTAGAATGATGTCAGAGGATAGTTCTACAAGTCCTGCTTAGAAAGGGGTGGGAATCTTATGGTGTCTTAGATGTGTTTCCTGCCTCCAGGCTCAGTGCATACTTGTGTATTAGTGATGTCTAATTCTCCATTTGCATATGTCAACAAGAAATAATGGACTCCCATCACATATTCAGCATTTGTAAATTCCCTGCCTGAGATTACATTGCTGAGCGTCCTGCATCATCACACGAATGCTGGAATAAACATAGAGGCTTTATGCGAGTACTCCAAGAGCCAGGGAACATGACCATGTCTCGGTCTAAGCTGATTAAACCTCTCGACTTGTTTACTCCCTCTTCAGCTGGTTGTTAAGTCGAGGATTCATTTGGGAAAGCACTTTAGCTCACATCAACTTCCCTGGAGTTAGCACACTTGGTGAGAAAAGGAAACCTCATAAGGTCATACAAATTATTAATAGTATATTTGTGCCTCTGTATCCATGGTTTTGAATCCTTAGTCATAATTACGGAAAATATCTGTGTGTGGGCATATACCTGTGTTCATGTATGCACGTGCACACTCAGGACCACATGTTTATGTGTGCACATGTACACTGATGTCAGAGGAAAAGCTTAGGTATTGTTCCTATGGTACCATCTGCTTTTAAATTTGCTTTGAGACAAGGTCTCTCATTGGCCCAGTCGACTAAGCTAGCTGACTCGGGAGCCCTGGTGATCCACATGCCCCTGCCTTCCCAGCACTGAGATTAAAGCCCTCATGCTTGTACTGCCAGAGCTTTATCAAGCTATCTTTAGTCCCCAAATAGTTTCTACTAAAAAACATGTATGTATGCACATGTACAGGATTGCTTGTCACTGTTCCCTAAACAATGCGATCTAACAAACACCGACACGGTTTTTAACATGTTCAGGTATTGGAAGCCACTTACATGATGTAAGACACATGGAAGGAACACTCAGACGTTAGGTTGTATGAAAACAACACGGTGTTGTATACGAGGGACTCAAGACAGCCCTACCTACCTCCAATGTCCCTGTACAACCCCAGGGTCCCCCCACGAACTACATTCTAAGAATGAATATAGAGCTAGGCATTCGAAGGCACAGTATGTTCGAAAGGCAAGAAGAATCTGTGCTAGGTTTTATATAGGCATTTGTACCAAGAGGCATCAGCGACTGTCAGAGACCCAGTAGGAACAGAGTTGGGCAGGGGTGTGTGGGGAGGGAAGGATGGTAGAACTTCATGTTTCATTCACGTTCTGTTTTGAAACAGGATTAAGAAGGGATACTGTACCATTTGGCATCCATTATTTTGGTTCCGGCACATGGCTAATTATTTCTACAGCGCTTGTGATCTTTTTTAAAACAAACATGTTTTGTGCATACACACCCACTTTTAAAAATATGCCTTTCATCCTCCCTTTCTAGAGCCCTGAGGAAGTACTTGATGGATTGTCTTAAGGGCAAGTCCTCTGGCAGGAAATGTAGATTATATGCTAAAAATGTAACTTGCCACTAAAACTTGTATAAACAAATCACAGGAAAGAATGGCGCAGCATTTGGAGTATAAACAAAGTGTCTCAATTTCACATGCATATCTTTAAAAATATTTGGTAATAAATCTTAGGCCCATAACTATATACTGTCATCTATCTTCCTAAAGAGCACGGATGCTCCCAGAGTTTCTTACTGCCACGCCCACAGATCAGCTGACTAGTTTGATTGCACTGCACCAATCCCTGTATTTGATGCTTTGGTGACAGCAACCTTGAGGGATGGTAACCTTGCATGAGGGCTTCTGGTCCTACAGGTGTTGTGTTCCCGTAGTCTCAGGCACCATTAGATCTAAATGGCTCACCTTCTTGATGCTGTGCTATGAAGCATAATGATTTGGCACGTGGCTGGTTTTCACCCATGAATCTAGGAGGTTCCAGGGGGGCCTGCCTGGTCTGGTGTGTAAAGGACCTTGGTTTTCCTGGTTGGCTAGCCAAGATTGCAACGAGGTGTCTCACCACACCAGTGGGTCTTCTGTCACTGGCTCCTGCATCAATGCCAAAGATCAATTCACCTTAGGCAAGAATCTGCAACGGAGAGACTATTCCTGCCTCCCCTTCATGTTACCCGGTCTGTGATGGAGGAGAAGTAGGGTGCTTGGCTCTTTTTATGAGAAGATGGTTTTAGATGTCCGTCATGGAGGAACCAGAAGCAAACACCTAGAACTTCCTGCTTGAAAAGCAAACAGCTCCTCTCTACTCATTAAAGGAGCTGAGTTATCCATTTTAGAGCAGGGGATTACTGGGAAGTGACCCGGAGAGTAGGGTGACATCTTGACACCGGTCTTGACACACACACATCCCCTTCTTATCCCCACACCCCTTTCACTGCTGCGACCTCTGCCACCACTACCATCAAGCACTCCCCATTCTATTATAACCCAATCCCACCACAGGGAAACAAAGGAGACACGTTACCATGGTTCTGGATGCTGGAGGCACCATGGAGATGCTGCCGCCAGCTCTGTAGATAGATGGAAGGTCATGTTGGGCTAAGAAACACTTTTGAAGCCGATCAGGCAAAGCTAAATTTGCAGATCATTTTTTTCTGTCAGAGCATAATGTGAAAATCTTCCTCTTATTTGTACTACAGAAGGCTCTCTCTTCATATAGATTTAAGATCCAGTTTACATCCAGGCTTAAATTACAATACTTAATGTGGTGTACTCACTCAATGCAATCTGCCAGCTTCTCGTTGCTAAACCTTTGCTGACTGCCCCCTATGCATTACAGGCAAACAGTAGGGAAAACAAAGAGCTAATGCCTATAAGCATGTGCAGCCTACTTACACGCACATCTCATTTGTGTTAGTTAGCTTTTGCAGCTGCAACAGAGATATCAGAGATCATCAGTTGAAAAACGAGAACAGGTTTATATTGGCTTTACACTCGCGGACGGTCCATACATAGCACCATCCCAGTGAACAGTCTGCCTGCCTGCCGTTGTATTATCGGATTAAGCCAGATGACCCACAGACACAAATACCAGTCTAAACTCCTTCGTACTTACTTCCTTGCTTTCCACCCCTTCTGCCTACTTCACTCCTAGAAGAGGTTCCTAGGAGCAACGGATGCTTACGAGATATTGGCTGGTTGGTTACAGTTTCCAAGACCACAGGTAGAAAGGCTTGGAAAACAGAGTCAGTGCTACACTCTGGACGAGAGTTAGGTCTCCATTCACTCCAGCCCCCAAGTCTGGTTCAGTGCCAAGTCCATATGTGGGAGGTGCCCATAGAATATCTATAAACAAATTCCATGATGTGCTACAGCATCTTCCAGTCACGGCTCAGTGTCTAGCATGTGCTGACTGGGGCTTTCTGCTGCCTGCTCTGTTTGAAGGACACAAAACAAAATGAGGGATTGATTCAGGGTTCTGTTAGGAGTAAATACAGAGGGAGGTGGGACTTGGTTCAGAGTATAAATAAGTAGAAGCTGATGCTCTTTAACACACATTGATCTCATTGGCCTGATCTAACCACAGAAGTCAGGTTTTTCCTCCAAGCATTGATGAGCTCCCTCTGGGAGTTTTGGAGTGGAGGATTAGTGAGGCAGCCTGCCTTCCTTCACCTTTACAACCAGCAGGGTTCTAATGCATCCTCCAACATTACCCCCTTTCTGCCTCTCGAACACTCCGAACATTCTAGAGCTGTTCCCTGTGAAATGACATGGGGTGTGATGGTGGAGCTCAGGAGAAGGTTATGAACACTGTACCCCACCTGGGCGTAGAGAGGATTATGCTTTTTGTTTTCATCCGTGGGCTTGCTGAGATGACCACCTGACCTACCCAACTGGTGACTATTAGATCATGACGCCAAATGAAATCTGTGTTAAGTGGCTTTGAATACAGTCCTGCTGGAGGGAGGGCTCCTCAGGGCAACCACACTCAGCAACTCTAGAAAGAGTGATGAGAGCAGGTGCCACCTTTTCTCTGCTAAGCTCAGGACTTACAAGGGTCTGGTTACATAAGTTTGCGTGCTGAAGTCTGACTAGCAGACCCTGAAGGATACCTGAAGAGTAACCTCTCAACGGATTTCTTAATTTAATAGTTTATTTTGAGATAAAGGCTCACTACGTAGTACGTGCTAGCCTTGATCTCCTCCTGCCTCAGTCTTCTGGGATCAGGTGTGTGACATCACATCCAGCCTGCCTTTCCATCTCTCTATCTATCTTTTCCCCACTTCCCCCATCTCTCTCTCTCTGCAGTGCTGGGGGATTAAACCCAGGGCCTCACACATGCTAGGTGAGTATTCTATCACTGAGCCACATCTGCAGACTTCTCTGCCTATTACATTTTAGTTACGCTAAATATTAGCCTTTCTGAAATGAATAAAACCGAGACCAGAACTTAACATCCAAAATGCTTCATTCATACCAACAAAATCCCCAAGCTGAATTGCCTAATTTGACTAAGTGTGGGGCACCATTGCTAAAGCGATTTCATATCATAATTTTAGACATTTTCAGCATGAAAGAATAAGGCATTAATAAAGACCATGGTGGCACATGTGTCCAACCCCAGCACTCAGGAGGCCGAGGCAGGAGTATTTTGAGTTTCATGCTAGACACAGATACATGAAATACTGTCTTAAAAAAAAAACAAACAGAGTTCTCAGCTCTCCTGCTGAACCCTTTAGTATAGTTTCTCATGTTGTGGTGACCCCTCAACCATAGAATTACTTTTGTTGTTACTTCATAACTGTAATTCGCTACTGTTATGAATCATAATGTAAATATCTGTGTTTTCCGATGACCTGAGGCGATCCCCGTTGAAAGGATCATTTGACCACAAAGAGGCTGGAACTCACAGCTTGAGAAACAGTGAGAAAGAGGCGAGGGATGTAGCTCAATGAGAGAGCGTTTGCCTGGCTAGGGACCCAGGGTATCTCAACAGAAAGGCACAGGCATAAGGAGAAACGCCACGTTGCTCTTTAATATAATTAACATAATAAAGTAACACAAGTAGATTTAACTCCATTTTTATTAAACTAAAAGTGACCCGTCCATTCTGATGATTCAACAAAGATTTCTGGGTCAGGCCCAACAGCTGGTTTGTGGATGTCTGAAGCAGAATGTGATCTTCTGGCCATCCCCACAGGTCCCCACAGGTCCCCACAGGTCCCCACAGGTCCCCACAGGTCCCCCAGGGGACAGGAACACACTGATCAGTCTAGGTGGAACGTGTTTGCTCTTATCGTCTCAGCAGGGTGGTGTTACACATAAGGCCGACACTTGTAGCGCGAGTAATCACAACCCAGAGACAGAGATTGGGGTTCAACCTGAAGATCAGAAAAGCAAAGCAGCCAAGCCACTAGAGAGCTCTTACCTCTCTGAAATCTTCAGATTGAGAAGAGGGTGAGTTCCTGTCTCATCCCGCCTGATATTCCTCTCTAGTGCTGGGATTAAAGGTGTGTGCAAGCACTGCCTGACCTGTATGACTGACTAGTGTGGTTGTTTTGCACTGACCTTAAGGCAAGCCTTATTTATTACAATATATATGAAATAGCATTATAGATACTATAGGGGTTGTCATGACCCTGGACCACAGCTGCAGTGGAAGGAAATGGTGGCAATCACGAATGGGGAGTTTCTTTTTGAAAGGAGAGCTGGCTGTGTTGCCCAAGCTGGCCTCAAATACTAGAGCCTGATCCTCCTGCCTCAGCCTCTGGGGACTGTCAGGTTTCTACTGTGCTTGGTGTTGGTCTGCTTTTTAATCAATTTGTAACACAAACAAGGGGTGTGTTCAAACTTGAAAACTGTTTAGAGTGTTTAAGACAACGGGAACCAGCCTGCAACGCCTTGGTTTTCCAGAACAACATTTTCTTTCCCTTCCCAGCTTTAGGAACCTGCCACTGCTAATTTACATAGTTATCTGTGGTGACCACGACATGTTAATCACACCTACTGATGTCCCTGCGTGTCACAGATCTATTTCGAGACCCTCTATATATTTTATCCCCTCTAATGTGGCATTTTCTTTTCTGTTTACTTCTTTCATCTCCCATGTTTCAACTTCTTCTGACCTCATCTTAACTCAGGGATTATGCTTATATCTGTAGCTCAGTCGTGGTCAGACCAACAGCCTCCTTTAGAGACCTCATCTCAGATGTCTATGTTTTATTACCAACAAGGTCTTCCGATATATGGGGAAGGGACCTAGGTGGCAAGCTCTCTGGGGATGGCTGCCTGTGACAGGTGTAATACCATCAGTGCCTTCCTGGCCACTTGAACTCCTGGCAGTGAGCGGGATGCAGGCCGTTTCCTAGGAGACAGCATCACTCTGTAAACACCATAGTAATTCAGGACCCACCTTCCAGCTCAATCCTAGTTTTGCTGGCCTATCAGCTGACCCCTTAGCTATAATAAGGAACAGACCTGCAGTTAAAATCTAACAAAAGGGATTTGTGGATTTTGTCAGTTGCTCAAGAATCTCAGAGACTCTTAAAAATATACACATATGAAACAAAACAGACCCAGACCTCCTGTGAGCCTATGTGTAATATTCATAAACATCTCACAGGAGATGTTGGCGCATAATCGAGAAATCATGGCTTTAATTGGCTCTTAAACTGGGGACCTTAAAAATCTACAGATGTGTGATTCCTTCTTCCTCTGTTACTCGAAACAATCTTTTACAGAGCCCAGGTTAGAGGTTTGTAACTTTCGCCTTCCCTGCCCACGTCTTTCCTAACAGACAAAGCCCTGTGGCCTAATACACCAGGGCCACAGATGCCAGCCTCAGTGATCCCAAGGAAGCTTTAACAGGTCCGTGTGACTTCAATGCAAGCATACACACCCTATCTTACAATGGTTCAGCAGAGTTAGGTGCTGTGTACCTGGATCCTGGGAGGAGGGGAGGAGGGAAGGAAGAGAAGAAGGAAAGAGGGGAGGATGAGAGGAAAGGCTAGCAGCTAGAAACTGTGGAGTTAGTAGATGAATGTTTCTTATGCTTTGCAATAAAAATTGCTCACCCACATATAAAACCAACCTGAGAACCCTAATCTAGGCGTGAGAACACAATCATAGGTTTAAACAAAAAAGCAGACATGCAAGTGCTGAGGGGCCAGGCTAATTGGTGAAGTGCTTGCTTTGGAACCACAAGGACCAGAGTTTGAATCTCAGGGTCCACATTATAAACAAACAACAACAAAACACCCCAAGTATGGTGATGCACATTCCCAGCACCAGGGAAGCAAAGACAGATGGATCTCTAGGGCTTGCTGGCCTACTTAGAGAGCTCCAAGCTAGTGATTGATGCTGTCTGAAACATTCAAAAGATGAGAATGGTCAAGGTGGATTTCTGACCTCTGTAGGCACACACACACACACACACACACACACACGCAGAGAGAGAGAGAGAGAGAGAGAGAGAGAGAGAGAGAGAGAGAGAGAGAAGCGCTGGAAGCTCCTGATTTGAGCACACTCAAGCTCAATTGATGAGGCTACATTTTCTCAGAAGTAAGGAATCGAGCTAGACCAGCCTCACTTTCCACACTATTCATTCCGTCTTTCCTTCTGAGCAGAGGCCTGGAGTTGTACCCTCTCTTATAGCTAAGTATGTTGTAATTAAGTTCTGGCGAATACAGTGAAAGCTGAAAATGCAGTACAGAATCTTGGGGAAGACTGTTTGAAAAGGGGGCCAGGCCCCTCTACATTTCTCCTTTCTGGAACACTAAGGTAAGGGCTGGACAGTAGTGCTGTATGTGTGACGGACAAACAAATGCAGGAGACAGGCCCCTGAGCCTATGCAGATACCCTCAGCTCACCTACCTCTCAGCTTCTTGTATGTGAGGGCAAAGTAAATGTCTGTTCTATTCCTCCCCCACCCAGGTGCATGCCTG
Source organism: Myodes glareolus (assembly GCF_982192425.1). Classification (NCBI taxonomy): domain Eukaryota; kingdom Metazoa; phylum Chordata; class Mammalia; order Rodentia; family Cricetidae; genus Myodes; species Myodes glareolus. The sequence continues at coordinate 61,985,272 of NC_142039.1, forward strand.
CCATCTCAGCATTTGGGAAGCAGAGTCAGGAGGACCATAAGTTCAAGGGTCTTAGCAACATAGTAAGCTCAAGGCCAGCTTGGGTTACATGAGGAAAAAAACAACAACCCTGATGTTTTCCTTCTAACTCATGCTGAAGGACACTGTAGCAAGAGCTGGAGGTATCTGGCTCCAGAAATGGGGTGGGGAAGAGGTACGGAGGGCAGGAGGGAGAGAGAGAGTCCAGGCTGGCTTCGAACTCCCTAAGAAGTCCCCTTCCTAACCTTTCATGCTGTAACATGGAACCAAATCAACTTCTAGATGTTACTGTCAGACCTTTAAAGTCGCAGCAGACTTCATCTTTACAGATAAGGATACTAACAACAAAAGATGAACTTTGATAATGTCTCAATTGGGGAAGCACTGTTGGCAAATTAATTATTCTTTTGCTTAATCTCCTTCTCAGAGTAGATGGCAGAGGCTCTGTTCGTGCCTTTCAATACCTGCTAAACGAAGGCCGTTTGGTCTTTCTCATCTGTGAATTTCTGAACCTCTAAGGTCTTCCAATTGGCGCATCTAATCCCACACCACCCATATTCAAGGAATAAGCTATTAGATAATAAAAAAGGTAATGAATAGACTCGAGAAAATTTTCCTTCCCGCGAAGTTCATTAGCTTTCACATGGCTTTGCCTGCAATCTCAGTACAGAAATCTATGAAGCTCAATTAATTTGCATTGATGTTTTAGGAAGTGCTAAATAGGGATTTTTTTTTTCAAATTTGGGCAGTGATTCTGTGTTGGAATGTTCAAAGGTGTCTTTACTTCAGCATGTGTGTGAGAGAAACAGAACACTGTAGCCATCAAACACACCCTGAGATGCTTCTGTGAGCTCCCAGACACCCTAGAAAGTGATGTAAATGAGCGAACCTGACAGCACACTTATTAAATCTAATTAACAGGGACATGTAAATTAGCTTTATTTCCCTGGTGTCCCTCTGCCTTCATTCCCACAAACCTCCCATAGTCACCTAGTGGCTGGATGCTTTGCCAGCCTTTCTTGTATCAAGGCTGAGGTATTAATGTCCCCAAAACTCTCATGTTGAAAGGTTTTCCCTGAGCTGATAACATGAATGGGCAGCATTAGAAGCTTTAGAGGGTGGAGCCTAGTGAGAGGAAGCCATGTCATTAGGGGGCGTGTCCTTAAGGGATTAATGGGACTCCCGTCCCTCTCACTTCCTGGCTGCCATGAAGTGAGCAGGTTTGGTTGATAACGTAATCTCTGCAGTTACATATTACCTCACCATGGTTCCAAAGCAATGGGACCAAGTGGCCACTGGGTTGATTTTCTTGAAGTACCTTGTCTGAGAGATAGAAATCTAACCCAGCGACATTAAGAGACCTACTTGTCCTTTTTGGTTTGCTCTGTTTAAGACAGGGTTTCTTATGGCCCAAGCTGGTGTTGGACTTCCTACGGTGGCCTGGAGCTCTGCATCCTCCTAATGCTGAGGATGGAACCGAGGGCATTGTGTGCTCTACCAACTCAGCCACATCCCAGCTCACCAACCTTATTTTCTAAAACTCCTCCATTGTTGGTCTTCATCATGGCAATGGAGGGATGGGCAGATGTAGCCGTTCCATTCTCCCTCCAGTGACTGCACTTTAACCCACTCAGACAAGCAGACCTACAACAGAGGTCCTTTCCCTCCTGCTGTTATGCCCCAGAAGTCTGGGAGATAAGCAATTGTTAAACAAAGAGGCTGAGACAAGAAGCAGCAGAGGGATAGCTTCATACCAAGAGATTGGGGTTGACTTGTAGCATCTACATAATCCACTCCTTCTCTCTTGGATCCCGGCAAACGTGTACACATGTTTAAAGACATTCAGAAATGGGCTACTGTCACTACTGTCCTGTCCCTTTAAGAGACAAGCCCCGCCTACTCCCTCCCTCAGTCCACCTAGGCAAGTGGATCCTCCAGCCTGTGAGCTTCTTCTTCTTTCTGTCTCTCTCCCTAGGTAGCTTCTTTTCTCCTCCCTGCTCTTTTTCTCTCTCTCCCTCTCTCCTTGTCCCCCTTCTCCCTCCCTCTCCCCTGTCCCTTTCCCTTCCATAACCCACTAAATAAATATCCAATCTCACTCTGTATGGCATGCCTATCCATCTCTGTCTCTCATCTGCTGCGGTTCCTCGTAGGACTGGCTGATCTGCTGAGGTCTCTCACCCGCTGCATGGCTCCCTGCCTGGGACCCGCTGCCCCTTGAGGCCCACTGGTGCAGTTTTATTTTTACTATTACAGCTACCTCTTCAGTAAGTATTCTCTGACCCCCTCTCTAGAATCTGACAGCATCCACCATTTGTTAAATGCTAGTTTCCCTTTAATAATCCTCCCCTTCTCTGCCCCCCTTCAGTTGAACACCCTGACTTCAAACTGTCTGTCCTGAAAAATGAGTTTTCTCAGCCTCTCCAAAGGATGCTATGCTTGTGCCCTTTGAAATGTTAAGGAGAAGCCAATGCTCACCTCTTGTGAGTGCAACTATTGGTTATGTGAAAAATACTAATGGGCTGGGGATGTAGCTAGCATGCACAAGCCCTGGGGTCTAGCCTCAGCACCACATAAGCCTGGGATGCTGGCCCATGCCTTTAATCCCCATCTTTGGGAAGTGAAGGCAGGAAGATCAGAATTCCAAGATAATCCTCAGCTATATAGTGAGTTCAAGGCCAGCCTGGGCTATGTGGGAAAACAAATATTCGCCTTCTAACTCCTCCTGCTGGAGGCAGTGTGTATTATAACATCCAAAAGAGGGAACTGCCCTCAGTACAGTGGCACACTCCCAGGGGCCCAGACAGATCCCAGACGAGCCATGGTCTTGGCTTCTGGTGGAGTGGGCTGCTCCGTCACATGGGGCCCTGGGTATATTTCACAACCCTGTCCTACTGTGTCCTACTAATCTTTTCTAGATTAATCACTCAAAGATTTGAAGGGTGCGTTAGAGAACGAGAGAAGCCACTACAATTGTTTCTCCATTGGCTTTCCAGTCTCAAGGATGAACAAGAAACAAAACACAACGAAACCCTGAGTCATAATGAAGGAGCTGAAACACGTGGAGTGAGGAGAGTTGCTGAGGAGAGAAGAAATGGTTTTCTCCCCAGAGTCCGAGTTATCGGAAAAACTTACATTTTTAGGGAACAAATAAAACATTTTTTTTTCTTCTGCTATAAAAATCAAATGTAGAACTTGGAGGTGGCTCATTTGGTCCAGTTCTAGCCATGCAAGCATGAAGATCTGAGTTGGATCCCTAGAACCCACGGCTGGGTGTGATGGTGAAATGCTTTCAATCCCAGGGCAGGGCAGGCAGTGACAGGGGGACCCCTGGAGCTTCTTAGCCAGCTAGCTAGTCTAGATGAACTAGCAAGACCCAGTTCCTAGTGAGAGACTGTCTCAAAACCCGAAGTGGATGGCTCTTGAGGATCGCAGGAGGTTGACTTCTGGCTTACACACACATCCACCCAACACATACACACACCCAACACACACACACACACACACACACACACACACACACACACACACACTGGCACTTGCCATGGATACACAAGAATAAATGAAGGCATTCATATTTAGAAACAAACGACTCATAATCTCATAAAATATCTCTATTTTATGATACTTATATCTCATTTTTACTTATATCTTACAAGACTGATAGACACACTATATTATTTTCTAATATCCATATATACATATATAGATAGAAAATGAACCCTACAAATCTGACATATAAGTGTTTTTTTCTTTTAAGGTCCACATATATTTATATAATTAAATATTGGAATTATTTTGAATGTATAACTTTTATTTCTATTTTATGCTGACATTATATTGTTAATTTGATTGGTAAGACAGAATTAGCTACGTTTATTTTATTTTTTATCCTATGCGCGTGTGGTCTCCTTGTGTTTGTGTCTGTTGTGTACAGATGTGTAGAGGCTAGAATTGACTTCAGATGTCTTGAATCGCTCTTAACGCTATTTATTTATTTATTTATTTATGACAGAGTCTCTTATGGAACCTGGAGCTCATTGATTTTTCTAGCTGTCTGCCCAATGAGATTCAGAGATTAATTTGTTTCCATGCCCTTAGATCCTAGGTGTTGGGGTGATTTACATGCGGGTGCTAGGGACCTGAACTGATGCTCATTGAGCCATCTTTCTAACTCTTAACTTAAAAAAATATTAGCTAAAAGATGAATAAAATAAAAACGTTGAAAGTCAGAAGAGTTGGCTAGTTCAGGCTATGATCCTCTATTGCTAGGAGTCTTAGCTGGTTACCCTTATAGATTCCTGGGAGATTTTCTTGTACCATATGTCTGAAATTTATCCCCCCAACCTCTGCACCTCCACCTTAGACTTCCAGTGGAGGGATTGGGACATCAACCCAGTCACATAACTTTTGACCTACAGTCTGTTCTACCTTTGGGTTGTGCTGGGGTAAGGTGGCCTAGAGATTGAGGGAATGGTCCTCCAATGACTGGTCTAGCCTAAAATCCATGCCTGTAGAAAATGCCCATCCCAACACTGTCTGGAGCACCAGGACCCACAGGTGGGTAGATCTAAGATAGAACAGAACATGACTGGAGGGGGAAACTGTCAATGTAATGGTACCTAACGATATTCTGCTAGATTCATAGACTGTTGTCCTGCCTAATTGTCATCAGAGAGGCTTCATCTAGCAACTGATGGGAACGGATGCAGGCTCAGAGCCAAACATTAGATAGAGTTCAGGGAATCCTGCAGAAAACGGGGAGAAAGGATTGTAAGAGACAGAGGGATCAAGGACACCACAAGAAAACCCAGAGAATCAACTAGCCTGGGCTCATAAGGGCTCAGAGAGTCCAAACCAACAACCGGAAAGCCTGAGTGGAACTGATCTAGACCCACTGCATATATGTGACCGTTGTGTAGCTTAATCTGTGTGTGGGACTCCAAACAGTGGGAACAGGGGCTGTTTCTGACTCCTTTACTGGCTTTTGGGACCTTACTCCTCATACTAGGTCACCTTGCCCAGCCTTAATACATGGGAGGTAGTTAGTCTTACTGCAATTTGACATTTGTTGATAGCCATGGAAGACCTGTCTTTTCCTGAACAGAAACAGAGAAGGAGTGGATTGAGGGGTGGGAACAGAGGGATTGGGGTGGGAGAGAGGACCCGGGAGGAGAGGAGGGAGGGGAAATTGTGGCCAGGATATAAACTAACGAACTAAATAAATAAATAAATAATAAAAAAGGTTAAAAGTTGGTTTTAACTGTCCAATGCAAAATCTGACAACATTGGCATATACATTAATAGAACTAAATCTTCCTGAGATGTCAAATGCTGAGTGAACTAAGTAACTAAACATCAAAGCAGGAGCCAGGCCCTGAGGTCTGATGGTGGGCAGACAGGATACCCCTTCCTCCCCCCACGAGCCCAGGGCTGGGAGCTTACACTTAAATTCAGCGCCTCGGAAATTAGGGAAAGGCAAAGAATTCTAGCAGAGCTGTGCTCCGTTTGCTTCCACAGCATCTAGAATGGTTTTTGCAAGGCAAATGAATGGTGCAGACCATACTCTAAGAATAGCATTTAATTTACTTACAGGAAGGAACATCCTAATTGCTTTAAAAATACCCAACTGCACGCAAATATTTTTGTTAATTAAAGATGAGTATCTGCTCAAACACCTATAGACACTCCATGTGAGCTAGTGCACAGCAGACATCAAAAAACCCACTGTGGTCACATTACTTCTGTGCTTTTCATTTCCCTTTTGAGACGGGGTCTCTTGTAGTTCTGGCTGGTCCCTGACCTTTGTTCTACTGATCCTACTGTTTCTAGTTTTGGACTGCTGGGATTACAGGTGCCTGTCACCCTGCCGGCCTTTGTGTACTGCTGGGATTGGAACCCAGGACTCTGTGCATGCTAGGTAAGTAGTCTACCAGTGGGGTTTCATCCATAGCCCTCCCATGCTCTTCCATAGCCGGACCAGGCTCTCTCCTGTGAGTGAGAAAATGCTACATACCACAGTGAATATTAGGGTCTTCAGTGGTGGTTTAAATGGTATGGGTTCTGCTTCAGTTGGCTGGGTAACGAGTCCATGAGGGCTGAACACTAAAACACTAGCCTGCTTCTTAAGAAATATAAAATGGTATTTCAGCCAAGCTTATAAGTATTTTAATTTAAATTAATCCCACGGGTCTTGAAAGGACTTTGCTCATTTCTTTGAGGTCTTTCTCTATTCGACCATGTGATATTATAAAATTTCAGTAATATATTGATGAATTGATAAAACCGAGAGTAAATTGAGAAAATAAGTCACTTGTCTCTCTCTAGAGGATATTGTTGACACATATTGTTCAAACCACATCTCATTTATAAAGGCAGAAGGAGTCATCGGAAAACAGGAGACAGAGCAATAAAACGAATTCTAAATAGGAGTCCATGCCAGGAGGACAGGTTGGAACCAGCCTGCCAGGAATGAACACACTCTATAGACACACTCCTGTCCTCTGCAGCCCTCTGCAGCTAGCTGAGCATTGAAACAATGGATCCCAATAAAATTAGAATGTCCCTAGGCATCTCCTGCAAGAGTGATGAAATGGCTGAAGCCCTAGAGGCAGCCAGAGGAGGAACTTGTCTTCCAGAGAAAGACAAGCTTGCTGGAGACACTGACCTTGTGGGCCAGTCAAAGGGCTGAGGCCATGATGGGTTGACTGTTTAGTAACCCAACCTCTAAGTTTCAATTTAAACCCTGTCATCATGTCAGGAGCCTGGCGAAGATGGAGCTGGAGGTGGGCAGTCACTGAATCTCTTTGTCCCCCACCCCTTCCAGTGTGGTCACGTTGGATAAGACTTTTTCTGGTTTCCCCTCTTGGTTTGGCTCCTTTAATTGGCTTAGTGAGGGCAGTTCACTGATATAATGAGAAAGAAATGGAAGAAAGAAAGAGGAGAACGGCTTGCAGGCACAACAGACGCATGAGTTGGGAAGAAAACTGTCAACCAAGTGAGGGTCTCCAGGCCTGAAGTGCAGTGACAGTCCACAGGGTCCCCTGCACAGCCAGCCTAACGAAGTGGGTTCCATCCACAAACAGCTGGCGGCAGCAACCGTGGCAGAAATGTCAGGGTGTGGGTGTTTAACCAGATGACTCCTTCAGACTGGACATGGTGACAGTTAACATTGGCAGTCTAGTTGATTGGGTCTATTAACTAAGAGCAATATACCTCTGGGTGGGTCTGTAGGGGTGTGCCTTTGCTGTCCCATCACTGGGGAGGTGGAGAAGACACCCCCCTTTGACAGAACGCCACCTCAGGGCTGCACAGATGTGTACAAGTCCAGGGAGAGGTGGTGTGCTCGCTTTGCCGCCTGCCTTTACTCCTTGGTAAGGGCTTCTTCTATTCTACTGCCACTGCAGGCCCTGCTACTGCCTTTGACCGGAATTCAGCTTCTTGGCCTTCTAATGCGGATTCAAGACTAGAGGCTCTTCAAGGGTCTTTTGGATTTTTCAGTGCCAGTTTGGGACTGCTGAAGCAGCTAGCTTCGTGGACGGCGGATCCAGGCTTCTCAGACTCTCCAGAGTACACGCAGCCACTGTTGGACTGCCCGGCCTGATGGCACAAGCCATCCTGGTGATGTGGCTTTATAATATCCGTTTATTCTATTGTCTATGCTTCTGTAGAGGACTCTGAGTGATGCAGCTATCTGAAAATGTGACTGTAACAAAGAGATGGCAGGCGTGCTATGTGGCAGAGGAGAGCATAGCCTGGGGACATGAGTGTGAGCAAGGGGCTCCACATGGGTCCTTGGGAAATTTTTCCTTTAGTAGGGTCAGGACATTGTCCGGTCAGTGAGTAACTCTCATGTAGGTTCACTCCGTTCCCTGGAGTCTGTGACTGTTTGATGCTGTGTGATTATGCTCTCCCTTCCAAAGGACTGAAAATTTCTGGCCTATAAATTTCTCCGTGTGTGGAATCTTTACTTGTTGGATATTTTTTCTGCTCCCGGTAGGGTTAAAAGACAATAATTGGCTGCTGAATTAAAGATAAAGACAAGCAGATCCTTTGGTCTGTGCCAGCCATGCTTCTTGGTGAGGGAAATGAGGCTATCCCAGGAGCAGTTTGGTGGTCCTGTCTTCACCAAGGCAACAGCATCATGCCTGGGTTAATCTTCTTGATCCTTTCTACTTCTGTATGAACCTTGTCGTACTTTTCCTATTGCCAATAGGGCAATGGTTATAGAGCAGCATACTCTATGGATGTATAGAAAGCTGACGACATGTGTTACATGAAGCACCCCTAGAGTAAATCATATGATCACACATGTATCACCTTCTAAAAATGAAGCAACCAGTCCACAAACAAATTCTTTAGCATCTGCCGTATCTATTTACAATTATGGTAGAAGCTTTTAGTTTAGGGACAAAAAAAAATTTACACCAAAGCTGGATGTGGAGGCTCAAGTCTGTAATTCCAACACTCAGGAGGCTCAGGAGACTATTGCAGGAGCATTGCTTTGCGTTCAAGAACAATCTACAGAATTACACGTTGTTACAAAAAACATCTTGGGGGAAATAGCTCAGCTGGTAAAGTGTTTCTAATGCAAGCGTTAGGACCTGAGTTCAAGACCCAGAACATCCCCACAAAAGCCAAGCATGGCAGTTCACACTTATGGTCTCAGCACTGGGGGGACAAAACCAGATAACCTCGCTTCCTTGATGAACGGCAATGCAGCGAGAGAGCCTGCCTCAGCAAACAAGGTGAATCACAGTTAAACAGCAAATAGCAGCCACGATTGGCCTCTGGCCGCCACATGCCTGCGCTCATGTACCTGAACATGTACACATGTGCACATGATCCCCCCCCCCCCCCACGTTCAGACAAGAAAACAGGAGGCCGGGTGTAGTGGCCCTTACCTGTGACCGAGCACAACATGTAGGAAGCAGAGGCAGGAGGATCACATTGAATTTGCATCTAGTCTGTGCTACATAATTTCACTCAGGCTAGTGAGGGTTGCATTGTGAAACCTTCCTCAAGTAAGTAAATAAAGACCCCCCCCCAAAACAAACCCCTCCAAAATAACCAAACAATAAATAAATACATTAAATTACACACACATACATACACACACATACACACACACACACACACACACACACACACACACACACACACACACACCTGTCCTGCTTAAAAAGTTTTTGATCCAATTCGGGGGAAAAAAAAACCCAAAAATGTATCATAAATTTTTTTAAAAAATGAGGGAACAAGACCATATTTAGTTATGTGTAAAATTGTATAGTATGCTCAATTAGCAAGCTGGATGGTTTATTAGAGTTGAAAGTAGCTTAATAACTGAAAAAACTATAAAGTCATACATAGTTCAAGCCAGTTTAAACATCAAATCTGGTTTCCCACAACTGATTAACCTGAACATGGTTTAGTATAACACTAATCCTTTAATTTAACAATCTATAAATGGCCTCCATAACAAGTTCCTCAGCGCCCCTTCTTAGATTCATAACGATGAGCCACATCGCCCACGCAATCCAGCATCCGTGTTAATGAGCACCTCTGGACCTTAACGGAATAGCCCTGGTCCGCATGAGCATCAATTACAGAGGCAGCGTCTCCAAAGGTGGAAGTGGGCGATACATCTGCCGCGGCATTGCTGCCTCGGTCCACGGGGCTGAAAGGACACCTGTGGGGCCAGAGGGCTTTGCGGGCTAAGTGTGTACCCTCAGGGTCAGCAGCTCCTGGCCCTGTCTGACATGGAGCTAAGCTGGGGCCTAGGATGAAAGGAGGAAATGCCAGTACTTAATTATGACTGCAATGCTATCGGAGAGGAAATGCCAAAAGCACAGAAGTGTCTCAGAGCGACGTGGTACCTCCAGTGTAGCTTGTGTGCTTGCTGGTATTTTTTCCAAGGACAGGCGTAGGGTATGGGGTCAACCTGCGCCCCTGACAATGTCTAATTTTGCAGCGGAGCAAAAAAAAAAAAATGTTCTGACCTACCTCACTGCAGCAGCTGATCCCTGCTAACTTGTCTTCAGAGCTCAGCTTGGGCTGACAGAGAAAAGACGCCCACTCACACACATAAGACACCCTGGGATTCTGCGAGAAAAGAATGAGAGAGGCAGCTGCTGGGTAGAGCCAACACTTCCTGCCTCTCTCCAGTTTACAGAGCCTAGCTGAGTTCAGGCCCCATCTGCACATAACTGCACATTAAAGGGAGAGCACCAAGGAGAAAGAGGAAGGAGGCTACGGTGTTACAGGGGGCAGGGGCGGGGAACTACAGTCAGAAAGACTGTTATTGCTAGGCAACATCAGTTACCTTTCTTATCACAGAGACAAACTATCGGACACTAGGCACACACAGCTGAGGGGAAGGTGAAGACCTCAATTGTGGGCCAAAGGTGAGTCACAAAGCTAGTCAGGTTGTTTCTGCTCTCAAGAAGCAGAGAGCAGCAAGGGGGTGGGGGGTGGAGGGGATGGAGTGGTGTGTGGAGGGTGGGGGGTGGCATATGCCTTTAATCCCAGCATTTGGAGGTCGAGGCAGATGGATCTCTGTGAGTTGGAGGTCAGCCTGGTCTACAGAGCAAGTTCCAGGACAACCAGGGCTACACAGAGAAACTCTGTCTTGAAGAAACAAAAACAAACAAAAAATCCCAAAACAAACAAACAAAAAAGCAGAGCGCAGAGCCTCAGACAGCAGGGCAATATGGCTCATGTTTCTGGGGATGTAGACCGAACTTGTAACCACGTGCCAGAATGGGAGAAATTCTGGCCTGAATTCTGGCCTAACTTCTGGTCTTTTATAAACAGGAGCTGGGGTAATTCCACTGATGGTAACACTACCTACCGCTCTCCTATGCAACTAACATCAGGGTTCTCTCTGACCCCCAATTCATTTGTCTGTCTCTACCAAGACTTCTTGGAGACTACAGATAGTTTTAGCTATTTGTACTGGAAGAGACCCTTCAAGTGCAAGGTCCGGAGCCACCATACTTCCTGTTGCCCCAGAAAAGAGATGACTGGACATGGGCAAGAGGGAGTAGGAAGCCCAATAGCAATTGATTCGATGTTCAATTAGCTACAGATGTTCCCCAGGGGTTTTCTTCAGAAACCACACCCCCTTTACACTATCGAGAACCCCTGGCGCTGGTGTCTCCCACCTCCACAGCCTGGCTGCCTGTAGGGGAGCACATGGCATGCTAATAGCTCTCACTTATTCTTAGATTTTCTGCATGGTTACATAAGCCCACAAAAGGGGAAAATGTAAATGATTCAAGAAGATATTCTTCATGGGGTTCTCATAAAATCTTTAATATCTCAAGACTGAGGAAGAACCCTTCTGGCGAGATACAATCAATTTTCATGCTTCATTAGGAGAAGAAAAAAAGTCTTTTGACAATGGTAAAAGGAAATGACTGTGGGGCCAAGAGGGGAAAATTACACTCTGCACTAAACCAGAGCCCAGGGCACCCTGGACTAAAGTCTTTCTTTGTGTCCATGGCATATATGAAATGAGAAGAAACGCTCTTTGGGGGTCTGTAGGGGTTTTTTAGCACCATGGTGTGCACCCATAGGATTATACCTAGAAGATCTTGCTATCAATCAGAGTCAGGATTGGTTTGTTTGGATTTCTCCTGCCTTTTTCTTTTTTCTTTTTTCAACAGTCCTGATCCATATCCCTGGCTGGTCTTGAACTTAACCAGTAGCTCAGACTGACCTTACACTTATGGTCCTCCTTCCTGCTTAGACCTTCCAAGTGTTCAGATGACAAACTGAGCCCTCCAGCCTGAAAACCTGTGTTGTTTTTATTTTCCTTTTCTTGCATTTTGTTGTTTGTTTTTGAAATGACTTTTGATGGCTTGTAGCTTAAACAAAAGAAAGACTAAAAACCACAGTGACTATGAGGCGACCCTGGCCATGGTCGAGAGAAGGTGGTAGAAGCGAGTAAAAGATTAGAGACATACCATACTCACACTGATGGCAAAGAGGATATTGTGTCAGCTCCAGAGTCACCTTTTAATTAAAAAATTATCACATTTCAAAAATAGTTTCTCTTTCTAAGAACTTAGATTACAAAAAAAAAAATCAATGTCTTAAACACATAACTTACATTTTCCTCCTGAAATCTGAATAGTTGTGAGAGCTCTTAAAAACTGTTGATACCCCATTAAACTTTTTGGTGTTGAAATAACCCCACTCCGGGATGGTTGAGTTTCAAAGCCTTGTCATCTATAGGTGTACACGCTCGAGGAAATTTGTGTGTGGAAAGATCTATTGCTCTTTGTAAAAGATGACTTGCATGTGCCGAAAGATATTCGGAAGGACCCAGGGACCTCATCTGACAACTCTGTCACTGAGCTGGGTCGGTGGTGCGTGCCTTTTATCTCAGCACTTTAGAGGCACTGTTGCGTGGAGCTCTACAAGGTAGGGGCCAGCCTGGTCTACCTAGCAAAGTTCCAGGCCAGCCAGAGATGCATAGCAAAACACTGTCTCGAAATCAAAAAACTTTAAGAGAAACAAAAACTACTCATCCATCCATCCATCCATTCAAACAACAGCATCTAGCATGCTTTTAGTATCCTCAAAAATTATATTACCAGATCCCAGTAGCTTTAATGGGAAAAAAAAAAACCCAAAGAAATCCTACTTGTTCAGTTACTTTTCTATTGCGGTGACAAAACACTATGACCTATGACCTGGAAGAGCTTATTGTGTCTCATGGTTCCAGAGGGGTAAGAATCCACCACAGAAGGAAGGCATGGCAGCGGGGGAGGGAAACATGCACATGTTGGAAGGAGCAGGAAGCTGAGAGAATGAACACGCCCCGACCACAAGCACAGAGCAAAGACAGTGTATTAGAAGTGGCAGGAAACTTTAAATTCTAAAAGCCCATCCCCAGTGACTTCCTTCCTTCAGCAAGGCCCTGCCTCTTAAACCTCTTCAAACAGTGCCACTAACTGGGGACCAGGTATTCAAATACTTGAGACCTCTCTCTGGGGGCGGGCTTTTTCATTTAAACCACTGTAATTTGCTGTTTCTCTTAGCAGACAACACCCCATCATTATCTCTGTCTGCTACATTCTAAATTCGACCTCCATCCCAGTTCTAATCCCCATTGGTGCAGCGCTGAGTTAGAGCATGGAACTGGAGACCAGAGGCGTGGGATCAGTTCCTAGATAAAAGAGGCCCCATGGGGCTCTCTCACCCCTTGTACCGGCTGAACAGAGTGAGGAGGTGACGTCTATGAACCAGGAACGGGCCTCATTAGACACCGGGCCTATTGCTGCCTTAGACTTCCACGAGACACACACTTACTGTTATTTTTAAGCTGCTCAGGCTTCATTATCACAGCACAAATGGACAAATACGCCATTTACAGCTAAAACTAAGCCAGCGACAGTAGCTTGAAATCGTTCCGCTGGGCCAAACAAGACCTCCCCTCTAAAGTCTAGACAGTGGCTTCTGATAGATCACGTGACTCCAGTGTTCACCACACTGTCAGTGTGGTTCCTGATGGAGATTCAGGTGTTGCTCTTCCTACTGGCAAAGACCCAGGCCAGCCTTTCTGGGTGAATAAGACAGTTTGTGTAGAGAGGCTGTCTGCTTGCTCCCTCTGTTCCCTTCTGTGTGTGTGTGGAGCACACACACAGAACAGGTTCTACAAGACAGAGTAGAATCTACAGAGGCAGTGCTGAGCAGGCCGGATGGAGCCCACGGCTTTCAGGAGATGGAGATGCCAATGGAACCATCATGACACACAGGCAGAGATCTGAGCAGAACAAATATTCCTATGTGTGTGTATTAGGATCTGGCAAAGAGGGAGGCTGCTGTGGGGGATGGTCCAGCACGAAGAAACCCGGAACTGAGCTGACCCTTGAGAGACGAGCAGGTACCAATGGCTGAAGGGAAGCATTCTGAGGAGTGCCGAGGAGCGTGTGTAAAACAATGAGAGAGTGTGAATATGCAGGGTGGCCAGAGAATAGCAAGTGGTTTCCTGGGGCCTGAGCTCTTGCTGCTGCCTTAGGACAAAATAGTTATTGGATATAACATAATACACACGAAACGTGACCAGTAAGTCAGCTTGCTTGACCGATTTGCTGAATTTACACACCTCCTGCCTCCTCCATGCTGTGCAGAATGATCCTAAGTCCCTTTTAGCTTCTTCCAGCAGCTATGGGACGTGCTCTCTGACCTCGCACACATGTTCCTTGCTCTTACAAGCTAGGAATAGCTGTTCAGACTGTCCTGCCTCTTTCTGTCTGTCTAAGATGGCCTCATTCTCCAAAGCTCAGGCCAAGTTCTAACTCCTACGAATGCCCACTTGCCCAGCACTTCTCAGAGATACACGTGATTGCTTGTCCATCCCGCCCATTGACCAATCCAATTTCAGACAGCACCTTCCTCTATAGCAACACCTGTGCCAATACCTCCCTCACCCACACGGCAATTCCCCACCTGTCATCCCCTTGTACTTCCTTCAGTAATCCTCTGAGATAAGCGAAAGGGCCCCCTTTCAGGTTAGTCAACTGAGGCTCAGATCAGGGAAGGTAAGTCCCCAGGTCACAGAACATGAGCCTATGGAGTCTGAACTGGGACTTGAATCTATCGAGGCTGTCAGCGGTACTCTCTACATTACAGTCTGGAGTCTCTATGCTTACTAAATAAATTCTTTTATAACGCAAGCGACGTGGAAGAACGATCTGACGTCGATTCTATTTATTTGCGTCCTCTACGACACCTAAGAGCAGTGTTGTTAAAGAATAAAGCAGGCGCTCGTTCAGTCGGTCAACAACTGTGCACCAAACACTGAGTAAGTGCGGGCCAGGTTCTCCACAGGGAATTAGGGACTCAGATGGGATTCAGGGTCATGTCAGTCACACAAAGAGGTGGTCACAACACAGTAGGCAAGGGCTCTGCAAACAAGGCAGAGAGATGCTGGATGAAGAAAGAAGGGGCAACACCAACTTTGCCCACCAGTGTGCAGGGGAGCCTCCAGATGTGTCATCCTTGACCCAGGCAAGGGGAAGGGAGAGACGGGGCCACCATTGGACTGCAGACTAGAGCTGCTCCTCCCCTGAAATCAGGCCACGCCTCCTAGTCCTCTGGTCTCTGCATTCTGAAGCTCTATCAGGGACTTAAACACTGTCCTTCCTTAAATTAACTCTGCTTCACTGGGCAAGCAGCTCTGATATTTACCTCCAAGCTGGCTTTTAGTCATGGGCAGGCTGCTGCAGCCGTGGGGAAAAGTTATGAAGTTAAGGGCTTTCTCTGAAGCCACTCTTTCGTGTCCCTTCAGGTCCTCTGTCCTGGTGCACACGCGAACCATCTCTCTTGCTCTTTCTCTTTAAGCAGTCTTCCCGATGGTCTCATAGGTTTGTAATGCGCTCTCCCCGGTCAAGCTCCAGCCTCATCCCTGCCTAACTGCTGTGAGATTCTCTCTCCTCATGAGGGTCCTTCTGGGGGTATCTGGTCTCAGCTTCCTTTGACCAGGGCTGCCCAACTCTGTCTTTTTGTTATCCCAGCCCTAATGATCAAAGTGGGTGGGTATGGAAGGTGCTGGTGCTGGGTTGGTGACGGGATTTACTTCAAAGGACGTCTACAACAGAGCGGGGTGGTGCTTCTTTGACTCCTTTCAGGATGTTACCTAGGTGTGATGAATGTCTGATGATCAGTGGCGATCGGCCCTGTATGGATAAAGTTCCAGACACCAGGCAAGTCTCTTTCAGAACAGAAGCCAAGAGAAGGGGAGGGACCTTTAAATCATGCCAGGGTCTATGCTGTATTTGTTCACTACACACAGTTTTATTGTCGTTGTTTTTGTTTTGTTTTGTTTTATAAGATTTATTTTACATGCATGAATGTTTTGTCGGCATGTACATGGGCACACCACATAAATGCCTGTGCCTTTGGAAGTCAGGAGAGAACACTGAATCCCCTGGAACTGGAGTTACAGTGATACTGGGAACTGAACCTAAGTCTTCTGCAAGAGCAACAAGAGCTCTAAACCACGGAGCCATTTCTCCAGCTCCTATTCACAAGCTTTTGCATAGTGTCTACTCCAGGCTGTGTGAATAACAAGATCCAAGTTTAGCAATCCTTAACCATCACCATTCTGTATGCATTTGATCCCAGGCTCTTGGAGGGCTGGTTACCTATGATCTAATATCCCTGTGGGTCTCTGTGTTTGGACTCATTTAGGGAGCTAGTAAAGAGCTGACACCCACGTGATGGTTTGGAGAGGCTCCTCTACCTGAAAGCATCAGGCCTACTTCACATGGCAAATCCATTGTAGAGCGGGAGGAAGGGGCGGCTGAGCCACGCGAGGGCTCCTCAGTGGGTGGAGAAGTCTGTCTGGCTCATTGTCTTTCCTGCTCACACACATTCAAATGTTCACAGGCTCGTGGGCCATAAATAGCTCCTGGGGGAGTAGGAGATTACATCATATCCTCCAAGGGCCCTGTTACCTGAAGTCATCTCTCCAGATAGGTCCACGGCTGAATGCACAGCTGCTAGGCACATGCGTACTTCCCAGAATGGTTGGTCACTTAGGGGGCATTATTTAAGCATACCTCCAAGTGTATATGTAGACACATTACCCTCTGGGGCTGTCAAATGTGACCGAATTTGGAAGTGGAGTTATTGCAGATACAATCAGCTAAGATGA